>NC_140313.1:1363736-1661310 GCF_964211825.1 Aythya ferina | reverse complement strand
CTGCCACGGCTGTGCCTCTTCCTGTGGCTTTCGGAGACCTGGCTTTAATACCAGGCTATAAACAGTCCATTCTCACCTTGCTGAAAGCTGGTATTGTTCCGCCTGCAAATTGCTCCCTTGGTTCAACCCGTAAGTGGCTCTAGGATTGTGATTTGATACGCTTTTTATGTCTCTACTATGATTTTCTATTTTTTTCCATCAGTAAGAATCTGTGAAAAGTGTGGTCTCTTGGGGCCATTATTGATCAGCTGGTTTATATATTCCCCAACAAAAAGAATGTGTCTTTTTTTTTTTTTTTTTTTTTTTAACTTAACTACCTCTTTTGCTCTCGTAGATCCAGGTCTGCACAGGCAACAATTTTTCCTGCAGCGCCCGTCCAATGTGATGGCCATGGAAGGGAAGGATGCTGTTTTGGAGTGCTGCGTCTCTGGGTACCCCCCTCCCACCTTCACGTGGCTGCGAGGAGAAGAAGTGCTCCCCATCAGGTACCTCACCCCTTCGTGCCTTTCATATCATAACATTTACCTTGAGCAAATTAAAGGCGAAACCGTTAATACTTGAAGTTCAGTGGGGTAGACTTGGAGGCCGTGAAATTTTCTCCTAAATATGAATGACACTGGACCAGTTTTTTTTTACCTGCCCATGTAATTAATCTCCACGCCAAATCTGAGGGTGGAATTCGATCATAAATGTCGCCTGCTACAATGGATTACTAGGCTGGTATTTAAAATGGAGGTGTAAAGTTATTAACAGCAAAAATCGCAGCTGGGAATTACTTGCGGAATAATTTACGATGTGTGTTTTGCTGGGTAGAGATCCCATCTTAACACCCTGCAAACATACAATATCGATGTTTCAGGTCCAAGAAGTATTCATTACTGGCTGGCAGTAACTTACTCATATCAAACGTGACCGATGATGATTCAGGGACGTACACATGCGTCGTCACCTACAAGAACGAGAACAGCAGCGGCTCTGCGGAACTGTCAGTGATGGGTGAGTCCGTGAACTGCTCCTGCTTTGCTTCTCCAAGAACATTTCTAATCGTTGCCTTTTACACAATGACTTAATTTCTGTAATTCCAAGTAATTGCAAATTGCAAAATTCCTTCTCTACCTTGATCAGGAATTCACACCTATGCAAACCAAATCCTGTAAATCTTTGGATATATCCACTGTGTCCCATGAGCTTGTTGCTGAATATCCTATGGTATTGGATGCTAACTGCTACGGTGTTCTGTAAACGGTCCTTCCTTCTGTTTCTGCTTCCTGAAGCCTTATTTCTCCTATTAAAATGCATGTCACTGATGAGCAAGTGAGAAGTACAATGGGTGAAAATCAGGTCTGTAGCTGCTCACCAAACGTGCCCTCTTTTCCTGCATGGTTCTGCAATATTATTAGGATCAGAGAAACAGGGCTGGTCCTTCAGGGTGTGTGAATGACTGTCAATATATTAAGGTAAGAAAAGTCAATGTATGTTAGAGTATTTCCACTAAAATATCAAAAGTTACACTTGTGGAAGTCCTCACTCAGCAGCGAGTTCCTGTTGTTAAATTTTATGGAAGCACCCTCCTGACTGAACCTGCTTTCTCAGATATCTCAAATCACACATCCCTTCTTCATGGCAAACATTAACGAAATAAGAAACATTTAAATTTGTGAGCTGCCTTTTTTCTATTTTCTTCATTTAAACCCTTGAGCAGTAGCAGAGTACCTCAGTGTTGTTGAGTCAGATCTAAAATATTACGTAGCTAATTCTTAGTCAAACAATAATGTATTTCAATGTGCTCTTCATTTTATATTCAGACTTTAAAGCTTATGCATAAAAATACTTTCATTAGTGAATACTGCCTTAATTTGGATTATAGGATATTCAGTGCTTGTACAACAATATCCTTTTATCTAGCTGTAATAAAATATAGTAATTGCTGATGATGGAGGGTTCAGTTCTGTTTCTTTGGGTACATTAGCGGAATACATTGTTTTACTGGGTGAAAATAAAAATGTGGATTTATTATTGCAGAAGTTCAACTTGGGAAATTGTTTTCATTATAAGGAATTATACTAAAAAGGCAGGTGACTTCTTGGGCAATGTACTTGTCTAACTGAAAGATGTCTTATTTCAAATGCAGAGTGCAGTTGGGTGACTAAGAGTTGATTGGGAAGTAGAAATTAGATTAATATTTCTCCCCAATGATAGAGGATCAGCATCGATAGCGGTATCTGTTGGTAAGAGCAACTGTGGCTGGATGATCATCGTGTTGATTCTTGCACAGATTGTTTCTGGCCATGTGATTCACGTAAAAATTAATAGGAAATTTGCACCTAGGTCCTTTGTATACCTGTTGAAAAATTTATTCCTGCCTGCATTTGGTGTGTAATGCATCTGGCTCTACCTGCATTATGCCTTTTTCTGTAAGTGTCATGTAGAAATTAAAAGCGCATACATTTTCTTGCACATTCTGAGAGGTATGTGATGGCAATATGACATGACTGGAAGGTTGAATACAAAAACGAAAAACGTTAAAAGGAGGGAACATAATGGCAAGATAGTACTAAGAATGAAACTAGAAGTGCACGAGGATGAAAGATGCCACAATTGCCGACTCTTTGCAATCTCAAGAGGAAGCCAAAACTGCATTGCCACGACACAATTCAAGTGTACTCTGTGTTTGTATTATATAAAAGAAGCAGTTGCTATGAGCTGTGTTGATTTTTTTTTCTCTAAGTTCCTTTTCACATATGTTACCAAGGAATTTACAAATTCAGAGCAGATAAAAAAGGCACAATATTTATGTGCATTTCTTGTTTTCATGAGTAAATCATTCATTTGTGACAGGCAGCTGAAAACGAAGCGTCGTGTTCATGTATGTTTGCATTAATAACAGCAACTGTTCAAAGGACTCAAATGTTATTAAGTGGCTAAAACTCAGCAGATGATGATGACAATCCCCTGGTATCTGTTTTTCCAGAGCAATATAGCAGGGCTACAAATCTATTTATTTGTTGAATTCATCCTTACCAGTAGGAAACTCTCAAACGTACCAAGTTTCTCATGTAATTGTATCTCGTAAACAGCATAACAAATTCATACTTTTATTTTTTTTTGCTAGATACAAATGGAGATATGTTTTCTTAGAGTTAATGCGCTCGTTTAGTTAACAAACTGTAAATCGCTGATCTGCGTTTTGTTGCCAAACTTGCATTTTTTAATATTGATGTAATCCTTTAATTGTTGAAGCATTTGGAGTGCGAAGAGGGATAAGCAAGACATTTGCAGTGCTTGAAAAAAAAGCAAATCAAGTCCCATAATTATCTCTTCTGAAGTCTAGCTGGGTAGACGGCGTCAGATCAAAGTTAGTTACATCACATGGTGGCAAGATGCTTTTGATCTTTAAAGTAATGAGGCTGTTTGCAAGGAATGGAGAGTACTGCACAATGGAATCCCTTTTTTCTTTTCAAAAGCTAAAAATAACTCCTGTGTTGGATGTAGGCCTAACATCGCAAGATGTAAATGAATTTGCAAGGCGAGCTGAGAAATTTTGCTAAATCGTGATTTTGTAGCGTGGCCTTTTGGCAATATTTTAGCCGCGTCGCCCTGCGTACTGAATATTAAAAGGTCTGGTGCAGATTACCTTTTTTAATATATAAATCACCTACATGCTCAGTAGCTTTAGGGAATTTAGAGTTTAGACAAATGTTTGAAGATTAGATGTATGAACGGGGCTCGACTAAATTCCTTTCTGCGTATTTTCTAACTTTGAGAAGTGCCTTTTTTTTATTTTTAAACCCTTTTGTCCTCAGGAGGGGTTTTGATGGCTTTTTCCGCGTTTTGTTGAGCAAGACTTGAAAGTCTGCTGTTCTTGGCAGAGAAAAAACCCTACCTCCATGGCCTAAAAGTTCTCAAAGTGTCATAAATGTAGGAAAAACTTGTCTATATCCTATTTCTACATACTCAGCCCACTTTGGTAGTGGGTCCAACATCTGGGATTTCAGGTCCTGGTGGAGTTTCTGAACTGAATTCTGTAAAATCATTTTTGCAGATGGTCATAAAGTTGTATGATGAGATCTGAATGTCTATGAACTTCATTTCTTTTCTTCCTCCTTACTGTTTGGATGGTCCTTTGATTGCATCAACGAGCGAGCTGCTCTTATAGCTGTGCCAGTACGGCAGGGGAAGAGCACAGCATCTACTGAAGGAAAAAAAAATGGGCCTGGCATGGTGTTTGGAGGAAAAACTACTGCTAAATTTTACTAAGCATCCATATGTATAAGGTATAAGCAACTCAAAAAATACTTCCAAACTGCAGTCATCTATACGAATGCCTTCCACGAGGGAGTTTTTAATATGAAGTGTTTTTAGCACTGGTTTCGTTTCGCCACCGCGGAAGAAAAGCTACATCAAAAGTAAGGTTTGCTGCCGCGTGAGAAGTGGCTTATGAAATCACCTAGGTCTTTTTGACAAGAATGAACGATTGTAAGCACTCTGCATCTCAGTCAAATCCGTTTTTTCTTGTTTTACTTTGAGCTCTGCTGCATAAATTCCACCGGCAAGATGGATATTGGGAGATCAAGGTCGTGGGAAGCAGTGAATAAAGCGGGCATGGATCGTGTTCTTGTGTGTGAATCATTTAGGTAGAGAGCAGCATTGAGAAGGAAGCCTGCATCACCATAATGTGGTTTGACAGAGCAGTGAGAGCCTGAAAAATGAGTAACCTCCTCATACTTTGAGTGCAGCTTAAGGTAACGTTGCACAAATGCACGAGTACTGCAAGATTTACAAAACCCGTTAGAGGCTACTGCTAATATTCAGTCAAATCCAGCCCTGTACCCATTGTAAAATAATTTCTGAGCTATAGCAGACCACCTGCTATGATAAACTTCAGAGGAGCAGCTGGATCTTCACTGGGTTAGGTGTTGCATCAGCTCTACCAAAGCTGGTGAACCCTAGAAAACCGATTTGGGGCTCTGTTCCTTCGTGGCATGGCACTGTCGAATGGGTTAAACTTGTTCAGGTCTTGCTATCTTGTTGGAGAAATTAAATGCAATATAGACTAATTATTCCTTGGTCTGAGTTAATTTTTATTTCTGGAACAGGACGTATGTATATGTGAGCTGGCACAGTAATCTGTGACAGTCCCATGATGGTTTTTGGCAGGCAAAAATGAGAAATATGAACGTAAAACCCAATCTCTCCCATTCATCTTTATAACTTTAATCCATAAAAAAGTGTAAATCTAAAACGTTGATACTATCCTTTATATTTCTCGCAGGTCTGATTTTGAGTCTGTGGCATGGCAACAGTGGTTATCTGTCCCTACAGCTCCTCTGTCGAGCCAACAAGTCAACCTAAATGTCCAAGGTGTTGTCCTGACACCCTTTTCCAGAAGGCTGATGAAACATATCTTGTTCTCATATGATATGAAAACATTAGGGGTAGTGTGACCTTAGAATATAAAAATCAAATATTGCAATTTGGCCATGCCAAGGGACTTCTTTTCAGTGGGTTGATGTGGGATAGGCGATCCAAACTCTGGAAATAAGGGATTTATAGATAGAAATGTACCCAGCCTTTTGACGGTGAAGGTGCTGGAGGAGATGGATCAATAAAATCAACTCTTTCAGTATTCACTCCCACTTTATTTAAAGGATTTTTCGAATGTATTATATAATCGATGGCATTCGGTGGTTTCACGGAGGCAGTAAGATTTTTCCATCCAGGCAAAAAATGAATTTGGACAGGGTTTAGAATGAATTTTACGGATCTGGGGCCAAAACATTTCTATTGGAAATCATTTACCTACTGTTGCGTCGTGCTAATGGGGCGGATGGTATGGTCGTACAGTACCAATGAGAGAAATTTGAGACCCCGTAACCAGTAAAATAATGTTATGGAGATGTTCTGAGACTGGATCCAGGCTATTAGCTGCTTCATTCAAAGGTTTTGTATGTTCAGGAAAGGAAATATCACAGTACCAGCAGAGCTGTGCAACCCTCTGACAGAAATGATGAATTCTTGGCACTACCGGGGGGCTGTGCTGGCACAAACAGTAAACTGCAAAACACCACAGAATACCCCAGGTTCCCCCCTGGGAAAGCAGTCTGAGCTCTGACAGTTTTTTTTTTTCTGTAAATTCCCGTTGCTCTTGATCTCAGATTTGTTCTGCCTTCTGGAGGAGTGCAAACGAAGAGAGGAAAAACATAAGCGTGGCAACAGATTCAAGGGATGGAAGGGGAGAGGAGCTGTCCTTGCTGAGACGGATGTGTGAAGAGTATTTTATTAATAGGACACTTGAAGAAGGGCTACAAGATAGCATATGCATAACTAAATTCCTGGCCTCTCTGGAGCAGTGCTGAGTCAGTGCAAGGATTGGAATCAGCAGCGTTTTGCAAAGAGATATTTGCAGTTTTCCTGGTACATAGGAACATGCCTGACATTCTGATGGATGATTTTAACCTTAAACTACATAAAACCAGGCAGCCAAGCAGCCTGAGCAGCACGACTGGCTCATCCAGCACCCTCAATGAATCAAAAATCTCATGGCACGACTTGAGTGCCGTCGAGAAAGACAAAATATTTGAGCAGGTGCGAGTGCTAAAGTCTCTGACGCAGATATAAAGCTGATGAAATGATTTTTTTTTTCACTTGGAAAGATTATATTAATCTGTGGAGCTTCCTATTGGAGAATAACTTCAGGATTTACAGGTTTGTAGATTGAATGAAGACTTAGCGTCATTTTCTTCAAGTGTCTTTTCCTTGAATGGAATCTGTGAATAATAAGGCGGATGCCAACTTGCAGGTAAAGGGAATCTCATCCTGGTAATGGTACAGCAATGAATGCAGTGGGGGTTGAGTGCCTAATTCAGACCCTTCTGAAAACTTAATTCTTGTCCATACATCACGAGTGCCAAATACTTATTCAGCACGTGCCACTCGTAAGAAGCACTTGAGTGCAACTTAACTGTTGCCAGTTTCTGATAATGGTGTTTCAATTCCATTCTATTAAAACTAAATATGCCTAACAAGCTCTGTGATACCCCTGGGTGATCCCAGGAAAATTGCTGTATCTTGGGATGATCTACAGGTTCAGGGGAAAATATTGGTACACAAATCCCTTTGAATTTGAAAGAGGATGAATGATAGAAAGGTAACTATGCTGGGTCTGTGCAGAGTCTGACTTTTAAAGCATTCATTTGGTGGATCAGCCATTGCTATGGCCATGTTCTGACTTCTCCCAGGGCCACCAAGAGATGTGCTGAGCACAGTCCTACCAGCGTAAGTCTTCAAAACAGCATTGCACCAACACAGATGCTCCCCAGGCCAACAGGTTTGTTGTCCCAGATACCTACTTGAGACATCTGTGAAGTATTTTTCTTGCTTCATATACACTCTTGCTTCTTGGTTTGTTTTTAAGTAGGACCTTGAATTCGTTTTTAAGTAGAACCATGAGTTGTGTGTGTGCAAGAGCTGCTGTCGATGTGGATTTGGTGTTAAGTCTTCATGGGTTTAAAAAAAAAACAAACAACAAACAAAAAGGTTTAGCTGTTGTGGATCAGTTTGACCACCAGTGAGGTCTGGGCACTGAAGCATTCATTTTGTCCTATTTTGGGTGAGGGAAATAAAACCAAAACAAACAAGCCCCCCCCAGATTCCTTTAATTTATGAATTTCTGATTTTTCCAAAGCATTAGCATTATTTTCTAACCGATCGTTGCATAACTTTAAATGTATTTGCATTTAAATATTGATTAGCTTACTGTTTTATGAGCATCCAGCAGGAAAAGACGAGAGCACAGCCCAGGAGAGAGGTCCATGTTCTCTCACTGTGCAGCTCCTCAGCTAGTAGCAGTGCTAGAAATCTTTCATAATGCTGTACTATAAGAAATATATTAGCACTGTTTAGCACCGTGCTCTTTCCAAGAAGGAGAGCATATTACATACTTCCCCCAAAATGGAAAAGGACCAGCAGGGAAGGCACAAAAATGAAATGAGTTTCTCCATATTGCTGGCTGAATTTGAGAAGTAAAAACAACAGATGTCTGCAAACATTTTAAGCAGCTTGCTTTTTTAAAAGAAAAGCTTTATTATTATTATTTTTTTTTTTCTCTTTTAACTGTTTTAAGCAGAAAGGTTCCTGTGAGAGGAGTGGTGCTCAGTGCTTCACCTGACCGTCGGGTGTTCAGCTCTTTCTAGTTTGTGATTCAATGGGAGAGAAGAGCTCGTAGCTGGGTTACTTCAGCCTTTTATCTCTCGTGCTATAAATGAAGAACAGCGTGAATATAATTGTGACAAAAGAAGTGCTTTCTCTTTGCCCTTGGAGTGATTTGCTCTCTATTGCAGAGCTCTCCAGAAGACTTTGTGCAGCAAAGTGCTTGAGCGTAAGTCATCCTGGTACTTCCTACACGCCAGCCCAAACATGCAGATCTCATTGCAAAGCATATTAATGCCATTACTTAGTAACAACAACAAAAAAAATAAATCTGTATTTGAACATTTCTGATACCTGCAAAACTTCCCCCTGGACTCTGACCTTAAAGCTGCAGCATCTCACAAATTCATTTTCCCCCTCCACCAACAAAATTATTCTGTTGTTGATATGAGGTGATGAAAATCAGACTGAAAGGTACTGAGAAATCACTCTGCTTACATGCTCTTGTGCTTCCCCACGTTCTCCATTTATAACACGAGATAAATAGGTGGCGTTAGACCTTTTTTGTTCTGCTCGCCTTCTGGCTCTGCTTTTGATTTGGTGTGATGAGCGATTGGCCATCAGTTTGATTAATCATTGTACAAGGTCCTGAATGAAACGCGTGGTGAACTCCACTTAGTTATGGAGTGCTTCCCATTAAACTACGTAGTTAACACAAATTAATGCACCTGCCAAAAATCAGCTATTAAAAACCAGGACGGTGTCCAAGACTGAAAAATGTCCTTTACTCGTAATAAACATACCGAGTGCTCTTGCTGTGGCTTTTCCCAGCTTTTGCACTTCTTCACGATTCCTAAAGCCGCTTTGTGTTATATCTCAGTTGAAAGGGGAGAGGCTCTTGAAAGTCTTAAAAAGAGTAAATGGCTCCGATTAGTTTAACTAGAGCGTATTGAGCGGGGCACGCAGCAGGCTTCCTGCGAGGTGCCTGGGTTAATACGCACATTTATTAGCTTAGACAAACAGTTTGCTATGCCGGGGGAAAGGAAACGGCGAACTCAATTTAGGCCCCGGCTGCATCATCGTTCAGCGGAGCTGCATAAACAAGCTGGCACCGACTTTGGTGTGACTGCTAAATAATTGCAGCTTTTGAAATAACACGATTCCTTCCTCCTGCGCTGCCCAAGGGAGGCGTTCAATAAGAGAACGAGTTCTTTATCATAAGTATATTTAGATGTATAGTTACGAGGTTAACGGGGGATTATTCCTGTTCTTTCTGCAATTTTGGATCTTATTGCAGAGGCTTCATGTAACATGGGCCCGTGCTGTTGAGAGGCTGCGGAAGGTGTGAAGCTCTCTGGTGGAGAATATCTGTGGACAGACACTGTGTGGTGATCGTATTTTATTTACAGATATACACCAGCTTAAAACTTCCATGAAAAACCAACTTCACTGACTATTTCCCCAGCAGCAGAGTGGTGTTGAGGACTGTGCACCATGGGGTGCCACAGCTAACGTGCTTTAAATAACTTTGTAGTTGGTTTTGAAGGACTAGTGTATGGCCAGCATCTATTTTTTATTCCCTTTTAAGCCTTGTAGGTGTATTAGATATGCACAGTATGGGGTTTGCGAGCAACTCTTTATTACAATTTATCTAATTAAAGCATAGCTGCAGGCCAATTGAAGATAACGACGAGTGTTTTTAAGCCACCTCCTTATGTATAAGAAATTATGAACTTTTTGTTCATATGGAGAACAGAATTTCTGCTTGTGCACAAGTTAATCCAGTGGAAAACTGTTCAGACTCCTGGTTCAGGGTCTGAAACTTTCTCTGTCCATTTGCCAGACCCCACCTGCACACTTCTACAGGTGAATTTCTGGCTCCTGATCCAAATCTCCCTCCTGTACACAGCTGGCTCTTAAATGTGGCCAGTAAATGTTGTGATAGCATGAAACGGTGTAAATGGATTTGGCCAGAAGAGAAACGGGGTGGAGAAGTTGGTATTGAGCTCTTAAAGTTCTCTGTTATTTGCATGCAGTTTTGGGAGAGAGAAAAAAAAAAAAAGAGAGAGAGAGAAAATTGAGATGGGGAGGAGCTCTCATTGCAGTTGTCAGCTCTTCTCCTCTAATCCTGATAGAAAACCGTGTGCAGAAAGGACAAGCACAGCAAAAATAGAAAGCGTGGCTTTGCTTTGTGGTTCTGACCTGTGCTCACACCCTCTCGGGGTAGGGCTGTGTTGCTCTATCCATCCTTGGGGACCCTCGTCCAAGTGTCAAGCTATTTTTAAAGTGTTTATTTGAGCTGCTTCTTTCAAAGCAGCCTTAGAAAAGATCGGCTGCTTGGCCGAGTCAGATCTCTGAAGGCAGGATAGCACGAGGGTGAAGGTTTAAGGATGAAAGAGAAATCCCACCGAGGTGAGGACAGACAGGCAAGGAACAGCACTGTTGGGCACAGAAGACGTGGATTTTGGGTGCTGTTTGGGGATGAGCTGTGTCCCCAGGTGTTTGGGGTTGTTTTCAGGCTCCCAGCTTGTCGTGGCATTGTTTTGGAGCTGGAGAGAAGGCAAACACGCTGGTGCTGGTTGGAACCAGGGGTAAAATGAGTTAGTCTTCCTTCCAGAATAACGTCCTCAAAATAGATCCGTCCAATAATCTCCGTTTTTGTTATTTCTTCCACCAAATTTGACTTAAGTTTTACGTAAGCGGTCCTGTTTTCTTACGGCGCTGCGAGCAGGGCTCTCTTTTGTTAGGCTAATTTTAATTTCTTTGTGCTTAACTTTCGATTGTTCCTTTTGTAAGTTGCTTATTGCTCAAAAAAAAAAAAAAAGAGCTGGACTTCTGTGCTCAGCAGCTTAAAATGTAGGTCTTCACAAAACAGGATCTGTTTGAAGTCTGAATCATTTATTAATAGCTTCATTAAAAAAAAGTATTAATTTTAGTTAATATTTTTATTCCAAATGGAGAAATCCTAGAGGCTGCAACTCAATTAGCTTAGCATGGGGACTAACCGGTGGCTGTATATATTTTTCTCCCCCACAATCTTTAAATAATGGAAAAACGTATTCGTTCATGGTGTGGATGCTTTTGATACTTAAAGCAAATGAACTTTTAAACTCAGTTACATGAAATGCTCTTGATGAGTGCATCTTTTAAAAATAGTGCTTTGAATATTTTTCCAATAGCTTTTTTGCTCAGTTGGCTCATCACAGTCATATATTTTTTTTAATGTTCCTAGCCGTGTATCATTTGCCTAAATCTTCCATCTCTAATTCATGCTGGTTTGTAGCATGGAAGATTGTTTGCTCTTGTGTGACATCGCACAAACATCCATCTAGTGAAGGCACTCTTTAACCTGAAGCTATTTTTTTCAGTGACCTTTTCAAAATCTTTGCTTAACTTCCATCTTTCCATTCTTCTTCCCACCGATTTGCATGGATAACTAAAGAAGCGTTGCCTATTTTGTGCAAAAAGTTTTACTTTTTGAAGTTAACAATTTATTCCCTTTAAAGAAACAGAAGTAATCCCATTTTCTGAGATCAGTTTATGAAGAAAAACCTCATTTGAGGGAGGAGAGGCTCTGGAGGTAGCTGTAAGATGAAGCTGGCACCTGCTAGGCATCTCACAACTTCTGGTCTGAGAGCACTTTCTGAACCACGAGGCAAACCAAAGCTGTTTCAGAAGAAAGCTTAATTTTTATTACATGCAAACTCATAGGACTGCAGCTCTATCCAGACTGTTCCTGTGCTTTATAGCTCTCGGGAAGCTTCAACTCCGAGTCTCTTTTCAGTGCCCACCTACACAGGGTGACTGCTGAGACCTCAGGCGAGACACTGCTCCGTGCTGCTTTCTCCAGGTAAAAGCCTTGGAGAAGTCTAAGATGCCACTTACTTTACGAGTGGGGATGCTATAATAACTGTTCTCCACGGGCAACACTATTTGCTTTTGCAGACAGATGTCTGGGGTGGAACAAGAGGTGATCTTTGAGCCCAGGTCTGGGGCCGGAGGCTGCATCACTGCCCCGGTGTGAAGCATTATGCAAATGCTGCCAGAGCTGTGTCGAGGGCAAGCTCGCATGTCGCAGGGAGGTTAGGAGCAGTGTCAGGAAGATGCATTTCGGAAATAATTAGAAACACAGTGGGACCTGGGCGAGAACAGAGTCGTGGAAGCCAGAGACGAATAAAATTTCAAATGGAAGAGCGTGGCTGGAAGTCACTGATGATTTGAGGGCTAGAAATAGCTTCCACACTTGATTTTTTTTCAGTAAACACTAATGATTTTAATTATTTCCCCACTCTCTCCTCCTCTGCTGTACAAGTAGCTTGTTTATCACAGATTTATTTATTTTTTTTTAATGATGCCAGTAGGAAAGGACTAGAAAAGAATGACCCAGCTGGATAAAGGGTTAAACTAAACTGCTGCACACAGATCTGTCCCCAAAGGGCTGGCTGCAGTTCCTTCTGCAGATGCTGTGCCACAGTGCCTGCTGTCTGTTGTAGCCTTGTTTTGGGTGCATTCTCCTAAAAAATAACTTCTAAAAAAATAAAAATACAGCACACTGAGAAAATTCCCAGCTTTAAGCAGTTCCTGTCCTGAAGGCTATCAGTCAGCGTTTAATGGGGACAGCTTGCCTGTGCTGATGTCCTAGTCTAATATTTCTTGTTTCTTTTTCAGCTGTGAGCATCAGGTGAATTGTCTGTTGAGTTCTGGTTGCCAAACAAGCTGGGAGTTTCTCTTTGGTTCTGTCATAAAAAAGACAAATATTTCTCCATGGCTATCTAGGACAGTGATAAAATGAGTGCCTGTGCGTTGAGGATGGAGGGTCTTTACATCATCTTGGAGAGCACAGCTAGCTAAGCACACTATCAGGTATAGCAGACTTCATATTTGAAGGCAAATAGATTTGTTCCATGTAGGACCTCGGTTTGTAAGATTATATAAAACGGCCGTGACCTCTGAGTTAATGATACAATTTGGTTTGATACTGTAATCCATATTTATAAATGAATTTGGCAGGTAGAGCTGGCACAGAGAGACAGCCTTGCCCACAGTATGTTTTCATACAATGTTGTCACAGACATGATTACATTTATCAAGAGAAAGACCTAATAATTGAAATTTCTGCTTTCACAAAAACAATGATTTAGATAACATTATTTTTCCTTTGAAAGGGCAAAATAAAATCGAACAGTTGATCAAATACGTGTTTTTTTAAGCCAGGACTTTTGAAAATGAAATTAATGCATCAAGTGATTTAGGAGACTAAGCGTGTTTCATATGGGCCTGTATAACATTGGGAATGTAGGAAATAATTTCTTAGACTTATAAATTGATTTGCCTGCACCTTGCTCTGGTGTTTATGATGGAAGAGCTCAACTGACAAGTACGAGGAGATTTAGCAGTTTCCCAGTGAGGCTTTGGATTTTCTTTTATTACTTAAACCGAAAACACAGGAACCAGCTTCTAAAGCAAAAATCGATCGGTTTTGACAATAGCACTGTGGAGAACGAGGGGAATAAGGGTAGTGATGGTTCTTTCCTTCAGCTCTGGTGGTTAAATTTGGGTGCTGGTGTTGGTGGTTTGGGCCTTGCAGTCCTACCGCGGGGTGACCTGTCCACCGTGGGCACTAGGCCCGGCCGCCTCAGGCCTCAGTGGCCTTCCCTTTTGTGGGGTCAGCGGGTTGCCCTAAGGACTTAAATCTCATCCTGGGTTTGGGTTTGTGTTGTTTCCCAACCCTGGGATGCTACTGGGAAGCCCGGGAAGGCTTCACATCCAGGAAAGGCCTTATTAGCCCTAAAAGACCTTATTAAGCACTGCATACAAGTCATACTTGTAAAATAAAGTCATTCTGTGAGCATATGTATGCCAACCATCTAGGACTGTTATGCAAATACTGTTATTACTGTGAAATGTAGATGGGGTAGGCCCCACTCTTACTTTTTCCCTGCCTTCGGAAGGGAAGAATATGTTATTTGGTGTTTTTGTTCCCAGAGACATTTCTTCAGTGTGCTCTCTCAGCTTCTACTCAGAAAAACAATTTTCTGTATTACACTCAATTTTTAGCAGAGCTGTTTCAGACCTTTTTTTTTTCCACAGCTATTGTTACGTGTCCTCACAGTCTTCCCTCAAAGAGCTTTCCCATCCCGATTGATTAGTTGCTTTATGAGGTTGCTTTAACACTTTTCTCCCCCACTGCCTGCCCAGAAACCCAGTGGGCTCAGTCTCGTTGGACATTAAAGGAGTCACTTTAATGCAGGGGATATCCAAATTCCTCCATTTCCTAGTGACTTCCCAGCCGTAGAAGAGGCACGGTTTGGCTGATTCCAGAGGACACAGAAAATATTTGAGGGAAGTCACCTGAGAGATTGCACACATCCCTGTGGTTTTACGCTACCAGAAATCTCCCCTGCAGCCAGCAGGAGTCTTGTTTCTATCAGACCTGCAAGGTTTAAGTCCTTATCTTCAGAAGAGAAGGATAACAATTCTGAGCAGCTTATAAATGTGTCTTTGTGAGGGTCTCTCTGATTTAAAGAAAAAAATAAAATAAAAAGAGGAAGCCACAACCTAGCTTAGCCTCTATTCCTTCCCCTTTCTTTTCTGTTTTCCCATTCCCCTTCACGCAGCATCCTTTGTGTTTGCCTTTGGCCCTGCGAAGCTCTTCTTAGAAGCAGCAGTGATATTTATTCAGCGTCTGTAGTTAAGTCTGCTCTGTGTCTTTGTTGTGCCCCATTATCTTCAAATGCATCATTGAGTGCAGTGCTGAATGTCTCTTTGGCCGTATATCTCTTCTATGTGGGGCAGCAGACTGTTAACTTTGCTTCATCTGCATTCAAAACAAAACCAGGAGGAAGAAGGAGCAGTTCAGCCAGGGACGGAAAGGATTTGCAAGCAGGGCTGTGCTAAACGCTGAGGCTTATCCATTGCTCTCCCCTGCCCATCAGTCCTGCAGCTCAGATAATAATTCACGGGGCTGTTTCTCTCTACTCCACGGTGTCAGGTAAATCAGTAAATCAGAACGGGTCCTAAATGGGCTGGTTAGTCAAAGAAGAGACATCACCACCTTGTTCCCCAAGAGTTAAGTGACAATGAAGCCTTGTCCTTGTCTTCAGTGTGCTGATGGGGAAAAGGAGGATGTTTTTCTTGCCTTCTTTCGCTTCAGGGAGAGAAAAGAGGAATTATGCCCTGTTTACGGATCTCTGCTGACCACTGCTTTCTTCAACTCCTGAGAGATTATTTATTATTAAATTATATAATTTTTCCTTTCTGGAGAAGCAAGGATAAAGATATCTATACCAATTGCCTACATGAAAGGGTTTTCTGGCCTCCCGATTTAGCTTTAATCTTATCTTTACTATATTGCATCCTTATTTGGTGCTAGGATAGCTTTTTTTCTTTTTTCTTTTAAATGTGAGGTATTTCTTCCTTATGGTATGCCTTCCTTTAAGACATCCTGCTTGGGAGTTTGAATATGTGATCCCATATGCTCAAAACTTATTTGCTATGAGAATGTTGGGTGTTCTCCATCTTCCTGAAACCAGGCTGCTCAGCAGTGATAAACACAGGAGCCTGGGGCCAGAAAATAAGAACAAGAAAATGTTCATCTGACCTCATAGGTCAGCACACAGACTTCTCCGTTTTCTGCAGAATATTTTCAGTTCTTTATGTAAAATTATTTCTTAACTGGAGTAGGACCTGGATCTTGTAGCCCCAGCTACCAGGCTGCAGTTATTCTCTCTTTCTGGACCAATGGATACTTGCACATTTGATGCAATTTTGTTTTAAATAATTTTTATTTTTCATATATTTATTTTCACTGGTGGTGAAACTTCAAGATTTTGATTTACTGTTTCAGGCACTTTTATTTCAGGTAATATTGTCATGTGAGGGCATCAAGGGTGCTCCTGTCCAGGGCAGCAGCAATGTCCAAGCCCCAGCTTGGCGTGCCTGCTTCACCTCGTCTGAAACTTTTCTTATATGAAATAACTCCCCACAAAAGGCAGCAATTCAAATAAACCATTTTGTAGTTTATTAGAAACACGGAAATATCAGGCCAGAAGGGATGCCCGCATCTTCTGTGAGCCAGCTTCTGAGGGGTTCTGTGCTCTCCTGAGCCTTCAGTATATGAAAACATAAGTTCATTGAGCAAAAATGAATTTTGTAAATCAATGTTGGGTTTAATTCTAAATCAATAGATAGAAAAAAAGTGGGAGGAGTACTACAGCTTTTCTCTTATAGAACAGCATTTCATCCTTTCTGTCTCAACATCAAGAGAATTGATTGCCAAAATATCTGGGTATAAAAAAAAACCACACCACAAACCAAAACAACCATAACAAAAAAAACCACCACCAGCACAGTGGTATGCTACCTAGAATTCAAATATAATACCCACAAACTTCACAAAGGAGCCCTTTATTAATTTTTTAATGCTCTATTTTTGGTTCAAGAGCCTCAGCCTGTTCTAATGAAATTAAAGCTAATTAGCAAGTCCTTGACCTTTTCAAATAAGATGATTACTTTTTTTTTCTAATATAATAATTGAAGGTCATATTTTTTTCTGGTATTTATTAGACTTGAGAAAAAAACACTTCTGTAATAACAAAGATACAGAAAAAATATTTTCTTTGCGGAAGAGCTTTTTCACTTTTTCTTTTTTAGCTGAGCCTCTCCGAGACGAGTGCTTTGTGTGTCTTCTTTTCTCCCTTGTGTTTTACACCTTGGATAAAGGTCCTTTGTGTTTGTGCTGGAAAATTCACCACTGCTTTTCTCTATAAATCATACCTACCAGGTAACCTTTTGCAACAGTGTACTGGAGCTCTGCAGCACGTGGTGCTATTGAAATGAATGCTTGGAAGTCTCAATCTGTTAAAAATAAACCAAAAAAAAGTTGTTTATTAACAAAAACAATCTGGATTCAAACCAGCAGGGTGCTGTGCTAGGATTTCCTCACTTCGTGTGCCTGGCTGTTGGCTTTTACTCCAGGTCAGTACAGGTATCCTACAGGTCCTGCACAAATCAGCCCCTGGCTAGGCTTGCAATTTAAGCACTGCTCTTTGACCAGGGTGACTGCAAAGCAAGGATATCTTTAGGGGAAGTGGACAAACATCTGCTATGCCTAGATTTACATTCTCGGCTGTTTCCCTCTTGATTTGGAACTACAAATACCAACATGATGCAGATTCATCCTCGTCAGCTCATTTGAATCTGAGATTGGTAGAGATTTCAGACCCTCGAATGTTGCTTGGTTGAGTTCTTTTTCTCCTTAATTTTTAAAATTTCAATACCAGCAGTTCCTGCTTTGTAATTTCTTTGACTAAGAAAACAGATGAGCTTCACTTCTCAATTCGAAACTAAAAATGTTTTCCAGCCTGG
Source organism: Aythya ferina (assembly GCF_964211825.1). Classification (NCBI taxonomy): domain Eukaryota; kingdom Metazoa; phylum Chordata; class Aves; order Anseriformes; family Anatidae; genus Aythya; species Aythya ferina. The sequence goes on along the minus strand of NC_140313.1, from coordinate 1,643,796 downwards.
ATGGGGGGAGACGCCAGGAAGGCCCCGTGTGCCCTGCAAGGTGCAGGTGGGGGCTGAAAGCAGCACCTCGCTTACAAGCTCCCTTGTCTCCAGTTTGTCATTTCAGAGCATCCCAGCTGGAAATCAGGTTTCCAAATTTTCAGCTTTTATTATCTGACTTTACCATGTTTAACGAGTAATGCTGACAAGGTGCTTACATGCTGTAGGTCTCTCTGTTGGTTAACTTAAGTGTTTTGGGGCTTCCTTTGTAGGATTTTGCCTTGGACAAATCTGATCAATCCGTATGGGTGTCTTGATTTATGTTCCTGTTTGGCGTTAAATCTTATTTTATTTTTATTTTTTTAGTGAATGGGACTTTTTGTAGCTCCTGTGTTTCTTTGTGACCACTTCTATACACACCGCGTATTGCATGCATCATGGAAGGTGCAAATCCAGATGTCCAGGATTTGTTGGTGTAAGGATTTTATCCTGGATGTGTGATGGGGTAGGGGTTTATTCTGAGTTAGGATTGAGTTTGCAGTCCTAACTACCCACCTATATCTATCACCATTGGACATAAGCCTTTCAAGAGTGCATATTATAAAATTGAGAGCAACTCTTAACTTTTAAATACCTTAACTCAACAGGATGAACCTCACAGCATTGCAGAAGTTATATGAGAGGTAGAAAGAAAAAAAATGAGGAATATCCAGGGCAACTTCTTATGGCTGCAGGTTTGTGGATTCTCAATTTGTCAGAGATCTGTGGTGGATCCTGGCTGGTAAAAAAAAGCTTTGAGAGTGTAAAGATTGCAAGCTCTAGTACCCAAACTAACCCCAAAGTGTATTGCACCTTCTGAAAGTAAAAGAAGCAGCAAGTAATATGCATAATTCTTGAGGTGGGAGATGGATATGTGTATTTGGGGGTGTATGAGTGTTGCTAGCTGGGATTTTGCCCATTATTTATTGGGTCATGCGTGGTCTTTCCACATCCTGCTTTTAATGGGAAAGTCCAAAGCAGTGACATAACTGTGCTATACCCAGGACACTATTAAAAATATAGATTTCAAATGTCTGAAAGGAATCTTATTGCAGCATCTGTAGTTGGTTTTATTAAAAGCAGTTAAAATTCCCCTGCCTGGAGCAGTTTGGAATTACAGAGACGGGCTGCAGAAATTTACATTTTAATTGAGGCAGAAGACAAAATAGGGCACGGCGCAGCATTCACACATTACAAGGGAGAATAAATAAGATCTGTATCAGTCGGGAGAAAAGAAATGACTGGTCGTTTTTCACTGCCTCCTGTGCTATATTTTCAAACAGTCCAATGAGCAGAACCAGGCTGGTTTTGTTTGCTCCCTATCAAATTGCAGCAGCTAAAGCTACCCCCATTGAGCAAGTTGTTTATTTAAAATGTGTTGTAAGGCTACAAATATTCTTTAGAGAAACAATACCAAGGATCCAGCAAAAGGTAAGGCACGCATACGTGCTCTGTCCACCCATTGATTTGAAAGCCTAACAGTAAATTGTAAAGCTTGGGCAGATGACTGAAATTTTTGAGGCCTAGTTTGTAAAGTCCTCATCCTACCAAGAGCTGCTCCGATGCTTGTAGGAGCGTTATTTTTATTTTTTATTTTTAGAAAAGACAAACTCTAAAATTCATGGCCATGGTCTCTGCCGACTCCTGTTGCATTTGCGCAACGGTGGAGGTCCTCTCCTCTCCACCCAGCTGGGAATAAAGACAAATTTGGGAGACTGCAGAGCCTTCCAGCTCTGGTACGTGATCCGTGGCATAAAATAATACATTTTTGGAGGCAAAACCAATGAATTTTTCGGTTGCCCTGCAGAAAGTGACACAAGTGAAAGCCGTGTATGGTGCAGATCAACTCTTCTTCCTCCAGAGGACGAGGGAATCGTGCAAACAGGACTCTGTTGTCACTACGGATCAAACTGTGAATATGTTAAATAAGGGTCCCCTGCCACACGTACATCGCACCGCATGTGTGCTTTGTGGGCTGCTCTTGAAAAGGAACAGATGAAGGCTTGAGAAGCTGACAAAAAACTTCCGCCATGTGTTCGCTCCTTATGGCTGCCCTAGAAATGCCTAGATCGTATTCATTTGGATCGCTGGAGCGCTGTGTTAAGGCAAAAAAGAAGGCATTGGCAATCCCAGAGATTTTTCTAATCTCCATGTAGATTATTCCCTTCTTAAAAATAAAAAGAAAATAAAAATAAAATGGGGAGTTGAGGGTCATGTTGCGCATATTTGGCTTTAAAGTTTTATTTCTTTGCAATTAACCAAATAAGTTTTCCGACTTCTAAACTCCCGAGTTCTGACCTTCCTTGCCTTTGGTCTTAAACGGCTAATCCGGGAGGAACTTAATTTTGATGTGGTTTTGAAATCTGGCTTCCTGCTCATTTTTGAAGTCGTTAGCGTGAAACGTGACCGGCTCATCAGCAGCGTGGTACTAATTAACATCACCGTGCGTTTCTCCCAAGTGAAGCCCAAAGGCAGAAGCCAAATCTGAAGGCGATTGTCCAAACCACCTATGGACGTCATTGCTTGGGCTGCGTTATCCTCATCTTTAATTACAATGGGTTGTCTTTTAAAATTAAATGCAGGGTTATTATGATTTATTTCCAGCCTTCTGCACAATGGGGTCTTCATCTGCGTCGTTCTATCCCCAAAATATTTCCCACTTAGTCCCGTGGTGGCAACAGAGGTGCCAGGACATTCAGTTAATTTTTGTAATTCTTCTCTTTCTGACTTGTTGCATACATTTCAAAACAGCTTTTCAGTCTTTTCGTTTGGTTTCTTTAGATGTTAAGTGATCTGGCGGTTCCATTTAGCCTCGCTTTCCTTTTAAGACATCCATTAACCTTAGTTTGGGCAAAAAACTCAAGCCCAAAGTTGGCCAAATAATCTAGTGTATGAGGTAGACCCTGCTGGGTGTAATAACAGGATCTTCTCTGATCCTTTAAAAGAAAGCAGCTCTTAGTTGCTTTAAATCCTCTATTTGTTATTTTTCTTTCTTCTGATAGATTCACCCTAAGATCACGGAATAAGGGAAAGATTTGCTAATACATAGAATTAAATTACTTTTATGTCCCCAAGGATAGGTGTCTTTTCTCATCTGGCTTGATAAGGAACGATTAAAAATAAATGTTCCCAGAGCCAAAGGTAATTGTTTTGTGATATGTGCTAGGGAACATAGAAGTCAACACAAAGGAATACCATGAGACTGGATGGACCAGGTAAAAATATTATGTCTGTAGCCTGGTTTTTCCCCTTCTCCTTTGAGTAATCATCTCTCTTCCTTCGAGAGGTTGCATGTTGGGTCCAAAAAATGAAAATTCCTTGATGAAACAACTTCTGCTGATGGGTGCAAAGTGGAACAGAGCTGTGAGCTCATTATTGGGAAGGTCACAAGCCTTGTGCTCGTGTACAAGATGCTGGAGTTGTGTCTGACCTCGGTAGTGGGACAGCAAATAAAATTAGTGTTTGCTTAGCATCAGAAGACGCGTTATGATCTCGCATCTTGATCAATGATGGCACAGGAATTGCTGCTGAGAGCAATCAACGTATTGCTTGTGTGTGACAAGGCTTCAGATCGAAATTCTGTCTATGATGTGTTGTCAGGGCTTATCTAGGTTTTAATGCATGAGACGAAAATCTGTCGCTGCTTCATTCTGGGGAATAACGGGAAAAATCGATGGGACTTTTTTTTTTGCTACCTGTTCGTTTTCTGAATATGTACCCAGATTCTCGCAAGCACCAGCAAAGAGCAAAGCACCCAGCAGTAATTTTGTCATTGTCTACGCCTGAATTTAAGACTCACATAAAATCTACTCCTTCCACCTGTTGTGGCCCTTTGGGTTTAGACCTAATACCAAGGAAGGGATTCTCAGGGCTATGTTACTTTGGGTGGTTATGAACAGAGTTGGATAACTTCCAAGAAGATTTTTAGTCTTTGTAAGCTGTTTGATATCAGGAGGTGAAGATTTGGGTTGAAGATTGACCGTTCCTTAACGTTCAGAGCAATGTTTCTCCGGTGCTCCTGGTGTTTTGCTTGCTTTTTATCGTCTGCTTCCGACAAGACTTGATGCTCGCTGCGAACACGCTGGAATTGTAGAGGAAGCTAAAAATAAGAGCAGGCGTTTTGTTTTAAAAGCTTAGCCTGGATGGCAGCTCGGAGCTTTTAGCAGCCTCTTGAATATGAGTTGATGTTGGTGAGTTTTTATTTTGTTTTCGGTTTAGGGAATAGCTGTAGTACACCGCTGGAGAGGAAAAGAAAATATAGATGTATTTTTCCCATCGGTTTATCTTTTTCTGCACTTGCTAAAATTACAGAAGACTGCAAACATCTGGTTTGTACCACGTACTTCACCTTCAGCTTTCTCTAGCATCGTATTTTACTATTCCTCCTCGCAGGATAATTCAGTTGGGATATCACGAGGTACCCTACAGCTCACGGGCTTAGCATCCTTCACTTACCCCGTATCAAAACTTGTCGTTTGCCATTTTCTAGCTGAAGCTTGCAGACGTCCTCGCAGGAAGCAAGAACCTAAACGATTCGGGAATTCCTCCGCGTAGTAACTTTTATGTTTTTGGAGTGCTGTTGTGCGTTAAATGACAGCGAGCACCAGCTACTCCGCTCCGCTGACGGAGCCTTGAGCCTTGCCAAGGGAAAAGCAAATTTCCCTTCGAAGCAGAGGCTGAGTGACAGCACGCTCCCTGGATGCTCTGGAGGACTCGATGGCTTCTGCTCTGCTCAGGTTTTGATCTGGCGGATGCCTCGTGGGTAGCCCCTGGTTGCTGGCAGGTTTCAGCCACCTGGAGCCCAGGAAATAAAAAAAAAAAAAGGAAAAAAAAGAGAGCAGTGTGCAGCAGCTCATGCAGTCACGGAAAGGGGAAGCAGCCCTGTTGTAAAATGCTGTTGTTGCATGTGTCTGGAAGTGGTGATCTTCGTTCTTGTCTCCCTGAAGGCTGCAAGCAGTCTGTTCGGGTTTCCAGAAGCCCTTTCCCATCAGCTCTTGTCCTCTTGTTCTCATAAGGGTAAGGTGACGAAGCATGCACCCCTACACCCCAAAAGCATCAACCCTATACCCCCAAAAATGCCAGCCAACAGGACAGGCTAAACCTATGCCTTATTTTCTTGTGCATCATTCATTGGATATCCTTTGGGGTCCATAAAACAACAAAAAATACATAGAAGTCTAAACTGTTGCTGTATTTTGCTTTCACACATTTTTATCGGAGCATTCATAGAATATAAAGACGATGGAGAAGGATGTTTTAAGCCTCAAGAAAAGTGGGAGCTCTGGTTTTCCGTCTCATCACACCTCCATCTTTTAGATCTGACACAGCAGCAAGAAAAAAAAACCACGGATACAGTCTATGCAATTGAATCAAGGTTTTAATTACATTCATTTCTTTTTTTTACCAGTGATATCCAGGGTACAACTCGGAGGGAAGGAAATTGATTAAAAAGCGCAAAATGTTTTTGTTTTAATTTTTTAAGCTTTAATTAAAGCTTTCCAGCATTGAGGAGGTGCAAGTCATTCCATTTTCATTTCGGTGGGTTTGATGAATGTAGTTTTGTATTATAATGCCAGCAGAGTCTGCAGCCAAAGGCTGCCACCACAAGTTCAGGCTCGTCCCAGAAAGGGTGAGGATTCCCTGTTGAAAAAAGCTTTCTCCTTGTGTCTGATTCTCCTAGGAAAAAGAGAAAAGTCTCCTTAAATTTAAGAGAAAAGTCTCCTTAAATTTCATGTGGGCAGTGTTTTTCCTTCTCGGTGTATTTAATTTTTGAACACACAGGCTTTTTTCCCCAGAGTGACCTCCAGCTCTTAATGTCAAGAATGAATTTTTTGTCCCAGAAAAATAGAGCAGGATGCTGTAGAGCAGGAGGAGGATGGTTTAATTTTATCTCTCTATATATATTAAATACCTTTAATTGGTGTTCCTTTTTAAAGATCCTATAACGCTAGCCATGCTGGATGCATAAATAAATGCAATTTTTATAGTGATAGCTGTAGCTATAATAACTATAGCCCTGTTGCCATTTATAATTCCCATTTTATTTTATTTTTACTATGCAGATTATTGCTCTTATTAATGAAAATCCCTCTGGAGGGAGGGAGGGGGGGAATGACTAATTTGCAGAGTGCCTCGCCTTAATGACAAGCCGTAAGTCTGAGGCTGCTATTATGTGTTTATCTCCATTTCCCCTCATTGATGGATTTAATTCCTAAAACCCCCGCGTACGGGAAGGCTGCGTGCATCCACCCTGCATGTGAATAGTGCAGTTTTTGTGTTTTTCACGACGTTTTAGCTCTGGGTTGAAGGACAGGCATGTGGCTCCTTTCAGGAGGGAACCTCACGGTGTCGGACAGATCCCTCCAGCCCCACTGATGGAAGGAGACAGCCAACATATGAGCTGCCCAAGTGGTTTTTTCGATGGAGATGGTGCCAGCCCAGCTGGAATCTGCTTCACAGCATAATAACGGGGGGACTCGAGCTCGTTGCTGCGGGGAAATCGAGTGGAGAAATGAAACTCGAGTCCATAGCGGCGGCGGCGCACCTAGGCATTGTTCCATCCCCTGCGAGGCGTGCGTTTTAATGTGTCAGAGCTGCTATTATCCATTCATTCCAGCTGAGAGCCTGAGAAAAGACTCCCGAGGCTGAAAAAAAAAAAGGAAAAAAGGAGACCTTTATTGGCGGAAGAAATAATCGTAGTGCCATGGGTGGCTTATGATTTGGATAGCAGGTGGGGTGGGAGGGAAGGGAGAGCGTGGCTCTGAAGCTGTGTAATCCAGAGTTCATCTGAGGCAGCTGCAGACCTGGAGCTGCTGAGAAGTCAAGAGCTCAGCCTCTGGAGTCTGCATATGAAAAAAAAATACAAAAAGAAACAGTAAATCGACATTAAATTGATGTTTTCAGGTGTTTTTAGCACCTCCAGTCTGAACCTGTGCTGTAGTGAGCTGGCATTCCCTAGGATGGCTTCCTAGGGGATTTCCAAGGATTCCCTTGGCATTATGAGAACTCTTAACCAGTCATTTAAAAATGTTTTCACTAGAAATGATGCAAATTAATCTTCAGTTTTATATTTGGGCAGGATTATTGCAAGAAAATCATCGATAGATGGTTGAATGGGCTATTAAACAGAGAGGGCCAAGGATAAGGATCCATCCTGCACATTCAGCAGGACGCAGCTCTGGGGCTTCTGCTTTTGTGATGTGGGAAGTGAAACCACCGAAATCCCAGCTTGCTTTTACACAGCACTAATTGTGGCGAGCAGAGTAACTGTCCTTATCGAGGACATCTCATAAACACACAGAAATTTAAGGTCAGAAAAGAAGAATCCCACTCCTTGCCTATGGAAGGTGCAGTGAAAAGGTTGTGGTCTCCATCAGCTGGTAGCACTTCAGTATTTATTCGTCAGTCATCATCAGATCCTGCTCTACGAAAAGCAAAAACAAGAAAAAAAACACCTTGTTCCATGCCTTTTTCTTAAGATATAGATGACTAAAAAAGGAAAGATAAAAGTTGTGCAAGGAGGTATTTCAGCTCAACTTTCTGGTGGCCATCCAGAAATGAAAGTGGTTTAATAGAGAGATATATGCGCAAGCTCCTTTCTTGAAGAAGGACAGTAAGTTCTTATTTCTTTTGTAATTTAAAAATTAATATTAAGAAATTAAAAAAAAAACAACTAGGGTTCTTTAAAAGGAAGGTTTTCAAGTCGTTCATGCTGCCATGAGGGATAATCAGGAGATATCGCTGCTGGAAGAGGATGGCCTGGGACAGCAGAGAAGGGCTGAGAGGAATGGCTTATTTCATGGAAAGCTCAAACTCAAATTATAATTATGCTCATCATGACCATGCTAATGAACTTAGCACTGTGGTTTTTTTTTTTTTTTTTTTGGCTGGGGTTAATGAACCTTTCCCCAGACCTAGGGGAAAGAAATGGTGCTTGTAAATGGTGGTGTTTGTAGGAAACGCTGAATCTCAGTGCCTGGCAGACAAAATCCAAAGGAGGAATCTCTCCGCTTGCCCTTAGAAAGACAAATTCACCTGTAGAGTGATGTCTTTTCCCGTGAGCAATGGCCAAATCACAAATGAACGTCAGTCAGGAGGAGGGAGATCGGGGAAGGTTTTGCGTCTGGTTAAGGTTTTAGCACCTGAAACAAAGATAAAAGACCGGAGCATCTGACAGAATCATCTCATCTCTGTAAGCATTCGGTAAATATCCAGAAGTGAGAAGAAAATGGCTTTTATGCTTTTTATTTTTTTTTTTTATGCCTATTTCTGTTTGCAGCTGTTATTTAGAAAGGTGCTACGTTGGGATGGAAGAGTCCGGAAAAGAGCTAGCAACAGAATAATGAAAGCTTTTTGTCCCAGTGCTCCCTGGCACTTAATGCACATCTCAAACCCTGCAGAAAAGCACTCTGGCTGCCTGCTATCCCTCCGCAGAGTGGCTTTGGTGACTCAGGAGACGGTTTTTGCTCTTCTATGTCTGCTGCAGTTGGCTGCTGATCCTCCTGGTGGCAACGAAGGGAAGGGGAAGCTCAACGGGGGCTGTCCCACTCCATAGGCACATGGCTGGCCTTCAGCGACAGCTTGCTTTTGTGCTTTTCAGAGGGCGAAGCAGGTACTTGGATTTGTTCTTTTGTGTTGTTTTTCTGTTGTTTTTCGGAGAATTATTATCCTAGACACCGCTGGGTTAGCTCTCAGCACTCTGCTGAGCCCCTCCGATGAGTGACTGCAGGGACATCCCTCGGCGCAGCGGAGCTGCCGGTATTCACGCTGCTCTCCTTATTTCTCCGGAGAGCCGCCTGCTCCTTGGTGAAGCAGCGTGATCGCTTTTTCCATCTCCTAACAAGTGCCTCTTTGAGTGCTTCGTGGAGAATAGGCTCTGATTGCCTCTGCTACGTGGTGGCAGGAGCTGGTGCCAAGGTCCAGGGGCGGGCAGCGAGGAGCTTCACCTCCCCAATTCTGCTTCTTGGGATTGCTGGGGTGCTGGAGCTGTGCCCTCTCCTTTCTTCGAGAGATATTTCTCCAATAACAAAGCCAAACATTTCCCGCTGGTGAATCTGACTCCGTTTTATTACTCAACACATGATTTCAGAGAGGCGGATGTGTGCCTATTTGAAAGAGAAGCACAGTTTGAAATAACTGCTGGTTAGATATTATTTTAATGTGTTTAAGGCTTCACGCTGAAATCCTCGTTTCTATCTTCCTGCGCTTCAATAGGTGTTATTTCCAAACTAGGGGTTGGTGTCAGGCTCCTCTCGTGTTGGCAACTCCCACGTCGCCGTTGCAGCACCGATGCGCTCTGGTTCCGCTTCTTAATTCCAAACTTTCACCGTTTTCACTCTTTCACATGAAGTAAAATGCCCTGGGAAAGGGGGGAAAAAAAATCCTATTTGAAAATAGGTTGGGTTTGAGTTATTTCAGAGTTATTTCGGGTCCGTTTCTCTTCGTATTTTCCTTCTGCTAAGGAGAAGAATGAGTCTGCCTTCCCGTGCCCTATTATCTCCTGGCTGTCATTTGAGCCCCCGAGACCTTTTCAGGACACGCTGCGTGGGATACCCATGGGTGAAAACTGATCGTCAGCCTCCGAGGTCCTACAAATTAAGATCTGAAGTAAGGCATCTGTGGGCTTTGATTAAAGTTTACAAATGGGGTTCTGCTAGTAACTGTAGACTGGAGTTATCCCAGAGCGTGCTCCGGCCCCTCTAATTTCCCAAATCAGAACCAAGCGGAGGCGGCTTGAAAGTTTCCTTCGTATCACTTACATCCTGGGATTGCTTAGCCTGAGAGGATGACATCAATCTCTTCTAACGCTGTTCGAGGGCTGAGTTAAAGGAGGAAAGGCCCGAGCAAGGTTAAGGGAGTTGTTTTTCCGATTGAAATAAAAAATATTTGAGCCTCAAGGAAAGAACAGCGCGCGGAGGACTATGCCAGGAAGATGTGAAATAAAGAAACAAATCTTTGCACTACGTGCAGTTCCCTTTAGTAGATGTCAGGCTCCTCTAATGACTTTGACACCCAGAGTACCAAAAGTAGAGCAGTTCATGTGTAAAAGCTGTTTTGTGGTTCAGATAAATGATGTTAGAGGACCTCTGGCAAGGCTGCCCCGTAGCAGCTAGGTTACACCAGCGAGCTGCTCCAACCTTGTCAGCTCTGCTGAAGAAGTGTTTGAAGTCGTGGGCCCCATCAAGAAATGTCTGGCAGCTGGTTTGGTTCAGGCAGGGCAGGGCAAGGTTTCTGTGCTGTGCCCTAACAAATGCTGATGACCCCGGAGAGCTGGAGGAATTATTTAGGTTTTCACATCACCATACCGTCAGGCTGGATGTATACATCACTGCCATCCTAATTCCTAGGATGCGCTTCGTGGGATATATAGGATGGTTACAAGACTCCAGAAGTGAGCATGGGTAGAGGTAAGGTTTGCTTTACCATCCTAATGTGTGGATGTCCAAAAAAAAAAACCCAAGATATTTGTGAAAAGAGCGTGTTGCGCCTTGGCTGCCTGCTCACAAAGAGGCAGCGAGATCAGACTGCGTGTTAATCTTGGGGTACCAGAGACACGGACGCAATCATTGAAAGCTGGAAGGTTGCCGGGGTAATGGGGAGAATTGACACTGAAAAATATGAGAGCAAATCTTCCCTAAGGTCAAACGCGGATGGCATGGGCTGAATATGCAGAAGGCAGGTACAGCGTTCCCACCGGAGGCCATCAATTTTTTGCTGCGAGCTGTCAGTTGGATCAAGAGCCTGCTCCATCACCTGGTAAGGGCTGGAAACTTCACGAAAGAATCCATCAAGACACCGAGGAGTTGGTTCAAAAAAGACCGATGGGTGGAAGCTGTGAAATATAATTCCAAAGGAGAAAATGAATTCGGGAGGCTGCTTTAGCTGATAGTCTTCAAAGTGGAGGCTGCTGAAAGAGAGGCAGGCCCCCAACTTGACACCGCTTGTGAATTTTTCTGTATATTTTTAAAGGAGAGTGGGGACAGTGCAGTTTGGGAACAATGACAACAAACCCGCTGCTGTAAAACTGTCTCTGGGCTGATGTACGAGATGGAAGAGATTAGATTTGCAAGAAATTTAAATTAGGTTTCTAACACGCAGCGCTGCCAAATAGGAATTTTGCATCCGGAAAATGCTCCTGGCAGGAGCCCACATCGTTCTTGGCCAGGACGGGAAGCAGCAGGGATCTTTGAGAGGGGATGATCAGGATCTCATGCCCTTCCCCGGGTGAAGGCAGGGGCAGGATGAGAGCAGAGAAGGGCAGCGTGTCGCCTGTCATCTCTGCTCTTGCTCTTCGGATGCACAAGAAGTTAGATCCTGCCTGTAGGAAAGGTGTTGATGAGGCTGATATTTACTTTCTGGCTGATTTTTTCCAGAAACCCCAAATTAAAAAGCAATCTTAGTGCAGCTGGCTTTCCATTTCCAGCCTGAGTATGATCGCTGTTATACTGGTGTGTCTGATCTTCAAAGCCAGAGGCTAGGCTGGGAGGAAATTCCCTTTTTGTCAGTGCTGGCAAGCTGCCATTTGTTTTTGTTTTGTTTCTATCTTCACTCATCCATCATCCCGGACGATTTGATTTGGGAATTACTCTGCCGCTTCTGTGGAAGCTTCGCTTATTCCCCGGGGTTAAAAACGCGCCGGTCCTTGGCACAGAATGGTCCAGAGAGGAAATGTGTCCCCGAGATTGTCCCTGCTTTGGTCTTCCTGCCACTCCCCCTCAGTGCATGACAGCAAAGCTTTGATTTAAAGGCCATGGGAAAGAGTAATGGAGGTACAGAGTAATCATAAATTTTCTGCTCTTCGTTTCCTGTTAGTAAAATCTCTTGGAACTGTGCATTAATGTGGTAAAATGATTTCTTTCACCTTATGCATGAAATTCCCCAAATTACCCAGAGTACAATAAAAACAGAGATGGGATTGTCATGATAACACATTTCTCTCCTGTATGGAAGGCAAGAGACATTTACAGACACTGCTCTAACAGTTTCATTTGTTCTTTTATCACCTTTTGATACTACGGGCTCTAGAGCTACAAGGAGATATTAAACTAAAAGAAAATCAAAGTCATCATCAAGGTGCACCTTTACAGTGATATTACTATCGCAATCTGACAGCAATCCGGTCTTAAACCAATATGATTTACACACGGACTCTAAGGGCAAGAGAAGTTGGGTTGTTTTGTATTGGGCTTATTTTAATGAGGAAAGGGAAATACGTGCAATCCTTCAAAAATGCTGTCGGGGAGCAGTTTTGTCCTTATATTCCTGTTACCAGATGAAGATCTTCAGATGTTGGTGTTGTTGGGATTGTTTGAGCTTCCCTGTGGTGGTGGTGATGTCTCTGGTGGGAAGACGCAACGAGGCCAGAGGAACATCTCTTTAAAGAACGTGACAGATGTTTTCTTAATCAAATATATCAAGTATTACCATTTAAAATTTGCTTAGAAAGTGATTAGGCCCAATTATGGGATATTGCCTCATACTGGTTTGGTTTTCTTTTGTTAATGTGGCAATTAATCTTTAGTAAAAATCTAATTCATCCCTGGGCTGCTTTTATGCTACGATGGGTTTGTCTAAATCGAATGCAACGACCCCCCTGTCTAATCAGATAAGTTCTCTTGATTTACTGTAACAGCAGGTTTATGGGGTTTTCTTAGAGAGTAATAACATTTTCGTCACGAGTTTGGTGTATTTAATTATTGTTACGAAGAGATGTCTAATAAGGCGGTTACGGCTTTGTTAGTTTTTTTGTCTTGAAGTATTTTGGGGGCTATGGAGCAGCATGCACTTCACAGCACTCGTTATTGCTCTGTAAGCATTTAAACAAATGGGATGGGCATTAATGAACAATATCCTCAACTCTGACAAAATAAGTGAATGTCTCTTTTGCATGAGCTAGTGGAATAAATGCAGCCTTGACATCTAATTATTGCTGCTGAACGAATAAAATCTTTTACACTTGCTTCGTTTCAGGTGAAGTAAGTCTGCGTAGCACTCCCCTAGCAGCAGAAAAAGGAATTGAAAATGCCCCCAAGTGGGTAACTAGCAGCTGTGGGATTAGATTTGTCCTTTTCAAGCAATGTTTGGACACGGATGTGTTACTGATCAGTCATGAAGTCGAACCCTGAGCACCGTTTCGACCCTCCTGGCCTGCTGGCACCGCGCTCCTTCCCCCTCCTTATTGCCGTGGCGTTTAAAGCTTGGTGTTTAATGGACTCGATTCGGGCCTGAGCTTGCTTTGACAGAAAGCAAAGAGCCTCAGCCTAGGCCTGCCGACATGGCAGGGTGGCCTGGATTGATGTGGTGCTCGACATGGGGGATGAAACCAGCTACGAGCCTTCTTGCCCCAGCGCCTCCTGAGGAGATTGGCCATGTTGTGCAGCAGTAAGCTGGGCCCGGCAGGGTGACAGGCCCTGAAACGGGCTTTTAAATTCAGTCTCTTCCCAGCAAAGCGGCCACCTCTCAGCTGTTTCAGTCAACTGAAGACATTGAGCATGTTGAATCTCACAGCTTGTGGCTCCTGGGTCAGTTTTGTGTCCTTTCTTTGTACTCCCGTGGTCGGGTATCTCTGTCTACCTCAACACAGGCACCAGGCATGGTGCTGTGGTAGCAGCCTTAGGCTGTGTAGTCAGGCAAGATCAGTCCCTTCCATCTCCTTGATGTCCTTCTTTTTAAACATCTAAGGCTTACACGAGCTTTTTTAAGCCACCACGGCGTACTAAGAGCTCATATTGAGTCTTTTTGAGACCTCTGGATGTTAAACATGTTGCCTGAGGTCACAGAGCGAGCAAGTTCTTGTAGCTGCACGGGATATCAAGGATTTCGGCGAGCCTTTGGTGAGCCATCAGACCACCCCAGTATCTTTCAGGATGCCCTTAAGTGCATGCCAGCAGCTCATCTATTTTTTTTTTCTGGTGTTGTGCTTTTATTCCCCTGTCATAACAACGAAAAACTGTGGCTTTAAAGATTTAATAACCGTGGCGAAACAGGATAAATACATTAATAGGCTGGATCCCATATATTAAATGCCTGTAAAAATGTCACCGTTATGAAGAAAATGTGCTAAAATCATTTTTGAAAGAATTCCTGTGAAGGCTGGGATCACAGTATGAAAAATAACATGGTATATTTGATGTAAATAGATTGGTGGATAGATGGAAGGCGTTTCAATAATTCAATTTGATTGTATAACATCTAATCTGCAGGAAACCAATAACTTGCCACTTAAAGAACTACTCATTCCTCTGAAAAATCTTCAATAAGCATTCTATTTAGGAACAATTCTCATTTTATGTTCGACATTTTCTTGTTTTTATACTTAACAATTCAGGATGAGGCTTGATGCTTTCCACATTTATTTGCCCATGCAGCTTATCTAGCACCTGAAGTTGTAATTCCTGGTTCATGAAAATTTGATTGCTTTAAAAGCAGTGGCTTCTGATAGCTTAATGATTTCTTCTTGCGGTGGAATAAATTGCCACAGGTAGGAAATACCTTTCAGAAGCAACAAATGATTTTCAGGCAGGAGTCATTAGGAGGATGAAAGGCTGGTGGAGGACACCTGGGCTCGGGGTGCCAGCCCTTTGCACTGCAGCTCTGCACAAGGTGGTGCTGGGGTGGTGAAATCTCGAGGTCACAGCACTTGTTGTCCCCTAGGGTGAACAGCCAGATCTTTTCGGAAAGGTTTCTCTGCTTTAATGGAGGAGGAGGTGGTGTTTTGTACCGTTCGCCACAATTTAATGATAATTGGGTGCAGGTTCTTGTTGAAAATGTGTGTCCAGCTGCTGATAAAACAGAGAAATAAGTAATAAATATGGCTGTGGGATGGGCTGCTCCGTGCCCATCCTTCCATGCCATTGCCACTGGGGTAAATCTTAAGAACAAACCCTTTCCTCTGTCCTCTGAAGTTTCTTCTGTTGCGTCCCAAATTGCAGGCTTCATCTTACTGTTAGAGGCGTTTTTTGCATAATGTGCTTTTTTCCTTTGAAGTATGGCTGGCTATCAAAATATTTGGAATATGGAACTTGATTTCTCTCAGTTACGCTCTAAGTATGGTAGACCAAATTATATCCTTACTGTTTTAGTTGATTTTTATTTTAAGGCGCTTGAATCAGAGGTGAACTGCATCTTGGGTTTTACTTGAAAATGTTATCAGTGGTCACAATCCCTTAACAACACAAGTTGCTGATGGTCGAGATCTGAAACTTACTGCAAGAGTTTAGTGGATTTTCATATCCTCATTATGTGGCTGTGGGACGCGTGCCAGTGCATTTAATTAAGAAAAACTTTGCTTAGAGTAGGTTTTTGACTCATAGATGACAGCAGCACTTTGACCAGTATTGTTGCTATTGGGTTTTTACTCCAGAACCATTAATTTTAGCTGTGCAATGCAGCTCCCGTTAACGTGGAGCCCTTCTTATGGCTATTACTCAAAAACCATTTGTTTGGTACTCTAAGCATTTCTTTCCTGGGCTGCCCATCATCCTTGAGGAAGTCCCAGTCCTGACCTTAGTAAAGCCTTAGCTGATCTTGTAGGTTCAATGATAAGAAGACAAAATCCCAGCTGATTCTCTGAGTTGCAGGAGTTACTCACATCTGTTTGGGTTTCTCTGGGATTTGCCCACAGCTTCTGAGAGGAAGCGTTGTTCGGCATGAGCTGAACATCTGGGAAATCTACTTTTTCCTTTGAGCTCCGTTACCGTCGTCTCATCCAACCCTGGATAATTCATTTAGCATTTCTGTGATTCTTTCTCCCCTGTGTGTAATGTGGTTAATAATAGCTATCTCAGAGGAGCACGGTGAGATTTTAATTTATTAGTTTTTTTTTTTTTTTTCTTTCCAAAGTACTTTGTGACTCTTAAATGGAAAACCGCCATAAAAGTGCAAAGTATTATTGTAATAAATTAATGTGCACGCTCCTTTCAAATTAATAGCCAGATTGTGAGCCATTTACTCACAGCGGAAAGTGTCCTAATGCTGTGTGAGCAGCTCCACTGATTGAGACGAGCTGTGATGGCAGGACACACAAGCAAAACTTGAAAGTATTTTACAGGAATTATATTGCTGAACTGGGCTTAGGGGTGCCAAGACTTTAAAAACAGAGCTTTTAAATTATTTTAGTGATAGTCTTGCTTCGTTCAGGCATCTGGAATTACTTTCCTATACAGTGATGTCCTAACTGAGAGCTTCAGTTTTCTGGGTACAGTTTTCCAGTTCTATAACTAGGATAAACACCCTAGATTTATTCGTGAGCATATGCTCTGTAAGGTTGGGTCTGGAAAGAGTTAATCCTCCCGTACTCGTAGTGGTTTGATCTATACAGTATTTAAGACTGTCAGAGTATTGAAATAGAAAATATTATGGGTCTGCCTGCCTTCTTGGACTGCAGGCATTAACAAGAATAATATCATGCTCTGATTTTACAGTGCTTTCATGACATGTATTTTGAAATCACTTTATTCCAAAAAAAAAAAAAAAAAAAGAATCAATATATACAAACTGAAGCAACAAATGCCCGATAAAATGGAGTTTAATAGAGCTAAGCTATGGATTCCCCAGTAATTGCAGAGAGCATGCTGAACCACGCACCCAGATGGGTAAGAATTAAACTCGTTTGGCTTCTGAAGCCCTGGCTCGATTCATCGATGAGTCCTGCAGCAGGAGCGATGTGGCTCACACGGCCAAATAAATGTGGGATTTCCATGAGCAGTGCTCGTAGCTGCCGAGAGGAGATGCCCACAAATCCCAGCCGTTCAGTAGTTAAATATCACGTTGAGGTTTTCAATCCAGCAGGTTGTGGATTTCCTCTCCTTGCAGCTTACAGCCCGCTAGTGAAACAGAGCAGGTTCTCGACAGTCTCCCATCCATGGTAAATACTGTTTCTGTTTGATGAAGACAATGACTGCCAAAAGGTCATTTAATATCAAAGCCTAACCTTTTGCTTAGGTAAAGGGAAAAATGGTTTCCCCGGTTCTGTCTTGAAAATCCCGAAGAGAACTGATTCACAGGGTTTCCTAATGCTGCTTTTACCGTGTGTCGGTGGTGAATAGCATTGATTTGGGGGAGCAAAGAAATATTCAGCTAGACTCCATCTAAAAAAGCATCACCGTGGTTACAAAAGGTCCTCAAGAATTGAGGGTTGCTAGATATAATGAAATATGTAAAAAAAACGTGCATAAAAGGTGGGTTCCTTAACTTAATCTGAACGTTTCACATCCTAGGGGCAAGCATGCTTGCCCAGTGGATGTCAACCAGGAGAAAAACCACCCACGAATTCCTGGCTGCCATTGCATTGTGCAATTTCCACAATCAGTGAAAAGATTTTCCCTTTTAACTCTTCATATTCTTCTCCATTCAGATGAGGTTTGTTTGGGGTTTCCCAGTTTTGGTATAAATAACTTTACTGTGCTTGTAGGACCATCCGTGTGGAACAGTCTTTATCATCTTTCCCTTCAGAGGTTGAAACCGAAGGTGGAGATTTACTTTTTGGCTCCCGTGTTTATGGTGTTTGAGAAATTGGCATGATGTATGCAAATGAAATCGTTTTGCGAGATTGTTTCATGAAAGCAAATCTTCCAGAGTGGGTAGGGTGGAGCGGAGCCATCTGCTTAAGGATACGCCAGATGAGAGAAAGCATCGGTGAATTTGTTAAAGCGGAGAGCTGGAAGAGGCAAGGGATTGCCTCAATGTTGGCTACGGGGTATTTAAGCTCCTTAGCATCCTATATTGATAACACAGACTCAGCATTTCTGCTGCAAAACAAACACATTGGAATGTTTGCACATTTGAAACGTGTGCACTTCTCGGATGAGATTGTCAAAGGCGAATGACGCGTTAAAGGTCGCGTATTTTCTCCGACTCGAGGGATGCCAACCTGCTCGCGATCCTGCGTGCCCGGCAGTCATTCTGCACACCCCAAGAGGAGAAGCTGGGTTCACTTGTAGTCGTTTCAGCCCATTATTGCTGAAATTTCCTTTAAGCAGCACAACTGCAGAATATTCAGTGTTGTGGAGATGAGGATCAGATGGTAAATGGCTCTTGATGTTTGTCGAAAACACATTTTCCTGGACAAATGTTTGATGAGGTTGGTGGTTTTCTTCCCTACCTTACTTCCTAAATCTGTGACAATGCAATTAAAATCAAATATATGTAACATTTTACATTCCCTGGGTGAAAAGAAAGTAGAAGACTGGCTTTGTCCCATGTTTTTTTTTAACTCTTTTGGAATAAAAAAAAGTGAAATACTCCCAGTATTTTTCCCATTGGACTGGAAAGTAATCCCATTAGGAACATCTTACCCAAGAGCTCATGAATCCTGTTTGGGGTGGGCAATGCTACATGAGAAAGTAATGAAAATAGAGATTCCCAAGTAAAATGACTTATACATTTAATATATAAAGATACTTCCACATACTCAATAAAATGGATGGAGAGGGAAGTAATTAAACATCTGATTATATCACAGCTTGAGTAATGAGTCGAAATTAGGGTCTTACACAAGATTTTTGTGGCTTATTATGTTCTCCACTCTGGTTTGGAACTTGCTTTGTCATCTATTTCAATTTTGTGTCTAATGAGAAATAATGCAGCCGCATTCAGGAGGTTTTTAGGTTTCATGGTTATTGGGAAAATTACATGAAAACATACAGGCTAATATAGACAAATGGGAACTAAGTCTGGAGGCAATGAACCAAGCTACAGAATACATGCGACTATAATAGGAAAATCCTTGAGGCCATCATTTTAGCTTTCTGATAGAGTCAAACGGCAAAGATGTTATTGAGATCCATCAGCAGAAAGGAATATCAATCATTAAGGTCACGGGAGAGCAGAGCTGATGTTTGTATGAGCTCCACGCTGCCCGGGGCTGGCAGAGGAGGAGATGCTCTGTTAGGGGAAGAGTAGTGGAGTTAGTTTGGTCCCTAATTCCGATACTGGAAGTCAGCCAGAAAATCGTTAAAAATAATAATAATGTGTTAAAACAAAAATATTTCGGATGGAGAACTGATGAAATTGCTGCCGTTGTATCACGGATTACCGTTGTATCACGAATACCGATCAACAGTGAAATATTTCCCAGGCTTTATTAAAAACTTGCTACAAACCCAACCTGCAATTTATGTGAGTTCATATCCGCTCGTTTTTTAACCCAACCTGTCTTTTTTTTCCCCCTACTGGAAGTTGGGCATCAGGGTTTTCCGGCGAAAATAGCAAATCCCCTCTGAGAGTTGTAAAGCTTTGTATGGTCATGAGCATCGGCTGCTTTTTTTCCTTCATCTCAGCTTTTAAATTCCAGTGCAAAAGCTCCTCAACATTATTTTCTCTCCTAGGTTTTTGGCCTTCAACATCTTTTCTGTTCATCCATACCTCTTTTTTTTTTTTTTTTCTTGAAACGTTTTAGTTTCTTTAAAAAAAAAGAAAAAGGGAAGAAGATTAAACTTTAAAGAGGATGAAGACGAAAAGCAAGCTAAAAAGCAAGCTAACTCCTCTTGCCAGGAATCGGACTCGATGATCCTTATGGGTCCCTTCCAATTTGGGATATTCTATGATTCTTTGAGAAGAAGTCTTTTCAGTAGATGTTCATTTTCGTAGAGGAGTGAAGCTGTGGATTGCTGCCAAGCGTGCATGCAGTGCCTACTGATAATACAAATTCTGATGGAAGTCATTAAGAGAGGGGGAAAAATAGGAATAGAAAAGGAGAAAGGCAAACCCATTGCTGCTACTTAACGGGTTTGCCCTTGGGAGAGGCATGCAGAGCCTGAACTGTGGAGTTTCTGTGCACAGCTCTGTGAGTTTTAGTTGAAAAATTGGTTGCTGCTGAGGTTTCTTGCAGTTTTGCTCCTACCCGGCAGAGGCAATGGTTTTGTGTTCTCAACACGCATCACGGTGATAAATTGTGTTCCTTACATCCCCCAAAGTGCAAGAGATTTTGATTGATACACCTAAAACCCGCACCGTTTTTCCTAGTATTTCCTTTTTCAGCTTTCCTTTTTCTCTCCCGTACGTTTGTTAAATTCCTGAGTCCTTCCAGGGGCAAAGCTTTAACCTCTTTGTTGCAGGATAAGCCTTTTTATTTGCGTGCCAGCCAATTTTTCCCTTTAACAGCTAAATATGTGAGGTGCTGATGGGAGGAGTGACAGCTGTCAGAGTGATCGGTATCGTATCTCAGCAGCCGAGTACTGAAGAAGATGAGAATTTAGCCTTGTGCATAAATTAAGGGTTGAGCAATTGCTTGCAGGATGAAAGAAGCAGCCCAGTGCCTCCCTGTTGTCCTGCCTTAAAGGTGTTTTTTTCCTTTGGAAAATAATAAAGTTTCTTCAAAAGGATGCTCAGTGGGGGAAATTCCTTGCTCAGCACAGAGCCTGTTTTTTTAGTATGTTAGATCCTGCGCAAACCCTCAAGGAAAGGAGCCCTGCTTTGTGTGCCAAGGTGAGTTTGACCCCCAGCCCGTGAATCCTTGCTCTGTTTGAGCAGAGAAAATGAAATATATATTATTAAAGAGGGGTCAAGAGCATTACTTAGAGTAGTAAAGACTAATCCCGGTAATACAGTCGGAGCCTGCAGGTTTGGGATCATGCCGGTGGGACCTTAGGGTTAGAGATGATAGCTTTTATTCCTTCTGTCAACTGCTGAGAACACAAGAGCTGCAAAAATGATATTGCGCTGCTTGTAAATATTGTATCTGGAGGTAGGAGATAACTGCATGGGGGAGTTTCGTTCCTCCTGTTGACGTTCGTTCAGGATCTTCAATGCTCTCCTCGTGAAAAAGGTGTTGCAGGTGCTTTCATCCTGCTCGTGCTCAGGATAACTCCGGCTGCGGGATGTCCTGTTTGAGTTGGCTTGAGTTAACACCACTCCTGTAACCTCACTCAGCCCCAGAAATAGGTGCAGCTGCAGGCTGGCTTCACACGTGGAGTCAAAATTCAGCTTACCTAGTAGATGCAAGGACTTCACGGAGCTCCTTGGTGCACAGCCAGCTTGGAGAGTCGCAACAAAAGGCCAAATTGCAGATGAGGTGAGCTGTAATTATTATTTCCTGATGCAATCACACGCTGAGACTTGCAGAGATTGAGCTAAGAGATGATAAAGGGTCAAAATAGTAAAATGTGCCAACATTTTAGAGGTGCTAGTTGTACAAAGACATAAAAAATGTTTGATGTGAGGCGTTATCATGCATATTGACATCTCTGTCCTAGAGTATCTGGAGGTAGGTCACGCAGGAAAATCCAAGGGGAAAAGTCAGCCCCTTCCCTAACTTAACTTTCAGAGCACGTTAGCCCTGAAAGCTCTGTTGGGATGGTAAAGTCCATATAGACAGATTATAGGAGAATGAGGTCCATATAGACAGAATATAGGATAATGAGGTCCATATAGACAGAATATAGGACAGTATTCCCTGGGACCAAGGGGAGAAGGTGGATGATGCATTCAGAGCACAGCAGGGCATCAAAGGAGCTTCAGCGAGAGTTAAACAGCAGAGCAGGAAATTCGCTGAGTACCTAAAATAGACGTTTTCAAACGTCTCATCTCAAATCAGCCTGTCTAAATGTATTGAATTCGAGAACTTTGAAAGGACTGTTTGAAATGTCTGAATTAAAAATGTCTTGAAAGTAAATGTGGAAATAGTCGAACGTCGTGGAAGGCTGGAGGTGAGGTTTGGAAAGGCACATGGGGCTGGGTTGGGGATGCTCACCCCGGCAGCCACATCAGATAACGTGGTTTTTGAATGCTTTAACATGTTTTTTTTTTTAATATTTTAACACGTTTTTCTAATATTTTGACCCATAACCTGGAAAAAAAAAAAAAAAAAGCACAGACCAAATTCACAGCTCACACAAACACGTTGCTTTGCAAGAGCAGGATTGATCCCAAGCAGGAGAACTTGAGCTGGGCATGTGGATGTGTACCCTGTACAGACTGGGGGCTTTGCTGGAAAATACAGACTGGGGAAGTGCTGAGAGTCGAGGCTGATCAGCTGAGCATCACACCCAGCACTTGCAGCAGCAGAAATTGGTGTGCGATTGTGGATTTTGGTAAAAACAAGACCCTTGAATAAACCTAGCACGTCCACACCTAGCACGGGGGAAAAACACTGCAGAAGAACTGCATCCGTGGTTCAGGAAGGAGATTTAAGTGATCCAGGCATCCAAGGTGAACCGTGACATTGGTTAAAGGATAGGAAAAGATGCTGAAGATGAAAGAGCCCCTTTTATTTCTTTGATCATGATCTGTAGGTGTCTGTGCCAAGAGCAGAAATACAATAATAAAGAGCCTTACGGCCTACCTGACAACGACATGAGGAACATCCAGCGTTGAAAAAGGACAAGTTTAGACTAGAAGCAAGATAATATTTAAGAAAACAAGAGTAAGTAATAGAACAAGGTACCGAAAGTCGTGGTGTGGTTTGTATCTCTAGGAAAAACTGAATGAGATTCCTAAAATATACGCAGTAATCCAAAAATGAATTAATTCACAGAAGTTTCACTCTGCTTTATATGCAAGGTCAGGCTAGATCGGCTGCCAGCTGCTTTAGCGCTGCCCTTCTGGAGGTGAATGGCAAACAAAAAGCTGTGCTCGTGGGTCCTGGAGCAGGTGATGTGGCTGCTACTGAGACGACAGCTCCTTGATTTCTGTTCGGGTGAGCGCTGCGTGGATACCTCCCTGCCTTTTATCCTCGGTGACCTTGAATTACTTAAAAATCATTTGCTGCTTTTGCGTGTTAATCGAATTAGAGCGTGCTGCTTCTTTTCTGTTTGATCAAATTCAACCCCCTCTGCCACGGCATGAGTGTCCTGGAGCGCCTGTAGCTGCTTTGGGTCCTTTCATCTCCGTGCTCAAATTCTGGTGCTGAGACCAGAGGTCATCCTGTGCCAGGGCAGTGCATGGAGAGGGAGGTTTGCACCAAAAGCATTCTTGTTTTTTTGAACCAAAAGCATCCATCAAGGGAGACGAGCACTGAAATGTCTAAATTAGAGCCCTGGCATCACACCCTGCAGGCTGCTGCTATCCTGTGCTTTACCTGGGGGCTCGGAAATGAGCAATTTCTCATCCATCTTTCTGTTTTTTTTTAATGGAAGGGAGGACTTTTAATTACTTCTTAGTAATGATGTCTACATTCCTTGTCCTTTCACTAGTGGCCCAAATCTTTATTTTCCAGGATGCATCTTTTGAGCTTCTGACCTCAGTCTGTGTTAACGATTTTGTTTGAATGAGACGGCTTGAAAGTTGATATTTAGTAGGAATAAATGAAATAAGGGTCCTCCCATTAACTTGTTGGGTAAATGAAAGTATAGTAAGTATCAAAACAGGCTGCAGTAATGTGCCCAATATTGCGTATTGCTATAATACATATTCTGTTTCATCTATTTGCTCCTCTGTTTCTCATTTTCTTCTCCCACAAGACAATGTGATAAGAAGGTGATTGAGGCCATACAGATAAAGATCTCAAAAAATAACTACCTTTTCAGCACGCTTTCTCAATATGCTCCTCTTGGAGTGTGACGAAGGGTTGCTGTTCTTTAATACTGGACTTTTTCCAGCCAAACATCTCCCCCCCAAGATTTCAGGGGCTGTCGGGCGAACAAGGCAGTGTGGGATTTGAGTGGGTAAACAGCTTTCTGTACATTTTGGGTTGTTCCATAAATGTTCCATAAACTTGCTGGAACACCTGTGTAAAGGGTATCGATGTGTGATCGGTTGGTGATATTATTTTTTGATAAGAGAAAGCAGTTAGGAGACCAAGAGAATGAAGAAAGGAAAACAAAGATGGGCTGCCAGACTTTTTTTATTATTATTATTATCATTATTTCTTCGATTTTTTTTTTCACTCCAAGCATGGAAGAGGTGCTCCATGTGAGAGTGTTTTTATTCTCATGGTTTTGGGATGTGACGATGAGGCTGGACAGGCACAGGCCTATATTCTGTCCATGTGTGGACTTGACTGAGTTGCTCAGGAAATCCAATGACCTCTACTGATACAAAAACTTCAATTTATGCTGGTTTTGTTAGGAAAATGTGCTGATGAATTGAAACACTGCATCAGCCAGAAGTTTTGAAGGCACCTCCTGAGAGCACCTAAAGGTGAGAGCATCTCCCAAGGTGTTGTAGTTTTATTTCTTCCTTCTTCCTCTCATGCTCACAGCTTTCATAGCCCTTTGCTGGGCTCTTTCCAATACACCCAGGTCTCTCTTGTACTTTGGGGCCCAGAAAGTCCCCGAATAAACCTGGGAAATCCGTGTGCGGAGAGGTGGCTGTCGGTGCCGGCTATGGAGGGGAGGGAGTCTTAGATATACACAAATCTCCCAGGGACATCTATTAATTACACTGGCTTTTAATTATCTGTCACTGATACTTTACATGACCTTGAGCGAGTCATTTACTCCGCGTGTGTGTGTATCTATCTGTAAAATGTTTGTGAATTATTTAATGCCTACAAATTGGTTTGAGATCCCAAAATGAAATGCATTATCGTTGCAATTACCGAGCCTGGAAGCGTGGTGCTTGCTGGTGTCAGCCCGAATCTCAGCAAAGAGCTCCAGGAAAGAGCGTTCACTGGTCCTCAACACACCACAGAGATCTGGAGAGCCATCATCCTGCCCTTATTTGCCTGTCTAACCACAAAAACATCCTATAACCGGGTTATGTGAGTTGAAATTTTGCGTCTCGTACAGATACGGAAGAGGAAAGTTGGTGGTGAGGTCTTGAGATGTTTGCTTTTTTTTTACGATGAAACAGGTTGGTGCTCAATTATCTTGAATTAATAGTTCAAGTAGTTATCTTGAATTAATTCAGAGCCATTGTATCCTTCCCTTTCTTTAAAGGGAAAGAAAAAATATATTTTTCGGAGTCTTGTTTTCCCATTAACTTAATGCCCATTTGGGCTACCCTTAGGCGAACAGACAAAATACTTATAAATAAGTAAATAGAGATAATTCAGCTCTTCCTGCAGTTTTTTTTTTTTTTCAGATTTTTTCATGCTGTTTACTAAAACCTGAGCTAATTGTCAGTATTGTATTAGCCCTTAGCCTCCTCTGTGCTGCGTGTGCTGCTGTTTTACAGGAGTTGACAGAAATAACGTTAATGCATCCGAAGATAAAGTTTGTCCCAATACACAATTATGAAATGCTCGTTTGTTCCCGGGCCAGATGGTAGGTGGTCAATAGCTGCTGTCTGCACCATAAGTCATAAAGGCAGCAATAAAATAAAATCTTTAGGTATTTAGAAAGTGACAGATATCTGTGACCTTAGTTTTCTCATCGCGGGCTGTCTGTTATCAGCACGTCACATAAAAGCCACGTTTATTATTAAATAAATAATATTCTGTGGCCTCCAGTTGGGCATGGGTCAACGTTTGTACCTATTAGAAGGGACAAGGATGTTTTGGTTCATTTTTGTGGTTTTTTTTTCATTCAGTGGTCATATATAAAACAACGTTTTAAGGGGGAAGAAGTCGTCTTTCCATGTCGAACTTCTTTACGAGTGGGGAGGGGTTTGGGCAACAAAAGAAAACAAAATTGGAACCAACACGGAGACAACACCGTATTTTCCTTATATATTAGTGTCACCTTTTCTCCTGTGCTGGGGTGAGGGGCTGGTGCCTACAAATCAATGAGAAAATCGCTAGGTTTATTTAGATAAGATCAAGAATTTTACCTTCAAGTGTAGTGCAGGTCGTTGTAGCGTTGCAGAAGGATTTCTGCCTTTGGGAACAAGTGGGAGCAATGCTAAGCTTTGCTTTTCACTGCATTTTCTGGTGTATTTATAATATAGTAAGTGTGGTTTCGGTTGCGTTTATATATATTAAGTATTTATAAAACTGAAATTGTGTTTTTCTCTAAGTGTCTCATCAGCGTGCTCATTGATAGGGGAACATTTAGTAATGTAGGCAATAAAAATCAAAGTCTCTTCATTAAATTATTATTTTTTTAGAGAGCACAGCAGATTAGCAGCTTTTTACTTGGCTAAAACTGATGGTTCTCTGCTCACAGAGAAAAACTGGAGATGTTTTCTGCCCTCCAGTACCTAGCAGACTCAATACCAAGAGAGATGCACGTCGTCATGTAACAGAAAACAGAGGAGGGAAGGGTTTGACTACAACGCCCTGACGGAGCTGCACGAGTTGCCTGCACACCTTCTACACCTCTTTCATGCACGCCTGACCACGGTGATGTATCGCTCGACTTTTTGGTGGCTCAATTCTTTTCCTCTCGGGAACCGCGAGCTGCCGCTGTTGTGATTTTTTTGTAGTAACGATAGGAGCTGACCTTCACGTGGAGAACTAAAGAAGCATGACGATAATCTAAATCATTAAAGAAGACAAGCCATGCCTTTATTTAGGTGAAGAATGAAGTTTTACATAGACTAACAGCGTCGTTTTTCTTTTATTTCTTCAAGGCTGGTCTGAGGGGAGATGTATTGATATCATATCGCCTTCCTGAACGTCAGGTGCAGAGCATAGAGTCAGACAAGGGTACCGAGCTGTGGCAGGAAAGAAGAAGATGGGAATTTTAATCTAGTTTTTGAAGACACATTATTAGGTATCTATTTATTTATTGCCTCGTACTCTCTCCAAAGAGCTCTTGTATATTGTAAGAGCATTCGTAGGCCCTTTTTTGTGACCTGTTGAAATAGTTTCGGGCTTTATTTTAAGCCCATGGCTTGTGCAAGCTAGCAGTGAAAAATACGAGGGCCCTTTTGGAAGGATTGGGATATAGGAGATGACAAAGGGTCCCTTTAAGCACACGCAATTGAAAGTCTTCCCGTTCTGCAGGCTGACAGGGTTGGGCACTCGCTGACAGCAGTTATCTTTCTTGGGTCAGTAGGACCACATTCCTTATTCAAACATGCAAAGGGAAGACGCTTCGCATTAGAAAACGCTGACATTTCTGAGGTAAAATTGCTTCCTCTTGTCGCAAGATCAGCTGTCATCTCGCAAAAGGTATTTCTAGAAATGGGGAGGTCAGCCCAACACCCAACGCTCCACGCTAGCTGTTGCTGCCGGCAAGGGCTCGATTAGTCCCCATGTCTCTTCTACAGGCTCATTACGACCAATCTTTGACATTCTTCTGAATAAATGCAGCCTCTTGTGCTCCTGGGAGGGGAAATCCCACTTGTTTGAAGCAAGGCTCGAGACCCCAGAACCTCCAGCAGTTTTTTGCAGCATCGCTGGCTTCTGTCAGAGCCCCTCAGAGCTGTCGGGGGTCCCCTGGTATTCTATTAAAACCCCAAATCTTGTGGATGTCTTTTACATGTCTGATTAACCTTTTGGGTTTTATTTTTACTTCCATTTTTTTTGGTACAGCACACAGCATAAAATATCCTCAGCCTGAGACCGGGGCATTTTTTATGTGGCTGGGTTGCTGTGAAATAAGGAAAACGAGCGCTTCGAAAAGTGTTTTCATTCCGATGAGGTCTAAAAATGGAGCCTTCTGAGTTTTCATCTTAAATTATTTTTGTCTGAGGATAGGTTTTAAGGTTTCAACGGGGCAAAGGACGATATAAGGATACCATAGCGCAAGGCTGCTGAAATCTCGCTGAACTTGAGCTTTCCACCCATTCACAGAAACCTTCTAAAAATATATATATATAAAAACTTCTCTGAAAGCTCGTAAGTTTTCTGGTGGGAAAAAAAAAATGCCTGCGGTTTCTTCAAGTTGCCTTTATATTGCCACGATATAATTAGAAGGAACACGAGCAACAAGCAAGCATTTTCATTGCCTTTCCAGCCCAACTCACCAACCTCCTCCATGTACGCGGGCCTTTGAAATATTCAGCACAGAGCAAAAGAAGGGAGCGAACACGGCAGCGCTTGGCGTTTATTGATCTATAAAATATTTATGGCACGTGTATTTATGGTGCTTGGCGTTTTATATGTATGCATAACGTATATAGAGCAGGAGTCTGAATGTGTTACATCTGTCTGCTTTGGCATGTCGGGGTGTCCTTATTTGTAGCGTCTACCTGTGTTTCGTGCTGTCTGATTTGCTTTATGGAAGCTGGGATGATGTCTTTTGAAAATAATACACCTACCCCACTGCATAAAAGGTTTTTGAACACACGATAATTATTAAATACATTTGTTCTGTCTAGAAAAATGCCAACAATTTTTTTTTTTTTTTTAAATAGAGGGAAACTGGGGAGGGGAGCAGCAGTGACCCCGTGCTGGTGGAGGGAGGGCAAACCTTCGGGTCAGGGTCCGTGAATGTGTGCGTCAGAAAGAAGAACTGGCAGGAATCTGTGAATTACAAGCCTCTAAATTAATTACAGGCTTCTGGTGACACGGCAATAAACCATTCTAATGAAGATTGAGTAGTTTATGGTTTTGTCAGAGCTCTGAAAAATTGCGGGGTTTGTAAACTGCGTAGATAGCGGGGGGTTTGGTGTGAGCTTATTGAATAAAATATACTGGTGGAAAGAAGCTAAAAATGAGCATGTGAATTCGCTTGCTTCTTAATTTTTAATTCAGCTCTTTGTTACACAAACAGCTTGTTTGCTTTCCCTTGAACCGAGCTATTCAACGCTGATTATTCTCCGCTCTGCCGCTGTGTCTTTTTGTATGTCTCTAGTGTATCTGATGTTATTTAAAAAAATAATAATCTCAATCGTCATCCTCATTACCGGTGTTTCCCTATCAGTGATGTTTTTTTTTTTTTTTTTTTTTTTTTTTTTTCCTGAAAAACCTGCAGAATTTCTTGCATGCTCCTGTGGCTGTGGGGTCTTGAACCTGTTGTGCCCCCCCAAAAGCAGGCAGAGCCTTCCTGACCTGTGCACGCACCTCCGTGGGAGCCTCTTCAGTAGGAAATTAGGCAGCTAAGTTAATCAGGACAGCTCATCAGGTTTAATTTGTGCACACTGGAGTTGATCGGAACCGGATTGGGAGCTTCTAGGTATCCAAAACTGTTAGGTGCGTGGAAAATAAGGCTGATCTGAAAGAGAACCAGGGAAGACTTGACATCGGAGCAACGCTGAGGGGCCCAGGGCTCGTGCTTATTTGTGTAGATAACTTAGCTCCAAAGCAGAAGCAATTGCTAGAAATTAAGAAATAGCTGACACGATAGCCTTGCAGTCTTAATTTGATCTTGTTTTCATGCATTTTGTACTGTTTTTAAATAAAATAATCAAATTTTCTCCAAAATACTCCTACCTTGTTGTGGACGCAAGCTTGGAGAGCCCTCCAAGGATTTGTCGGGAGTGTATGATGAAAGAGATGGCATCTCAAGGACTCTGCTGTCGTTTATTACCCAAGCTGGAAACTGTAATGCCAATAAGGGCAAGTAAGTGATTGCAGGCAGAGTTATGTGGGTAAGGTAGTTAAATGCAGCTGTGAAGAGCACATCAAGATAATGCTTTGGTCACTTGCACGACGCTTCTGTTGCTGTAGATGGTTGGGTTGACTCATGTTCTGCTTGCCCCATGAGATTTTAAGGTCTGGTGGACAACTGGAAGACGTTAGTCTCAGTGGAGACTGCTCTAAGTCACACCTAACTCATCCAGAAAAACTGGGGGGAGTTCTCGTGTCCTTTAAGCTGTACGTTGGATATTCTCTTGATTTGTGACGCTGGCAGAGTGCTACGAGATTAAGGAAGCGCGTGGATCATGCCAAAATAGGAACCAGAGAAAACCCTACTGGAAACTCGTCGTTTTGCTTGCACGGAAGAGTTTGAAGCCTAGAAAGCGTGAAGCCGTGTACTAAATAGGAAGCTGGAAATCAGATCCTAAAATACTTACAGCAGACGTGCTCCTCTGAGAGCCCTGGGAGGCTGCAGAATTTGATGGTTTAGCTGGGGAGTGTGCTGTAATCCTTGCAAACCTGGCGTCCGAATTAGGGATGCAAGGGCAGCCTCGACTGTAACATTTCTTTAGCTTCTGCGCAATTGATTTTATAATCTTCACCTTCTTTTAATTTAGGGGGGGGGGGGGGGGGTTTGAATATTACAGCTTTATAAATATTATAAGCAGACAGCAGGAAGGATGGCTCAAGAAACACAATTGGATTTTCTGTCTGAAATGATAAGTCGTGGATGGTACTTGGAAATTTAATCCTTTCTGGCTTCCCGAGGACTATGGATATTCAAAACCATCGTTCCCCTGGGAAAGCTGGTGGGAATGCTGATATATTTTTTTTTTTGGTGGGTGCTCTTCAGTTGGATGCGAGGGGAGTGGGCTCGTCAGGACGGTGACGTTATGAGTGGTTTTCCTCAACTTGCTAATTTCTATTGTGCTAGTGTTACAATAATGATGAAATTAAATTAGCATATCGTATAGCATACTGAAAAGCTGTGAATACATTACAGTAATGCAAGGCAACAGATAATTGCTGGCTTAATAAGTATTCCTTCTCAGCAAAGATAACTATTTTTTTCTTCTTCCATCACTGGGGACGGATTTCCTAGTTATTGATTATCTCTTCATCTTCTATTAAACTCGGTCAGAAGTCCTGGTTTAGATGAAAATGTCTCTAAATGCTCCTAATTCTGTGTTGCTTGCCAATGAACTTGTCTTATCCCTTTACGTACCTCTCCATACGTTGACTTACAGTCTTTGTTAAGTTAGCAGTTGGCATCCAATCCTTTGAAATGAATGAGATTTAATTACCCTCCTTCCTAGAGATTTATTTATTTATATTTTTATTTATTTAATTTCCTACGATCAAGTTACTTTTATAAAATTTCGGGTTGTGTGCACTGGAAAACAACTTGCATGTTTTGTAAATTGAAGTTCAAATTCTTTCTTTTGGCCCCAAAAAATGAACAAAAAGGCTAGAAATGAATATTAAAAGCAACCATTAAGTGCTCTCTCTAGAATAAACGTTTTCCCTAGTGTTTCCTTGTTAAAGGTTGAAGAGAAGAATTTGAATTACAGATGTGTTTTCTACCTATTTCTGATATTTTTGAAGGCTTACTGAAATTATTTACTTGCTAAACCTTTACTTGTATTTACTCATCGCCGCTTTCATTTTTCCCCCCACCTCTTTTTGTAGTTCCACCATGGTTTTTAGTTCGCCCGTCGAATCTTTATGCCTACGAGAGCATGGACATCGAGTTTGAATGCGCCGTGTCTGGCAAGCCCATCCCTACGGTGGAGTGGATCAAGAATGGAGAAGTGGTCATTCCTAGCGACTATTTTCAGATAGTGGTAATTCTCTAGTTTTTTTTTTACTCACTAATGGTTGAGATTTTTTATCAAGTTGGGAAATGTCTTCTGATACTTGACCCAATCATTGCCTTTGCAAACTTGGAAGCTTTCCCAAACAAAATTTATTGTGCCTCCTAGTGCGAAGAAGGAGCATTGCAGCAAGATGTTATAGCAAATTTGTTGATGCTGTGTCCCAGATTTAGGGAGATTTAAACACTTCTTTTTGGAGAGATATAACAGTTTGTGATCCCAATCTAAATTATTGTTAATAATATCGTTTGCCAAGTGCTAACGACTTCCTTACTAACTATTGGCCTTGGAACAGAAATACTAGATCTCTTCTCTAAGGAAGTCAGACTCACGAGATTGTTAGGAATGACAAACGATGGCTAAGGTCGAGTGCAAAGGTTCACTGATGAAGACAAATTTTAGTTTCTCCTTTTAAGTACAGATCTTTAAGGTTTCAGGGTACCAGAACAAGCATTAGGGAACACGTTGGTGGTGCTCCACAGAGTTACATGAGCAAAAGATGCTTTTCTTGGTAATTTTCACCCGTTGAGTCTCCCTGCAGTAGCTTCAGGTTTGTTTCAAGAAATACTTTGTCTAACTTATGGCTTGGTTGATGAGAGGAATTATTTCTTACACTGATTTTGTATAAATCAAAGGGGATTAATAATGAGAATAGTTTTCTGATATAATTAGATTTTTAAAGAGAATTTTTGCACATTCTCCCCAACGTAACATCCCCATGCAGGACTCCCACCCCTTTTAGTTTAAATACAGCTGTTATAAGCTTAGTTTATGCTGAGTTTTCCAAAAGCATTGATCTCCTGAAAGCAGTGCCACTTGTAAATGAGCTGAAATATTGGAAAAGAGCCCCCAAAATCTCAGTGACAGTGAAGATGTCCATAGGCCACGAGATGTGACTTGTTCATGGCTTGGTTCAGTGCTTTCTAATTTTTCAGCTTGTAACCAATAACATCTTTTAATTACCAATCAAAAAAAAAAAAAAAAAAAAAAAAAAAAACAGTTTTAATGTGGTGTTCATGCACGATAGATACACTCTGCCATACGCAATAGTAAGTTCAACTTTTTTTGATTATTATACATCATTGCTCGTTAAAAAGCAGCCAGAAGCGTTAAGCTTCCAAGGAAAAGGACAGCTCTGTTGCTGTCATGGTTATGTGGTGGTGGAAAACTGTCTCACTTTTAAATTATTGTTAATAGAAGGCATGTTTCAGCCAGAGCACACCCCTCACTCCTTTTTTTTTTTTTTTTTTTTTTTTTTTTACCCAAGATAATAGGTTTCTGCTTGTGCTAACAGAAGTTAAAAGCTAAATCTCTTTCAAATGGAGTAAGCGCAGAGTGACCTTTTCTGGAGGATCTCCAGGCCTCGAGCCATCAGGAGGGTTTGACCTTCAGCACAGCATTTGTTCAAAGACACAGAAGTTGAAAGTTCTTTTAAATCTTCCCTGCGGCTAAGGGCCAAGACAAAATTCGGAGCACTAACCAAGTGGTTGGCTGTAATTTTGGAGCCTAAACCTTGAGAAAGGTGTTGGATGGACAACAAAGTGAGTCCAACCTCAGGCCCGTAGGCACCTTCCCTCAAACAAAATGCAAAGATACCACGTGTCGAGAGGTTTCTGATGAAGATTCTCGTTGTTACAGACCTTGTCCTTAGATGCCTATGTGATCTGGGGTTGAGATTGCGTGCGCAGTGCCTTTGTTTCACAGAACAGCTGTTCCGTGAAGGTTTTGTAATCCTCGTTCACGTTGGCTGGTGTTTTTCTAATTAATTCTCTTCCTTTCTTTCCATTTTCCGTATTTCTCTAGGGTGGCAGCAACTTGCGGATTCTGGGCTTGGTAAAGTCAGATGAAGGATTTTATCAGTGTGTAGCTGAAAATGAAGCTGGAAACGCACAGGCCAGTGCACAGCTAATCATCCCAGAGCCTGGTAAGATGCAAAGGACACAGAATTGCAGATGTAATTAATGCTATTAACATAAAAATCCCAAGCGAGCAGCTACTATTCTTTATTCCCTTTTACTTCTCCAGCTGGCTGGCTGTAGTTAAAAGTGTGTCCAAGCTCTCAGATACTTTGAGACATTTTGTTCACTGAGGCAATTACAGATGCTGGCCTTGTCCTAGAGCTGACTCTGGAGGCCAACTAAACCTGCACGAAGAGCCAACGGCGATGCCTCACCGTCTGTAGGGGAGCTTTGTCCTCCTGAAATAGGAGAAGATGGTCATAAGTGGGTGAGGTGATGGAATGAAACAGTCCATAAGCATTAAGGGATTATATATCTAGTTGTGTTAAGCTTTTGGAGAAGGTTTTGTCTTGAGGAAAGGGAAAGAAAAAACATTTTGGCACGGGGCTATCGAGCGCAGCCAACCACTGAGATCATAAGGTTTGTGTCTATGTACTAGAAGGACAAATGCTGCTCTGTTGCTCTGAAATTAATAGTCGTTTAGTTGTATGGACTGCATTATACAGCAGCATAGGTATTTTGGTTTACTCCTTCATGTTTTTTTAAGCCAGCAGAAAGATGTCTTCATCTTAAACCAGACGCCTTGTAAAATGTGGTTAAAAACCTTTCACAGTTTCTGGGTTGTAAATGATTAATGACCCGCTCCGGGCTGCAGGATGCACTTGCTGCTTCTCAAAGACGATGCCAGGAAGCTGAGGGCATGGGAACGTGCAGAAGCATCCTTCGTTCCCTGATTTGGCCTGGGAAGAGCAGAATCTTTGCAGTCATGGAGTGATGTAGCTTGGTGGGAGAGCCCTGCCCTTGCAGGATCCTGCCAGATGAGCGTTTCCCTTGTCTCTGTGCAGTCACCAGAGGTGCTGATGAGGTTATCTTCCCTTAGGGACAAAGGTGAAAATGAGAAAGCACTTAGAAACTAGATTTCACGGGCGGAAAAAATGCCTGTGTGATATTGAGGAAGGACAGCAGGGATCAGCGAGGCATCATCCTGTTCAAAACCAACCTGTTTCCCCTTCAGATGTCGCCGTGGGGAGATGCAGGATTGTTTTGCCTTTGCTTTTTATTTTCTTTGTTTTCTTTCAAGCTGAATCTGGCATTCAGCTCATGCACTCGAATGATATTTGCATGCACGAACAACTGAAGGAAACGGGCCGTCTCCTACTGTAGGGGGGTTTAATCTGGCTCTAGGATCAGCCAAAGCAAAACTGGGTTTAACTCAGCGCCGCTCCTACCTCGTCATGAAGTGCTGTCAGTTAATTTTATACCCTGTGTTTGTGTTTATGATGCTGGGCATTGGATTAAAATCGAAGAAAATGAAGAGCAGATACTAAAGAGCTCCAGGACACCGTTGCAAACTGTCTCCGTTTCCCTTTTTTAAGTGATGGATTACTTTTTCCTGGCTGTTTAATCAGCTCTTCAAACAATGCCACTCCAATTCCTCGGAGGTGAAGGGGGGGCCGGCATGCACAGCTGGCGCAGGAGCCAGCTACAAATGCAGATGAAGTGGTGGGGCTGGGGGAAATATTTCTGCTCTGCTCAGCGAGGGCTCTGGTGGGGGCTGGCGATGACCCAGCTTGGTGGTGTGGCTTTTTCTGGGAGGCTGGTCCAATAATTTGGACCATGCTGAGAGCTAACTGTGTTCTGTATGTTATCTTGGGGGATATTGGAAGTTTAGCATGGGTAAAAGGATGTAATCGGTCCACGCCATCATTATTATGCAGACGTGTAGGTTGACAGCCTCCGTTTTGACCACCGTTAACTGTAGGACCCGGAGGAGCAGCACGTGAGTTGGCCTTAAAGCAAGAAGAAACGAGCTCCGACTGAGACCGAGCGCGTCCCTTGTAAATGCTGTGCTGCTAAATTGGAATTAGCCAACACAGAAATGAGAAGTGAAAGCCAAATGGGCTGCGAGCTCCCGCAGATAATAGCCTCGGCTTTCACTCTTCCAGACGTGGCTGGAGGATGCTCCAAACTCTTTGGGTAGGTGTTGTGCTTAGACTACAAAAAGCCAGAAATGTAAAATCTCTGTCCTTAGCTGAGCTCGTGGCTGAAGAGACGCTGTACTCAGCAGATTATTACGAACTAGGGTGAAAGAAGTGATGGTGGATGGGTTGCGATCCACGCATCAGGCAGCATTTCTTCTCCTGTTCCCTTTTTTTCCCATTAACGGCCTTAATGCCATACTCCAAGCAAGAGACTGCTCACCAGTTGATAATAAATTTATAAACTGCAGCTTTAAATGCTTATTTCTTTAAAAAGCAAAGCAGTAAATAAGAGATATCAAAGGATTTCTCTTCTCTCGTAATCTTCCACCATCACATCCTGGGTTTCTCAAGCCACTTGGCTACCTGCTGGCCTCTGTTTCTGCCTCGTGACTCTGCCAAAGAACAATTGCTCTGGACCTACAGGCATGCGTGATCCTATTAAGCAGGTAAAGGAACAAACCCTACAATACGCACTCCCGGTACAAGTACTGGCAAGCTGGTTCTCAGCAAGACAAAGCAGCTGAAAGAGATCTCCGTCGGCTGCCTTATTTTTATAACTGTATAAAACCTGTTATTTGCACACCTAGAAAATGAGCAGAGAGCAGCGTGGTGGTGAATGATGGACACGCATAACTTCAGCTGAAGAGAAGATCCCCGAGGAAAATCTTCCTATAAAGAACTTCCAGGCAGTTATTTGCTTTACGCCAGCAGCTCCTCATCCTTCAGATATTCAGAGGACGTATGGAGGGATTGTTTTATTCTAGCAGGTGAAAGATCAGATAAAGACAGCCCTGAAATCATCAACGCATGTATACAACGGGATAATTATTAGCTGTGTTTCTGCAGTAAATTCCTCGCTAGACAAATCCGCAGCTTAGGAAGATGCCCTCGCTCAGAGGCTGGTAAAAATGCTGTAAATCAGCCTTGGCTCTTGGCATTGTAATGCTTGAGCATGTCCCAGATTGGACGTTGTAGGGAGATGGAGAAGGGTGCAGAGGGCTGAGACTCTTGGAAAGACCCTCAAGGGGTGAGCTCCAACGAGCTCTGAACACCCCTGCTTGTGCTCAGCTGTGTGTGGTTCAGTTTCTCATTTCCATCACATCCTTTTCCTTTTCAATTCCTCTGCTTCCGAGTTGTGCGGCCGCTTCTTGTCGCACGTTTTCGGCTTAGCAGCTGGCAGATGTAACAGTTTTGCATGTGCAAGATCTTCGCGAGGAGTTTGCATTTGTTGTATAATAAGACTTAGGTTGGGAAACTTGTAAATTACTTTTCCTTGACAAAGAAACAGGGATGAATCAATCTTCAGAAATCATTTTCCCTGAATTCCTATTAGAAAACCATTCTGCAAGGCATCATTTCCCTTTATTCTAAGTCTCACTTCCTCCTTAAGAAATCAAAATCTATCTACGTGTTAAGAAATGGAGCTAATTTTGCCATTAAAATTCAGATTTTTAGTCTTTGCAGGTTTGTTGGAAGAGCCAAACAGCGTACGTTAGTCTTGCTTGTGGTTAGTCTTAAAACTAAGGTGAAATATAAAAGCAGGGTTTTGAATATCGGGAAAAATGAGTGAAAAAAGTAATGAATGGATTTTTTGGGAAGATGTTAGGCAGGTGTATCTTCGTGCTAATAATCCTGGTCCTGCCGTAGCATGGGAAGCTGCTACGTGCTGCCTCTCCAGTCTGCCCTCGATGCCCTGAATTAGAACTAGCAAATTTCCCAGGGCTCCTCCTTGCCGTGGAGGAAGATGCGAGGGGCTATTTCAAGACTCCACTTGCAAATTTCAAAATCGAATGTGTGTATGTACATATAAATATTGCTTTTTTTTTTCTTTTTCCTAACCCGGAGAACGGCAACTCTGCCGGCATGCGAAATGTATTTTCTGAAGGCTTATTTATTAGGCTGGTTGGCCAAAGAGATGCTACAGGGGAAACCTCTGGCAGCAAAACAACAAAAGCACCTAAGGACCTGCACGAGGCTCGGGGTTGGGAAGGAGAATGACCTCCTGAACCAACATCGTGTGGTTTTGTGCTGAGACAAGAGCCTTAACCTCCTTGTTTTAGTATGCACAACTGGTAAGCCGCTCGCGTTTATTGCACTGCATAAGCAGTAATAATCATGATAATGGTAAGAATAAATTTGGTTTATATGCTTTTACGGTGGTCTTTGCCATAACATTATGACACCTTACTGGGGATTTATGGCAGACATAAGCAAAAATACGAAATCAGCAGAATATCTTTCTGGTTTAAAATTAAAAAAAAGGTGTAGAAAGGCCATCCTAGAGGTGCCCAGAAGACTGACCAAAGCTCTGCAAGGGATTGTCTTGGAAGATATTTAGAATTGCTCCTTCTGCAGGTCTTCATGAACAAGGTAGGCAAACGTTTTCCAGGAATAACAGGGGTATTTTTAACCCTGCCACGGGATGTTGGAAAGGATTGGTTGAGTTCCTGAGTTTGTTTCTGGTTCTGCTTTCTTTGGATTTAAGTGAATTTTTTTGGAGATTTTCTACCGTAACAGATTCAAGAATTGCACAGTGGAAATCAGGCAGGGAGCATTATATCCAGAGTTTTCTTCGTTTTATTTTTTTGGTTTTATTTTCTGGTTTGGACCAGAAAGGTTCTGGATGTAGGGACCAGTGTTGTGAGAAATGCTCAGGTGTGAGCAGACAGAGATCTGTTCTTAAAGGCAAGCTTCGGACACAGCTAATGCAGGTAGGGGATGCTTGATCTTGTCCTAAAAATACGTAAAATACATCTTAGTTCCAAGGTGGCAGTCAGATACACACGAACATTTGTGTTTCCTGAATCATTTACAAACGTTCTCGTGTTTTCTTTAAAAATTAAAAAGAACACAGAACAAAAGAGTGATCCAAGCACAAAGAGTCTGTAAAGACATGACAGATTTTTTCAGAAAACACTGTGAAATTTCTTGCATATAAGGGAGGAAGAGCTATTGTCACAAACACAGCTGTGTATTAAAATTGATTTAGGATAATCTGAATAACAGACAGAGGAGTAATAATTTCCTATAGAGCTGTTTACAGTTTCCAAGCCAGCCTTCCCATGATTTTGTGTTTCTAGAACAGGATATGTGTTGATAAATAATAGTCCCGGGAAACTGGAAGGCAATTAACATTTAAGTGGTGTTAATGAAAATATCACTTACCGTATATTAACTTTACGTGGTAATGTCAGAAGAATCACGAGATAGAATAAATAACTGCACAATTAGTTCCCAAACTTCAAGATGTGTCAGAATTTAATTTGGCAGGGAAGCAGAACTGAAGGGCGATGTTTGAAATGTGGAAGTGATGTAATTTCTAGGCTTGTATGAGTTTCCAGACAATTGAATGTAATTAGTATGATAGCTTTGTATCGGAACTCTTACTGCAAGTGTTCCTAGTTTTTGAATTTTTTTATTATTTTAACCTGTAAAAGCAAACCTTTTGGTCTTCACGAGTGTTATATGAATGACTGGGCTTACGTCCCTAAAAGCTTCATTTTTTTTCGTAGCAATTTGAGCGCAGAGAAAACAGGTTTTTGTGAAGAGCTCATTCAAGAGCCGCTCCTTCAGGTTTGCGTAACCTCAGCACTTTATGTTTTCACCGAGAGCAACGCAACCTATTACACATTCAGATAAAGCTGTTGGAAAAAAAATAATCCATAAAAGGCTCCGAGTCAAATTCTGGAGAAGCTCCTGGTTGAGGTGAGGTCAGCGAAGTTGCACAGGGCTTCGGGAGCATGCTGCCACCTGGGTGCAACTCTTTGTGCCCCTGGCTGGGGCTTCCCAAGGCTTTTGGGGTGGCTGCCTGTCCTCGGTTATGAACTTTCAGGCTCCTTAGAGCTTGTAGGAACCTATTTGTGTGTATAAACAGGGATTATAGTTTTACTGGAAGTAGAGGTGGCAGCACTGGTGTCAGAAGTCCCGGCCGTTCGTGGAGGTCCATGGCCCTGTGCACGCTCGGAGGGTTGTTTGCCATGGGGCTCGATTGGATTTTGTAGGTTATCTAGGCAAAGATTTTCTTCCTTTAAACCGCCTCTAAAGAAGGAGTTGGGAAATTATTGGAAGAAAGACAAACAAGTGCTGAAACTCTTTGTCTGACCCTGGTGTGCCCAGGTTTGTCTGCAGACCTCCCAGTAATTCGCTTGGGTGCCTTCTGCTCAAATGAGTTCAATTTTCTTGGTTATCTAAGGTGTCCTAAAGATACCTACATTTTAAAACACAGAGTGTTTTTGCGTTCTGCAGCTGGATACTGGGTAGGAATCGAAGATATTTATGGCTCGAGTCCTTGTAGGCTTGTTCATTTGACCACGTATGGTTGGGTGACCAACTTCAGCCCTCACCTGCCATTTCCCAAGCTGAATTTCTAACTTAACTCCTCGCTCGGTCAACTCTTTCCCCCCTTTTCCCAGGCACTGATTGTTCCCTAACCGTAGCATCTTCCTTTAGAAGCACAGATGAAGTTAGACTGCAGAGCTTGCCAGTAATAAGGTCAGGAGATGCATTGTCTGCAGTCCTGAGCGCTGATGAGTTTTTATACGTGGTGCACCACCTTGTCACCTTCGCGGCAGAAACCTATTTGCTGAGCTGCCGTTTGATCGACGGTAAGAAAGGGGAAGAAACAGCTGGACGTGTTTGCTTTATGGGAGAAACATCAAATTAATCTCCGGGCATATTTGTCAGCGATATTAACTTCGTATCTTCGCTTCCTGATGGAAAGATTCAGGGAAAACAACCCCCAAACATGTCTTACACGTGGCCCTATTTAGGAAGCTGCAAGGTATTATATTGGTTTTTGCTTTTATTCCTGCTCAGGACCAATGGTACCTGATTTTTACAAAGTACTGATTTAGGGTAGAGTTTATTTGGACCTGTTCATCCTCAGAATTAGTGTTGAGGGTTGGACAGGCTGTGCAGTGCCACGGTGTCCTTGCCATCGCCGTGGATACGACAGGGTCCGGGATTATCCTCAAATATCCTTTGTATCCCCTTAATTTGAGAAGTTAGGGGGCATATTCTAGAAATTCCTGGAAGCTGCTTTCCGAGCCAGTCGCTGAAGCTTGGCAGCTGTATTTAGGAGAAAATGAGCAGCCAGGCGAGCGCGTCCTTTGCTCGTGTTGAGTGATGCCTTTCCTATACCGCGTGTCACCTGTATCTGCTGGAAATGTACTTCTAAAAGGAGTACAGGGCACGTGCATGAGATACCAAAACCTGCTGCCAATATCTCTCCGGAGACAGCTGCATCGATCCCATTAGCACCTACACCTCCGATCATAAAAGGCTGTAAGCGTTGTCATCCCTTGTAGGTGTGCAAAAAGTGAATTATTTTTTTTCCAGCGTGGCGAAAGATGGGTGGGAGAGGATTCAAAGAAGAAGGAGAAACTCGGGCTCTGTGCCACTTGGAAGGAAATCCATTTAATTTGCCCTGCCTACCCTTGTTGTAGTGTTAAATGTAGACCAAATAGTTGAATATGGATTTATGTAATGAGCTCACCAATCGATTTTGGGGCTGAATTTAGGAGCGGAGAGTCTGTTAAGATCAAAACACCGCCCAGCACCAGCTTGGGGGCAGGATGCTTTTTCCCTTTGGGTTCTGATGCTGATTCAGACCTATTAGGGTTTTCTCCGTGGGGTTATTTACACCTGGCAGATCAGAGAGTAATAAGGGAGAAAAAAATAAATAAAAGCCTTAATTATTTAGCTCAAGCGACTCGCTAATAATTTGCAGAAGGCAATTTCTTGGGAGTCGAGGAGCCGGATCCCCGCCAAGGTGCATCTTTCATCTGCCCCTTCCCCTGTCTGGCTCGGTGGCCTCGGTTAGATGTAATTGTAATTGGTGTCTGGGCTGGGATGACAGTGTCAGCCTATCATTTCAGGGTTTAGAGCTGCACATTGGATAGCCAGATTTGTAATTATAATGTGCTTTGCTCCTATTTATATTCAGCAGCGCTCTCGCCTTGCTGTTGCTTTCCCTGGAAGGGGAAGATTGAGCCGGGGAGGGCTGGCTTGAAAGCAGAGAGGTGTTATTTGTTCCAAAAACACCCCGATTCTCGGAGGAATAGAGGGCCGAGGTGAGCAGCCATCAAAAGGTACCTGTCCTGGACCACGGAGGCTGAAATTGGTGCTGTCAAAATTCAACGCGCCAGCCCCTCCTGTAGGAAAAAACAGAATTTTCCTCCTCTGTATGGCTGAAACGGTGCTATCAGTGCTGCAAAATCGCCGTGCCCTGCTCAGGCTACTGCACGGAGGGTTTCTGATACAAGGGCCTCTCAACCACGATTCTTTCAAGGTCCTGTTTGCCTCCAACGTACCTCCTCTCAGCTGCGGTTGCATCAGCGCGGTGACAGATCTGCACAAGTCAGCGACCTCCCAGCAGCGGAGTGGAGATGAGAATTGATTTCCGCAGCCTCTGTCACTCGCCTCGCCAGGGCAGAAGTTAATTTTGAAGAGGTCCGAGGAAATGATGGGGTGGAAGTGAGCCCTGCTGTCTGCGTCCACGGCAGCGTGGAGCTGGCAGCCTGGCTCTGGCCAGGACCATCCTTTGCAAGCAAACACTTAATTTCATTTTCAGGACATTATCCCCTTCAGCCCGTTTAATATTTTCCTTTTAACTTCATAACATTATCTTTATTCACTCAGAAGGATTTCTGTTTCTTTGTCATGGGTCTACCTTCTGCAGGTTCTTTAATGGAATTAGCATCCTTGCCCCCGAATCGCAGCCGCAGCCAGTGCACGGCACCGCTGCCTTCTGCCTAATGGGATTTGGACCAATAATCCCAAGGGAGTGGCCAAATCCCTCGTGGATTTGGGGGTGAAAGGTGTTCCCACTCCCTTTCATTTCCTATTCACGGGGCTCCTGTCTGTGGAGAGAAACATCAGTCAGAGCAAAGATTAGGTTCGAGAAATTCACACGTTTCTCCAGTTGGTTTCCCAACGCCCTGCCAAAGAGGGAAGGGATGCCTCTAAAAGCATTCACAGCACACAAAAAAATGCAGTTTGAGCATGGAAAAGATTATTTTTAGGACAACAGTTACTTCCCTCTATACTGGGCACCCCAAAAAACCTTAGCATACATCGGGAGCCCTCGCTGTGTCCGCTGGAGCAAAGCAGGACCCTCGCTCCCAGCCAGACCTGAGCATCCCCTGCTTGAGGAGTGCTGGACACAAACTATTGTAGTGTCAGCTATTCCGGGCTCTAAATTATCTCCTGCATATATAGATTTTGGCTTAGCCACATTGACCTCAGGTGGCCGCGTTCCTGATTTACGGCGGCTGCCTGGGACTGAATCTATCTCGTGGGAGCAGAGCCATGGTGAAGAGCCGTGCCTTGGTCTGATGTTAAAGAAATCAAATTTTCAACCCTCTTGCATCAATCTCAGTAATTCTGCTGAAATTAAGGGCAGGCAACCGGGTTGGTATTTATATTTTGGAAACCCCTTTTGGTCAGCTACTTTTCCAAGGTAGGCTACCGAGAGAAGCGCCGCGGTGCCGCGCGTGCGCTCGCCACCTTGGCACGGGGCTGTGGCTCGGAGGGTTTTGTGTCTGCACAGCACGGCTGGCTCCCTGTAGAAGAGTCTAACAAGGATTACAAAGACTTTTCTTTGCGGCTCATAATAACTGATTCTTTTTTAAAGCGGGATTAAAGAAAGCTTAGGTAGTCTTTGTTTACCTTCTTGTTTGTTTTCGCTTTCGGGTTTCTCGTTTTCTTCCCCCCGTTGTTTGTAATTTAGTGTATTATGGTGGATTTCTGAGCTGTTCGGAGATATTAACAGTTTCATTCCAGAAACAGTTGGCAGGATTTTCCCTGCCAAAACCTCAGGATCTTTCCTCCAGGTAACAGCAGCTGTTCCCAGTTGTTGTCATTTAAAACATCTCCGCTGACGGTTTCGGTTGAATAAAGCAACATTTTGCTAATCTCGCGGTGTGGCAGAAAGGACAGGAGTTTGGAAGCATCTGTTGCAGCTACAAAAGAAACAGGAATTGGGTAAAAAGCCCAGGAATCAGGTGAGGATGGGTGCAAGAAATCGCTACAAGAAATAGAGCATTTAGGGCCGTGGCACGCTGGTTTGCATGGACTGGTGCAGAGCCCGACCCTACATCGCCTACGATGGAGATTCAGGTCCATTTTTTCTGTATGGGAAATAATTGCTGAGGGGAAGGCAGATGAAACCTGCTGAATGTAATGACTTAATTAGGATGATGTTGATAGATCCCCTCCAGTGGTGGTACTTTGCCCTGGGCAGTGCAATATTTGGGGTATGGCCCCGGACACCAAGGCTGGAGGGAACACCCTTTAGTTCCCACCCAGACCTGGAGCCCAGAAGCACGAAGGAAAGTCTTTGCCTGTGTTATAGCTGTTAAATGTTATCATTTTTCAAGCCAGGTGATGAAATAATAAAAGCGAAGCCAATTTCTATTACCCGTGACCAGATAAAAGTACATAGCTAAAAATCATAAATTAAGACGAATCTTCCTTAAAACAGCTTTGGCTGAAAAAGCCAGATTGCGGTGGGAGAAGCGCCGAGATTCACAGGAAAGTCAGGGAAATGATCAGAGCTTCATCAAGAGGAGACGGAGGGAACTGGAAGGTTTTAATTTAGAAGAACAGAAGACACATGATCCCAGCTTGCAAATATGCAAGCAGGATTGGGAAAAGTCCTGGCATCTCTATCACAAAATGTCCCTAAAAGCAGATTTTTGCTGAACATCTACCGGGAGTCCATTGGTGCCTGAGGGCAGATGGATGAACAGAAGTGAAATTCCCTGAGAAGTGAAAGAAGAAACCAAAAACGGTGGTAATGGGGTAAGAAAGATGCTGTGAGCCTGCTCCTTTTTTCACCTGGTTTCAGGACTTTTTGGTTTTCTTCTTTCTCAGAGCTCGGTGACAACATAAGCCCGGTCTACCAGAAAGAATTCATCTCATTTCTGCCTTGACTTCTTTGGATGGGAAGCTGCTCAACATCAGGACAACTCGTTTGGAATTAAACTATGATGTGCGAGATGAGAATCCGGCTTATTATGTTTGTGTTTTTGCAAGGTTTTAGTACTGAGCTGGCTTTCTGACATCTATCTTCCTGTGTAATTGCCTTACAGTAGTAAAAAAAAAAACACAAAACACAAACCCAACCTGCTGATACTCCCAAATTAAGACATTTTTTTAGCACGTTGAAGGCGTTCTTTGCAATGCCAACTTGAAATCAGGCTTTTTTCAGGGAAATCTAAAGCCATTTTAAAACTTAATGTTGCATATGTAATCTTGTGTGCTTGCACTGCTCTGGTTGCTCCGTGGCTTTCAGCATTGAAATCCCATTAAGCCTTGCCTTCAGCACGCAAGGAGGAGCTTTTTGTTGAAATCTGCAGATAAGCAAGCAAAATACAGCTTTCTCCCCCAAAGTGGG
Source organism: Aythya ferina (assembly GCF_964211825.1). Taxonomy (NCBI): domain Eukaryota; kingdom Metazoa; phylum Chordata; class Aves; order Anseriformes; family Anatidae; genus Aythya; species Aythya ferina. Next base: position 1,599,283 of record NC_140313.1, on the reverse strand, counting down.
TTCAGTTTAGCCACGGACTTAGTCATTTTGTCTGGTTTTGTTCATCCTCAGCGTGGGATGGGGGAAAACGAATCGGTTTGGGTGCTAAGCTGTGCAACCGTTACTCCAGCATGTCCTTTTGGAGGAAATGGTTTGGGCAGGAGCGGTCCATGCTGAGGATTTCGGATGTGGCTATGGACCAGGGTGGAGAAGCTGCAGTTTATTCTGTCTCTGGAGCAACACATGGACACTTGAGTGAGCTTTTCACTGCCTTGGACACAAGGCTTTAGGTCAAATGCTGTCCTTGTAGCAAAGGTTTAATGGGGTGATGCCTGCCCACTGCCTGTTTTCCACCAAAACATTTATTTTGTGCCTGCTCTAAACCAAATTTCTTGCTCTCCTTCAGCACAGCCTGCCCAGGCTTCTGCAAATCCTCCGGCTCCAGCCCTCACTTTGTTCCCCTTGTCTGCAGCTTGGCCAGCCCAGGCACAAGAGCTGCATTTGCTAAGCACACGTTTAGTGCCCCATTGTTTTTGGGGTCTCTCCGTGCCCCGCTGCACTCCCCCGTGACGCCTTTTCCGCCGCCGCATCCCATTGTGCTCCGGGTCGGGGCCTCTTGAGCCTCCTGGCTTAATAACTTCTCTGCTTCCCCAGCCAACGTTATTAAAATATATTTAGTATTCAGGGATTGAGATCCTGACCTTCTCTAATTATTGACACCTATTTAATTTCTCCTTTCATCCGTGGCCAAGCCTGGTACAGCTGCTGTGGCACATGTATATACATCATTGTTGCCAGCACGAGCTGATTGGCATTCATGCTTGAGTGTCTTTTTATTTTCTCCTTGGATGCTGGGAGCAGCCTGAGTAGCTCGGAAACTAAAGAGCTTCATCTATTAGGCGTGACAGATTTGTATTCAGCGGTAAACGCCTGACCTTGCTCAAACTCCCTCATCCATCGCCATCGTCCCCTCCCAGATGAAAGATTTTTTGCTTCCTGCCGGTCGCCTTGGCAACGGGGCGAATTCAGCCCGGGAGAATGGCTAATAAGAAAAGATGTCGGGTGTAAGGATGAGAATGCATCGCCAGGAGCCGCGCTCGCTGCGTACGGACACACCAGAAGCTTTCACGAGATGGATTTTAAAGGCAATGCGATACGGGGAGCGTATTCACATCACCCTGCACTTAAACAGGCTAAGAAATGAGCTACAATACGCCCTCCTGCTGGAGAGCAGTGCGTTTTAGCCTTGAGTTTCATATGGGTACGTAGCAGGGATTGAGCTCTTGAGCAATGAAACTTGACTTTTGGACCCGGGCACCAAGTGGGCGGGCTGTGCCCATCACCCATCCCCACCTCCCATCCCTCCCCTTCCTCCCCTTGCACCACCTTGGCCAACGTGCCTCCTTAGCCCCTCACCAGGACTGTTTTTCGATGGTTTCCCATCTCAGTGAAAGTTTAGACTTTGCAGTGAGCCAGAAACGTCTTTGGATATCCCGGCTATCCCATATCATATGTTGCCTTGCATTTATTGCATCAGGACTTGTTGAATGTCCTTGTGCAACAGGCTGAGATCGGACATCTCCACCAGTTGCTTCTATTTCAATCTGGATAATGTCTGTATAACATATTTATATGGTTATACAAAACCACACACAATTTTTTTTGCATATTGAGTGGTTTACTCCATCGTACAAATTTTATCTTGACTAAAAATTAGTGATTCAGTTCTCGTGATTCCCGTTGCACACTCAGATGAACCATTCACACTCCATAAATGAGGACCCTTGGCTTCTCTGGGTCATTTGAGGGTTTTTGGGGGGGACATTTAGGGTTTGCAGGGCCCCGAGGATCTCCCTGGCAGCCTGCTACAGTTGCTTGCATGCAAACAGCTGTCCTGGTAGATAGAGTTGAGGGTTGGGCAGTGGGGTTGGGGGCCCTGCTGGGACAGGGGAGATGGGGGGCACCCAGGGCTCCTTGCCCACCCTGACAGGTCTCTGAGTCTGGGAAAGAAAGGGTGAAATTGGGAAAAGAATGTACGATTGTGGTCTTACTGCAAGATGAAGTTCATAATTAAATAGATACCATGTAATTAATCAGCTAGGAAATCCTCAGGTTGAGTAGCTGACTTGACAGAATTAAGAAAGAAGCAAAGACGAATCATTTAAAGCAAGACATGAAGAATTATTTTTAAGAAGTAAGCTTCTTCTGCTAACATGGATGCGGTCAGCTTCGGAAGGGAAGGGGGACGTGCTAGGAAGGAAAAGAAAAAAGCTGCCTGGTGCTCTTGTTAAAAACATAAACACCATTCACTGTCAATACAGCACATGTTTAATGGATTAAAATCAAGTAGCTCTTGATACTTTAATGACAGGGGAATAGCCTCTGGGTTGGGTGTCTTGGGTTGGGTGGAGGTTGTCACTGGGACGGATGCTGTTCAATGCCTAAGAGTGATGACCTGAAAATAAATATGAGCTGCTTATCACCGGAGTTAAATGGGTTTGAGATGGATACACAGCGTGATTTGGCCATCGGAGCAAGCTAAGCCTATTCCAACGGTATGTTTTAACTCGAGGCAATTATGAAATAACGCACGCAGGAATAAAGGAGTAAGGATTAAGAAAGGAATAAGGAAGTTGGCAACATCTGGTGAAAGCAAAAAGGACAGAGGAGAAACAGTGCCTTCAGACAAACCCTTGTGAGTGCTATGAAGAGGGTTAATTAATTAATTAATCAATAATGCTGTGATGTCTCCCCATTGCACCACCGAGGCTACGTCTCCCATCAGCGTTAGGTGGCTTTCTCCAGCTTTTGTTGGCTTTCTCCGAGATACCTTCCAGCTAGACCCAAATCATCGAAACGCAGTGCTGTGTATACTATAGGAATTAAATTAATCTATTTTGTTATTCCTGTGTGGGAAGCCAAGATAAATAGCCTTGTACTTCGTGAGTCCGGTGTTACGTCACTGCAGGGGTGCGATGCTGAAATCTGGGGGATTTTGGTTAGGTTGGCCCCAAAAAAAAGGATAGATGGCTGTCTGGTGAGGGAGTATCACAAAACGTTTTACTGAGTTGATTCAATTTTAATTTTCATCTAATTGGCAAAAATGAAATTACGTTCAAATGAAATGAGCCCAGAGGAATACTTCATGCTACTATTTCTAAAGGGAAAGGCAAACATTCAGCAAAAGAATGAAGAAAATTCTGAATTTGTAGAAATTTCTGTTTTCCTTGGGAGTAGAATTAAAATTCATTGAGGTGGTTTGGGGTTTGGGAGAGGAAGGGTGGTACAGGTTGGGGGGGAAGTTTTTCTCTTTCCAGCAGCCTTGGCGGGGAGGCAGGAAGGCATGTGTTGCTCTTCCTGCAATACAACAAAATTCGTTGTTCGTGTTGATAGATTGAAGAGAGTGTAGGTAGCTGAATTACACAGGATGCCTTCAGTGAGACCAGCAGTAGGAAGGGATGTGATTGTCACGTTTAATGAAGTGTAGGGTACTCTCATCTATATGATTATTATTTTTTTAAACGCAGCGCTGAAGATGCCATTATAGAAAACTCTTCTAGTATGGAAATCTACCGAGTGATGGAGGGGGAGAAGATAGAGCTGATGCTAGCAGAAGGAAACTATTGAAACAAATAAATCCTACTAAATGTTTAAATTAAAAAAAAAAAAAAATACACGCAGGGAGATGCACAGGTACATTTGCAAGTCGGTTTGCAGACAGATGCTCCTCTACAGAAGCTATAATGCAAGGTCTTGGCGACCTTGACAGAATTTGCTGGGGGCAGTCTCTGTACAAAGAGGAAAACACTCTTTAATAATTTTTCCAATATGTTAGTCACACCCTGGCTTTCACTCAGCATCAGATATGCATGAGTCTTTTCCTAGCATTTCCTTTTTCGTTAAAACTATCGGGCTGTATTCTGCTCTCCACATGACTTATTTTGATTTTTTACTGGGAGCGTTGTGCATCTTTTTTTTTTTCTTTCTTTTTCTTTTTTCTTTTTTTTTTTTTTTTTGGTGTAGCAAGAAAAGGGAAAAGAGCCACGTCCTCTGCTGAGCCGTTTCGGATCCGTCCGGGCTGGTTGATGCATTATGGATGCTGGATCCCAAAGTAGGTTTGTTTGTTTTGGCTCTGCTTCCAGGACCCTGGTGCCACAGAATCAATATTGTTTAACGTCAATCTTGCCAGTGCTTCCTTTCTTTGGGGAATGAAATTAATTTTCTTCAACTTGGCACGTATGGGACGACAGCGTCCCCCCTGACCTACCGCTTGAGTGTATGCAATTATCCTAAGAGTGGAGGTTGTGAAGGAAACAGCTTTTAAAGCATCAGACATGGCAGCTCTAGGACATCAGCAAGCGCTAGGCTGAGCCGGCTCTCCCATGATACTGCCCAGTTTCTAACCTCTGCTGGGCAGAGAAAAGGTAGGTTTTGGCTGTTTTGTTGTGTACGGCCGGCACTCAGCTGCTCCTTCCCAACTCATGAAAATCCCGTTCCGTGTCGAGATTCCTTGGTGAAAGTACCTAAAAACACATGTGCATTTTTGTCTGTTTTACTGGCTTGGTCACACGGAGCGTGGAGTTAGGAAAGTGTAGAAAAATAGTATTTTGTCTTTTTTTTCTGATAACCTTATAAATTATCTTTACTTCTCTTTTTTTTTTTTTTCTAACATTCGATATAAAACGGATTGCAAGCAGACCCTTAAAAAGCTGTCCATAGCCCCCCTGCACACACCCACCCACCCAACCACCGTGACTCCTGTTAATCCCATCTACATTTGAGTATCGAAGCTGTCGTCTTCCACTTTCAACGAGTTGTACGTCCTCATTCCCAGCCCTGGGGTGGTAGAGGGCAGCGGGTTTTTGCTTTGTCTTCCCAGTTTTGCATGAATTTCTTGGGGTTGGAAAATGGAACGGCTTTTCTGCTCTAGGTAGATTATTTTCTTATCAGTTCCTGCCAATTTCTATTCTAACGCTTTGGCTTTTTTTACCATCCTGCCAGCCTTGGGAGAATTATTCTAGTGTGACCACTGTTTGAATGTACTCTTTGGTGTACTCCTGAGTTGTGCCGGAGGCAGTTTGTCTGCCTGCCATTTCTTACATTACCCCAATGACCCGAGAAAGAAAGCACAATCTGTAAAGCAGAAAATGGTATACTGTTTAAAGGAGTGTTTTGCATTTAGCCAGACTTCTTCTTCTTTTTTTTTTTTTTTTCTTCTTTAACTTTATTTGAATATATGAATTTAAACCACTCACTTTTCATTTAGGGACCCTCGCAGAAACCCAGCCAGTTGCAGCTCTGCGGATGCGGGTGTTATTCTCTCCTGCATTTCCATTCCTAAGGAAAAAGGAGCAAATATTTTACATTCTTATCCTCAAGAGAGCTGAATGCAGGCCACTATGACTTACCTGAGGGTAACAAATGGTATCCAAGGCAAATTTGAGCTGGGCTTGGTGGGACTGACGGTAAATCTGGACCCTATTCAGCTCTCAGGATGCGTCCATGCTGACAAGGGAAATGCAAAACCATGCTTTATGCCTCTCTTTTTGTGCCATTGGAGAATTCATTGCTTATTTTTTATCCATCTCTCTCTTCTGTCTGGTCCTTGCTCTGCCTGTGACCAGTATGATGGTTTAGGGTTTTTTACCCCGTATGCGGATTGCTCGCTATTCCTCAGCTCGCTGGCCCTTCACCTCCCCAGTTCGTGTCTAATAATTTGCCAGAACTGGCAAAAAAAAAAAAAGCTAGAGCTCCCCTCACCTGTACTGTTTTCTGCAGACAGGGACATTGTGGTAATGCAACTCTATAGAGCTTTGAGTAGGTTGAGGTTTTTGTAGGATTAGGCCCTTTGCAACGTGGCGTTAGGCTTTCTGTGAACCCGACTGCTTCAGAACTGCAATAAAAAACACAGTGAGTATAGAGTTTGCGTTGTCCTATGCCCTTGGTGGTATTTACAAAGCATAATATAGTCATCTTCATGTGGGTTTGATGACTTTCAGCCAAGTGTGCATTAACGGCACCACTTGGTAGGGTGTGTTTCAAACCTTGGCAGTGCCCTGTTGGAAAACGCTACCTCTTCTAATGAGAAACTGGCTGTTTTCTGCTCTGTAGAAGACGGTTAGCACATGGGAGAAGAGCAAATGTTTGCCAGCACCGTCGTGTGTTCCCCAGAGAGCCAGCTCCTGCCTAAGTTATGGGCCTTCACAAGGCCTTGTGTTGGGGAGAACCTCAGCCGGCCTTGAAGGACAAACACATGAAATGGCTTCTGTGCTTAGGTTTTGATTTCATAAAATTTCTTTTCTGATGGGAAACTTTGTTTTGGGGAAGATTTCTCAAGCCTTAGGAGCTTCCTCATGCTCCAGGGGGTGATCTTCCATGCCTGTAATAGCCACCAAGATGGAATTTTCTCTCGTTATTTGACATTTTTCCTCCCACTCTTCCCTGTCTTAAGGAAGCTTCAGGGCTAGTGTCTTCCTCACCATCCGAGATCAGATCTATTCCTCTCTTTCAAGCAGTGCTATTTTCAGAGAACCCAATTCCAATTTCCTAAGGCTACTTACTGCCTGAAGCCGACAGACGCGGCCCCTTCCCAGGAGATGACTTCCAGTGGAGCATCTCATCTCTGGTGCGTGCTCCTTGCCTTTATTTTTGCAGGCTCCCCGTTCAACGAGACAACTTGTCTGCTCCTGAAGGTTACTAGCTGCTCACCTGACATTTCCGAGCACGACGTGGTATATTTTTTTATTATAACACACGATAAAAGCTTATGTCTGGGTCAGGAATACCCCAAAGACATATCTTGTGGTTCTTCAGCTCCTCGGGTCTTGGCATAGCAATCAATTACCAGCTCTTTGTACGAAGGTCCAAGAAGAATGATCTTTTCTATTTTTTCCTCATCTATTCCTTCACCTCCAGTCTTTGTACAGAGGCTTTTTGATATTCATGCTTACATGGCCATACTCTTTGTGGACAATATCACCCCTATCACCAATACCGTGATGATCTTTGTCACCACAATGTCAAGGACTCGTGAGTTTTTAGGAAGTTGGCTGTTGCTTTTTTTTTTTTTCATTTTAATGTTTCTTCCTTTCTCTGCATTAAATGTGTTTCTTTCTATTTATTTTTTTGTGTGTGTAAAAAATGATTTGTTTCCACTACTTTTCTTGCTGTTTCGTATTTTCATTAGCATAGCTTTATATGCTAGTAGCACTTCCAGTATTCTTTATCAACCACATTTTTATCAAATAAAAATTCCTGATTTATATTATAGCCCCTATATTGCAGGGAGTCATAGAATTCAGTATGTTCAGCAAGATCTGTAAAAAAAAAAAAAATAGATATTCTGAAGTTTTCTGTTGTTTCTTTCTCCTTCAAACAAAACTAAACAAAAACCCCCAACCTCATCCCACTTTAAAGTCTCAGAGTAATTTGTTTCTCTGTGTAAATAAAACATGAAAACCTTTGTATCATTTGAGAAGCAAAAAATCTCTTCTCAGAAGTACGAAATCTTTATGTAAAGAAGAGTCCATTATTCCCCTAGTTATTCAAGCGGAGGATTTCCATGCAGCTTGTGGAAAGACAGGGGGAAGAAAAATGGGCGGGTTTCCTCTCCGTGGTGCCAGGCCCTTTTTCACGATGCAAAATGAAGTTTCAGCCTTTAAAATTTCAAGCCCTGCCTAAAAATAAATGTCCATGAATGGGTGGACAGCTCAGATGGCTTCTCTGATGCACCGACTTGTGCCGTGGAAACGAGTTACTTGGAGAGGTCGGAGATTTTGGTGGCACAAACAGTTCTGCTTCGGGCTCCTTGCAGCCTGTGCTGGAAAAGAGCTGGCGGTGAAATATTTAGCTCCATTTTCCCATCAGTGAATAGCTGGAAAATAACTCCGCTGACGGGGGCTGGTGATTGTTTACATCTGACTGCAATCTTTGGTGAATCATCTTTCATAAGTGCTGTGGGGAAAAAATTATTTATTTTTTTCTGTCATCTGAACTGCAGCTGGAAATACCTCAGCTGGAAAAAAACTTTTCTTGTGCTAGAACTGACTTCATCATGTTTTGTTCCGTTGCCTTGTTTCAACTTTTCCCATTGTAATGCTGTATTTAGCAGATTCCCATCTACACCGGTGTCTCCTGTTATCGTTGCATCCAAGACCGGTTGCGTGCCATGATGGGTAGGCTTTGGGGGGGGTCCAATGAAGCATCCTCTCCAGCTCCTTCTCCCTTTTTTCCTTGAAAAACGACTAAAGGTCTCAGGCTCATCCGAATGCAGAGACGTTTCTCTCGCTCTTTTATCTCAAATTTCTTCTCAAGACAGGAAAACCACTTCTGCCTGGCTCTGAATAATAACGGAGAGCACGGAGAGCCTCGCTGATATCAAAGCGTTCGGGGTGTAAGCACAGCTCAGTGTGAATAAGGCGATCATAATTCATCCCTCCGACATCAGATGCTTTCCTGTAATTTTTAATTCTTTATATATTCACATGGGCCTAATCTGTACCTTCAAAAGCAACGAGGAGTTTGCCCTTGGCTTCAGGGCGAGGAGGTGCCCAGGCATTCCCACACGGGCTGTTTGAAACTCAGCTCTAGAGGTCTTAATTTTTCTATTTTTTTTAAATAGTTTCTTCTCACTGCTTTTGTGTGTTAGAGGGCTATTCCCTCTGGTACCAAACTTAATGCAGGGGAATGTAATAAACTAAAAGCAAATTAACTGTGTTATTCCAAATTCTCTGAGCTCGTACAATCAGTCTTGTAATTTTCAAAGGACGCAGTAGAAAACTTGCAAGACTAATAATCATAATTATTATGAATAATGAATCCTGAGATTATTACACAATAAAAACACGCCCTCCCATGCTGTGTCTTACTGTTCAATTATTTAAAGCTCCCTGACAATTATAAACACCCTTTAAGTCTGTCTCCTTGTATGATGAGGAGCTGTAACCCCAGCCACAGCAGCTTTTTTATCATTTCAGTTCAAAATAAAACTGCATTTAATATTTCAAAAAGATTTTTTTCTTTAGTCCTCCATATTTTTTTTTCTAAGAAATACTGTGTTTTTTTTTTTTGTTTTTTTTTTTTGCAAACGTTATCAAGGAGAAAAAGCAAGCAACATTTCAAACCGAAGTGTTGTGATTATGTTCTCCCAGGAACAGAGCTGGGGGAAGAGGATTGTGTCGCCTTCTTAAAAAAAAAATAAAAAATTAACTGTACTAGAAAACTGAATTATATATTAATATTTGTCAATTTGATAAGAATTCTGTTGATTCAGCTTAAAGCACCAAACGGCAAACTTCTCTAACTCAGCATGGTAGAGCTGCTCAGCTTCCCAGCATTTGTCAACCCTGTCCAGGCATTGCAGGTATCTCAGGGTTTTCTTCAATTTTCCCAATTTCCCCATTTTTTTATTTTTATTTTTTTGAGAGCCGGGGGTGCAGCAGGACCAAATTTCTTGCGGAAATTTTTTCTGCAAGAATTCATGACTTTAACCCAAAGAATTTCCTCTGAATGCCCCCTGTGGCTATTCAGTAGAATTATTTCCAGATCAAATTTTAGCTCCCGTGTAAAGCAAATAGCTTCAAAATGATTTTTTTTTTCCCCTGTACCGAGTAAAATATTTCTCCCGTTCGATCCCCCGTATCCTTCCCCTCACCAAATGCTGGTGGGTGGTTCTCTGCTGAGAAATTGCGATCTAATAGGTGAGGAGAAGGTTGGAAATTACAGGTGATTGAAGAGGGAATTAGAATGGTAGAAAGCCAGCAATTTTTAAGATGCTACTGTAACTACCACCATTATGTCTAATTCTTTTTAAGTCTATGGCAAAGTAGATAATGTTAACAAAACTATTAGTATCACTGCACACAGCTATAAATATCCTGTTGTCTCAGAGTAACCACTCTTCTAGCAGGGCATGGTGAGTTTCATTAATGCACAGATTAGTTCTGCTGCTTGCTTGCTTTTATCTATAAATTCAATATTATAGAGAAAACGTATCTGAAGAAATATGTGTTTGTGTTTTTTTTTTTTTCTTCAGTGCTTTCTACTCTGATAATGGTCTCGGAATTAGTATTCAACCCATCCGATTGCTGCTTTTCCGCCTGGCTTAGGTGGGGAGATGGTTTTTAGGAAGGACACAACCCTGCCATCTCCGACTTTGATTCCTGTGATCTGCCACCGAGCTTTCTAATGGGTTTATTAGAGATTGTAGGTATGAATTCTCTGGCTGGGAATCCTCTTAATTACTAATTTTCTTTGGAGCGATTGCTCTGGGGGCGATGTAGCTGATGAAGCCTGCTTTCCTACAGACTTGCATCCTTCAGGTTCATGCCTTAGACCTGCAATAATCCCCACTGGGGTCCTTTCCTGACCCCTCATCCCCTAAATTTCATGCCCCACCATGAAGAAATGCAGTAATAGCCATCAATTGTCTGCCCCCAGAGCAGAGGCAGCTACGTGAGCACATTTTGGGTACTTGATGCAAGGCTGACGTTGGCCAAACCCATACATAAGGCAGAAGAGAGTCACTGAATTCCCTTTGAAGCCTGGGACACCACATCCAGGCATCGACTTTGATTAAATCCTTGATATTTCATTTTTTTTTGAGCTCCATAATCTTGTGTGGATTTCGGTTAGAATTGGCCACAAGATGACGGATGCCACAGAGGCTTTAAAGGACGGGCAGATAGCATAGCTATTGTTTTCTTTCCTTAAAAATATAAAATGGTAAAAACTGCCGTGGAAGATGGTCTCGCGCAGGCTTTGATCTAGGACTGAAAACCTTGGTTGCAGGAGTACGGAAATTGCTCCTAAAGCCCTAAATCGATAGATAAATTGAGTTCAGTCCATACTCAGGACCAGTTAGGGTCAGTGTTCATCTCTGCAGTGTAGCAGCCGCTGCAAGTTCACTTCTCAAGGCTGATGGACCACGGAAGGCAGATGACAAGAAGCCCTTTGGTGTTTTGCCTTCCTGGTATCCATCTGTCCTTTGAGTCCTGGTTGGGTCCCCTCACCGGGACACCGACTGCTTCGGTGGCTGTTACATGCTGGAGCACAGCAGTGCTGGCACCTCTGCGGGGCTGTCCTTCTGTCTTCCTCCTTCTGCCTGTCTCCACCTATGTGCATTGCATCAGTGTGGGTTTTGGGGAAAGAAATGCTGGATCTGGTGCCTTAGACGTGCCTTTAACAGAGAGGATGCTTTGGGTAAGCGTAAGCCAGGAGCAGGACTTTTTATTTTCTTTTTCTTTTTTTTTTTTTTTTCACATTTATAGTAAAGCTGTTTTGCTATGAATAATTTCCGATGGAAATGGAATTATTTTCTGGCTCCCTCTTCCCCCCAACACAACAGACCTCACCCTTCCCATCTCCCCCCAGCCCTGCTCCTAGCTCTGGAAACTGTAGGAAATTTCTGCGTGAGGAGAAGGACCAGGTGGTGCTTTTGGCCCCAAACCTTTGGGGTTATGAGGTATACCGTTAGCTCTTTCGACCTGGTGTGGGCTGATCCAGATTATTTAAAATCTCGCTTTCTGCATTCCAGGAAACGTGGAGTCAGACGTTTCTGTCATCTTTGGAAATGGGCACCCATAAGCCAGGCAAAAAGGGTTTGTTACACAGCCGTTTTTCTTCTTTTTCCATCACCGCCTTGGGCTATCTGATTGAAATTCAGATGGTTTTGGTGCAGGTCAGAGCTGGCTCCCTTTCAGACAAATACTGTCTCAACGAAGACCAAAGATGAACTAACGAGTGAGTTATCTTAGTTTTTGCCTAGCCAAGAGGTGGCAGAGGCCAATTTTTGCAGCTCACAGAATCCCAGGCTGGTCCCAATGACCTCAGGTTTGCTAATTGCTCTGGGAATGGGCTTGTTGCCTTGAAACTGTTCCCATAGTGTACCAGCAAGGACGCTCACTTGGATTTTTTGGAGCTCGCGAGCTGCCAGCAACCACAACATGATGCCACAGTTTTGCTGCCAGTGGAGGTGCGTCAATTGGGAAGACTACTTGTGGGGATTTTAGAGAAGTTCTTCAGAGAAGAAGCTCTTTCCTCTTGTGCTCATTACCAGAAAATACGAACTGCTGCACAACCGTGTAGGCACTTAGCTTATAATTCTTCACTTCTCAGATGAGGAGGAAAGGTGCAGAAAGTCTCGCCTTGAAAGCATCCCCATTAGCTATGCGTGGCTGCCCCCCAAATTCATGCTAGTGTCATTAGTTTTGATAAATAATCCACAGAGCAAATAAGGAAACATATGCCGCCTTCTGCTAAACCTTTGAGTAACACTGAGAGCTGAATAACGATAATAAAAATTAGGAATTATAAAAGGCTAATGTGCCTGGTGGAAGCCTGAGCTACAGAAAATGGCTAATTTATTGTATCATGTTTGAGAAAAATTAGGTTCCTAGGAATCCAAAACATAAGAACTGAAATACAGAGCAAGTACCTCGGTTAGCCAAATTAAGGGAAATGCTACAGAGAAAAAAAGCGATGCCGAAGCAGTTTGTTGCTTTATTTTTTTGTAGGATTCTTAGCTCTGAATCTCGCCTTGGAATTATTATTATTAAATCAGTTATAAAGTACCTCCTTGCCACATGGGACCTGTTTGGTCCCATTTTTTATTTTTTTTTCTGAAAGCAAAGGGTTTGGCCCAAATATTGAAGGCATCAGCAGATGTTTAAATCCTGCCATCAGCCTGGGCCAGGTTTGGTGAGGAGCTTCCATCCCTGGAAGAGAAGCCAGGCGTGTGCTGAAGCTTCAAGTGACTTGACATCAGAACTTGAAGTCTTGTGTCCATCCATCAGCAAAGCCTTATGGAGTGGGGTAGGTCAGTGTAATTCAGACATCTTTCTTATAAGCTTACATAAAATTTGACTGAAGACTTTGAAGGTCTCATCGGTCATAATGTTGGACTTGGATGGCCACGTGCCTCTGTGAAGAAAACTTGGGCTAAACGAGAGATTTAGAGATGGGGCTTGAAGATCGACAACTCAAAGTGTGAGTACGTTGTCTGCCTCCATGGAAAGTCTCCAAAATCAGAGTACGCAAACTTCAAATTCAGCAGCACGTTATGGTCCACCAGGAGGTGCTCCATGCTCACACTGCTTTGGGGTGCAATTTTGGCCCAGGGGGGCAATTTTGGCTCAAATATAATTAAAGTTATGCCACCTTCCTTTGAAAATGGCAAGATATTTTGAAATCGAAGATGAGAAAGCTATACCAGAACACTTCCTAAAAGAACTGCTTCTTGCTTAAAATGACTGAAATGTTCTCGTGCTTTCAAAGTTCTCCCCTTTTCATTTTTGGTCTTCAGCTAAAAGTATTATTCAACTTTATGTTGAATTGCTCAGGGCTCGGTTTTAAAGCCAGTTAAACTTTTGCCAAAATAAATAAAAAAAATAGCCGACCTTCGAGCCTTTGGCCCAGTCCTTCCTAGAAATAACCACTGCAGCGCTGAGTTCACTTGCAAAAATAATGAACACGCTCCTAGTCCCTTGCTGCATGTTGAGTACCATAGATGATGGCTCCATTTATGTTTGCCGTTTAGCACCGTCGGTATTTGACCACGAAATGCCTTCCGAGTCCCTCGGCTGCCTTAAAACCCTTTGCTTTCTTTCTGCTTTTTCTGTGGGTGGCAGCTATCGTTCGGTGGCTCCGAGACTAGATGAACTGACCAGCGGCTCCTGGGGGAGCGTTCGCGGGTGATTGAATTGCTTGCAATCAACAGCCCCCCCCTCGTTTTTCCCGGTGACTAATTGGTGATGACAGATGTCACCCGCACCGTGATGCCCTCGCGGCACCCAGGGGGAGAGCAACAGAACAACCGAGCTGATCCCAGCCCTGGATTTTTAAAATATTTATTATATTTGTGCACAGTGTCAGTTAGTTAATAAGATCTGTTGACTACGTAAGCAGCCATTAAGACTGATTTTTTTGACTTTTTTTTTTTTTTTCTTGTGCACGTGAATAGCAGTTTTATAGTCTGTAAAAGGAAGGGAGTCTCTCTCCCATGGAAGAAGAGGATCCTGAGGATCTTCAGCACATCCCTATTCAATCTCATCTCATTAAAAGCTCCCTTCTGTAGCACTGACAAACCTGATGTGAGTGAAATTCCAGTAGGTCTAGGATGTATGAGCAATGGGCTTGTGCTGTGTGCTGTTGTTGGCGGAATTTACCCCAAAGCTTTGTAAAGGGCAGTGAAATGGGGGTTGTATGTCAGAGAGGAGTTGGTAGCATCCTCCTCTAACGTCCCCAGCCCTCCCCTTGCCCTCACGTAGTGTCAGGGGCACGGAGAGGCTTCCAACATGATTATAGGATGCAATTCTCGACGTCTCCTAAGCCTCTAACTATTTTCCATTTTCAACACGCTGCTTCGAAAGCGCCGCTGGGCTGATCCTGGGAGATGCTGAGTCAGGAGAGAGCTCCCCTTACAGCACCACCCGGCGTTGTTGACACCCATGAACCTCGGTGATTTATAGCGAGGTTCGTAATGTCATAAAAAAGGCATAATAAAAATTAGTACCGCATGACTTGCTTCGAAGAACATCGTTACGGCACCGAGCGATAATGAAGAGCTGCGCGAGAAGCCAGAAGGGAGGAAGTTTGTATGGCAGCGAGGACAGATCTTTTAGTTGGGAAATCAGCATCACTGCAGATGGGCTGAAAATTTTGAAGCATATGCTGATGTACCCTGACGCTCCGGCATGTGCTCGGTGTCGTTGGTAAAACCCAACGTGTGTGAACAAATCCAACAGAGATGCGTGCGGTCACGTACGAGCTGGGCAAACGCGAGCTCTGCCTGCTTTTGGAGGATAGATTTATACACAGAGCCCGAAGAAATGCTGCTGAATGCGATGCTTTGAAACCATGTTGCATGGTTAATCAGCTGAATGAAAACTGGAAAGGCCAAATTTTGTAGATGGTCCCCAGGAAAGGTAATAGAGGAGTTGCTTGTGCGGAAAAGAGCGTTTTGTTTGGCCGTAAGTAATGAGCGACCGGTAACGTGTCTGATCTGATAGATATTTGAGACAGCAAATTATACCTCTTGCACATCTCCCTAAAGGTCATCCGATTCAACGCCTGCTTTTCTCCCGGCTGTTAGACGCAAGATCAAAATTTAATTACTTAATGGGCAGGCCAAAACACGGGGACTCATCGCAGTTCGTGTTTCTCTGCTTCACCGCTTCGTGATTTAGTTGCTTAATCTGGGGCAATGAGAGCTCCCAGATCTGTGTCCCAGGGCTTTCCCAGGGAACATCCTCCTGATAGAGGTTAGCACTGGGATTTAGATGTGATCATCCATATGAAATGGCAATTTTTCCTTGCCTTCCCCTCTCAGATCCTGGTTGCTGTCCTAACCCACCGGGGGTTGCGTTGATGTTGAGTTCATCCAGATCAATCTCCCTGGGATAAAATGGTGCAAAACTCTGTCTCCTCTCATCTGCAGCTCTGGGTGCAGCCTGTTTAATTAGAAACAATTAGTGATGTGTTACCAATTTAATACAAATTCCTGTTTGTCTGGTAACTGGTGCAAAGGAAAATTAGGCAACTCATGCTCTACAGCCGCGATTGCTGTTTTTGTTTAGAGTCGTTCTATTTCTTTCCTTGATGTAAATGAATATTGATTTTTTTTTTTTTTTTTTTTTTTTTTTTTGGAGGAAGAAGAGAAATTAAGAACTGGTTTTAATCCCAGCCGTGGCTCAGGAACTGCCTCAGAGGCTTTGTCCAGAAATTGTTGTCAGCCCCTAAACTTCCCCAGCTGCCTGCAGTGACGCGATTTAATGGCGCGGTCCCATTAAAATAAACGGGCATATTCTGGAAAGTGAAATGGGAACAATTCTTTCCAAAGTGTCTGTGTTCTAAAAGATGATGACTCTCCCCGAATTGGTATCTATTACAGATCTTCTTATGTAAGCCAATTTCAGTGGAAGAACGCCTCACTTTTTCCGTTCCTAGGTGTTACATCCACAGCATCTCTGTGGTTACAGATACTCCTGCAGGGAGGTTTTTCTCAGACATAACTTACAACTTCCATAGAGAAAACTGTGAAAGATGGGTCAGAGGGGTATAAATATAAAATAAAATAAATGGAATAAAAATAATGAATTCCCTCAGTGCAAGAGTGTCACAAAAGATTATATTGACTGGGCTGTACTGAGCACCACTAGACCATAAGGACAGGTTTGATGTTATTTGTGGCATTAAAATTCCCCATAAATAACTTTTCCATTTAATCCTGAGGATGAAAAGAGTTTTATGTTCTTACACTTGCAATTCATGCTGTATGAATAACCGACTGAAAGTGCTAAACACAAGGAAGCTGTTGGGAGGAGACTTGAATTAGTCCGAAAGTTTATATTTTTGCATGAATAAAACATCTCGCTGCCCTGAAATGAAGTGCTTAACATAAAACATGAACGTTCCGTGTATGCTTAAATGCATTCAGCAAAAATGTTGTCTTTTTAAATGGAAATAAATATATGTATATAAACCCTTCATATCTGTATTGAAAATAGCAAACCGATGAATTGAAAAAGCTGTTAGAAAGCATGACAGATATTTTGATGTAGCCTCTTTGGCTGAAAACTTCCATTGGATGTCTTGAAAAGTCGTATTTTGGCACCAGGGTACATGGCCTGTTTAAGGAAAGTGTGATTTGCAGCAGGAAGTTGAAGGGTTTAAGTGCGGTAGGTTTCTCGCTTTTCCTGAAAAAAATATCGAGTTTCAAATCTTACCAACAAGCTCTAATTGACAGCGTTTTAAAAGTATGGATAGCCTATAGTGCGTGTTCTTATTTTAGCATACTGCAAGTGTTAAATCAGTGGCAAGTGACTGCAAAAGTCTTGGCTTAGCTAAGGTTGCAATTAAAAAAAAATTGCTAAATGGATAGCGTCATGAGAATTAACCACTTGCTGTGAGGTATAGGCAGATCCTGTACATAGCTCAGCTTGCTAATCTCTCTGTGTATTAATTTATGATCTGAAAAATGATTATATTTGTTAAGGCAGGGGTGTGGCAATATGGCATATGTGTAACAGGCTCCGATTTTGTATGTGAATTAAACATGAGTAATTAAAAGCATGCAAATTTTAATTGCTTTAAGAGCAGCAAAGTCAAATTCACCTTAAGTAGTTCAGG
Source organism: Aythya ferina (assembly GCF_964211825.1). NCBI lineage: Eukaryota > Metazoa > Chordata > Aves > Anseriformes > Anatidae > Aythya > Aythya ferina. Next base: position 1,582,180 of record NC_140313.1, on the reverse strand, counting down.
ACTTGGTCCTCGGTGCAGATTACCAGGATAATTTTTAGATCAAAGTCATAATTGGCAGCTGAAAAACAAGACCAACAGTTTCTGAACACACAGCCACTTTTCAACTTATTTTTCTTCTTAAACAATTGTTTTTCTCTTTTTTTCTTTCAATTTGGTAGTTTTGCAAGAGAGGCAAACAAGTCTTTTTGGTACAGAGATATAAAAACTAGGCTGAGGCCTGGGATGTAGCACTACATAAAGGTCCCAGAAGCACTGCACTGAAATCATTTATTTATTTTATTTATTTATTCGTTCATTCATTCATTCATTCATTCTTGGATTTATAGGATTTGCACCCATGTCTCTCTTACCAGGAGAAGCTCGTGAATAAACTCACATCACCTATTCCCACCTTTGCTTGGCAGTAATGACGTTACATCTTTTTGATACCAAATCCATTGTGGGATATGATTTCAAAGCTTTTTGCCATTCATTCATCATCTCTTCTTGTGTATCCCCCAAAAGCTTTTGCTGGTCTCTAAAGACACCATTTTAAGGGGAGAAGGATGCTTCTGCCAGGACGTCTCCCTACCTGTGTGCAGACGTGTCCACGTCTATTTAAAACCAAAAACTGTGAAAGCGTGTTTTATAATTGATCTCTTTTCAACACTAAAAGCTGTAAGCAAGAACCTCCATTTCTACAGTCTCTAAAAATGTTTGCTTTTTCAAGATGCTACCAGTAGGACCCAGTGCAAGCATGCATCCTACTGGCAAAGTAATAATAAGGTCACAATACTCACAGCTGATTCTGGATTAAAAATAGTGGGAGATTTGGTTCATAATTTGAGATGCTTCATGTGGCTTCGTAAAGGAAACACGGAAATCAGAGCCTATTGGGCTATATTCAGGCCTTCTCTGTAGGTTCTTGAGTCATTTGCACCTGTGGAAAATGAAAGGGAGCAGTCTGATTTCGTGCTCGCTTTGTACAGAGGTAGGCAATTGTTCACACCGCCACGAGAGCAGAGAGAGATGTACCTCGTAAGGAGTTAATTCAAACCACATCGGGCTAAAATCAGCCCCTGTCAAACTGGGATGTAGATGGTTTAAGCAGTGGTGGATTGATCTTGTGTAGTCACATGAAAGACTGAAGGATTTCAGATATTGCTTGCTGAGATAATTCCAGGTTATATGTCTTCCTATATTGTACAATATATGTTTACTATTCACTGCTAGCAACGATAAAAGGGAAATTGCTTTTGTCAGTGATAGCTCTACAGAGTTTACTGAAAGCCAAAGTAAAATAAGTACTCGGTGTGCTAGAGCTATAGTCCCAGTCTTGCTGCTTTTCCCCTAATTTTTTTCCTACTATTTAAACGGGCACCTGGCAGGTCAGCCACCACAGCATCCATGTGCATGAGGTGGTTATGGATTCACCTCCAGATTTAAGATATTTATTCAGAAGTTTTAAAGGTAGATGCCTTTTCATGGTTTGAGTAGCTTTTTAGGCTCCATCATCTCCCCGTTTTCTACCGGGGGAGCTTAGACACCCATCATGTGTAGAAATGTCACCGAAATGTCAAGACTTGGGCTGATTGTAGCTCAAGTTTCTGAATGCCAAACCACCTTTGGTGGAAGAGACTTTGGTGAAAGACTGCTGTGCTTTGCCACGAGGATGGTTCCTCGATGGAGGAATTGCATACTGGGGTGGTTTGTAGGGGAACTTGAGGGTTTCTACAAGGTCTTAGATGCCAAAATTGTTAATAACAGGGCAGTTTTCTGAACCTAAGCACAAAAATTCCACCGAAAAAGCCTTGCAGGTTTCTTTGTGTCTTTTTTTTTTTTTTTTTTTTTCCCCAGATCTTGCCCTTGATACTTCTCTAGAGATGTTTACCCAACACAGCTCATTAGAAGCCAATGCGCTTCCAAGACACGAGTCAACATACGGAACAGACCAGAAGCCCAAATCTCCTCGCTCTGACCGTGCAGCGAAGTAGTTGTGTCTCTTTCTCCTATAAATGTACACAGATTATACTTTAGTCTTGTGTTTGCACATTATTTAGAGCAGTGGCCCATGACTAAGGACAATAAACACAATCTCAGTGCAAATAATGGATCGCAACTTCGCAGCCAAAAGAGCTGAGGCTAGGGCTTAATACTTTCTTTCAACACCTCATTACTCTGGAAATGCCCCTGGGAAATTTCTTAATTCCCTCCGGTTTGGGATTGATCTCCATAAGTAAGGGGTAATAATATTTGTTATTAATAATAACGGTATTAATTGCTCTTAAAAAAACAATTTAGGGACAGTATAAGGAAACGCTGTGCCGGTATTTAGTGAGTGTCGTGCTTTTCACAGAAAGCTATTCTTCATAAGCTGGTTAGGTAATAAACCACCGTTAATGATCTCACAGTAGATTAATGCTACTAATAGAGTTTACAGTATCTGCATGGGTGTTGGTCCAAAAGAAGCTTGTAATAATGGAAAAAAAATGCTTTTGGTTTGATACCAATGATGAAAATTTGGTTGGCCGGCTTTCATATGGACTTGGTGGGCAACAACCAAACCCTTAAATGCTCCAAAAGGTGCTCTTCTAAAAATGAATTCTACTGCTTGAGCCTTCAGTTTATTCATTTCTGGATTTTGCTTGTAGACAGAACACTTTTCTAGGTAAAAAAATGTTTCTTTCCTTCTTGCTTTATCCCACTTCGATGCGATTACCTAATAAATCGGGTGCTGAAACACCCTACTTAGTTTCTGCTTTTCCCAGACCAAAGGTTTGGAGGCTTGAGGCTTTGAACGGCCAGTTATTGCATGTTTATGAGGTTAAATACTTATGCTGCTCGGGGCGTACAAGACAAGAGCACTGAAATAGGAGCGAAGCAATGAATATATCAGACGCTGTGATCACACGGACAAGAAATAATTTTCAAGTATCCTGAGGAAGTAGCTGACTTGAGTTTTCCATGTTGCTGTTTGGTTGAGGATGCCATGTCTTAAGGTGTGATTTTACTGTTAGTTTTTTTTTTTTCTTTTTTTTTTTTCTTTTTCCCTCTTTCTTTCATCCCTTCTTATTTATTCACACTTATTCCGTGCCACCTTGGCCCTTTGTTTCGTGCCACCTCAGCCGTGCCCTCCACGGCGCCTCCCGCCAGCCCCGCCACCTCCGTGCCACCGGCCTCTCTGACTGTGTCCTCTCCTTCCCCTCCAGCTGTCCTAAGCTCCAGTGTCCTCCCCTCTGCCCCCCGAGATGTGGTCCCTGTCTTGGTCTCCAGCCGATTTGTCCGTCTCAGCTGGCGCCCGCCCGCCGAAGCCCGAGGCAGCATCCAGGCGTACACGGTCTTCTTCTCCAGGGAAGGCATCAACAGGTAGGTGTCCTCTTGCAGCCCAGGGGACTGTCCCTCGTTGAGGACAGCCCTGAGCTCCTTACCATCGTCTTGCAAAAGATTCTTAACCTTGTGTTCTTCCCTCTGTCCGCGTGTGGAAACGAAACAAATCGAACCCAATGTTTTGAGGCCAGCGGTGCCTTTTGTTGCGGTCTATTTTTGTAGACGACACGTCAACGTTTATATAACAAGACTTGTCATCTTGCTACGAGGGACTGTTTTGGACGACAGTGATGTCCATGGATCCTACCCCTCCGGCTATTACTCGGCCATCTAAAATAAAGCATTGTTAGCTCCATGTTTTACCTTTCATCTTCCCCCGAAGCCACGGGCTCAAGTGTTGTTTGCATCCCCAGCAGAGGTGAATTTGTTGAGCCCTAATCAGCTCGAGAGGAGGATGCTTTTAGAGCACTGCAAGGTCTCAAAAACAGTTGGGGAGAGGACAATGAAGATTTTAACATGATTGTGAGTGCAGCAGGCCAGCCTGGGCTGTTCCAGCCACGGCTGATTGCTGCCCAGCAGATAGCTCTTTTGTTATAACGGCACTAGAGATTATTTGCTCTTTTTCCCGATTCCTCATGATATATGCTCATGTCACACTCGAACAGGTAATGCGTAGTTACTTGGGTTTTATTTTCCGTACAAAAATTATTTGATGCCTGAGAAGAACCTTGTGCTTTTCCCTTCCTGTGCAATCACTCCGAAGAACTCGCTTCGAGTATCCCGTCCTTTATTTCACTGCTGGCTGGCGACTGGTGCTTGTGTGTGTAAAGCTGAGGATGCTTAGCTGTCCCTGTGTCCCTCCCAGTTTGGGTACCAAACGAGGATTCACGTGGCAGCATCAATTATTTTGTACAACTGGGTCCTAATATTTGTCTGTACCCATCAGTGCTGGTCACAGTGGGATAGGACGTGTGCTGTGCAAGGGGATTCCCATTTCTTTACTTTTTTATAAACCTTTGGGACTCGTTGGTGTGTTTGGAATTACTGAAGATGTAAAAGGAGCCCCACCCCTGGATTCCCTTGCATGAAAAGTAATTTTCTTCCAGAATTTGTGGTGCTGCTCGAAGTATTGAGTACCAGCGAGAGGCATTAGGCCAATTCCCAACAAGATCCACACCTTTTTCAAGAGCCTCCTGCAGAAGACTGAGGACCCTGTGTTAAAATAAAGAAATAGCAGGATGAAAAGAATAGTAAAGAATAGCAGGATGAAATCAGTGTCTTTTTTCTTCGAAAGCTTCCGTGGAATTTTTGAGCTCTTTGACTTCATTGTTTACATGTTATTTTTCCAAAAGAGCTATTATTCTTTTTTTTTTTTTTTTTTAAAGATAAAATACAAATGGGTTTGACATTAACCTCAGGGATGCAAAGGAATTGTCAGAGAAATTACTGCAAGTCTGGAATAAGGAGCTCACCCCGTGACGATTTGCATGGCAGGAGGCAGCACCAGCACACACGGTGGCTTTGGGGACAATCCAGAGAAGTTGTCCCCTGTGTTTTGAACTCCACCGTAAGGGCTCTTTGGCTCAGCCCTTTGAAAGAAGCCACTTTTGGAAGCGATTGTGCTTATTGCTGTGCTGTAATCACCAGGGCCCTTCTGACGGGATGCTCTTTAATCTTCGTGCTCTGCCAGGCATCCGGCGGGGGATCAAATGGTTTTTCTTGCAGATAAGGATGACTGGAAAGAGCACTTAAAGGTAAAAGGCAGGGTTCTGAGGAAAGGATAAAACAAACCTGAAATCTATTAGGAAATAAACAGCCAACCAATACCTCTGCACTCAGGAAAGTTGCTGGGTTGAGAAAAAGTTCAGATTAAAAAGTGATATACTCCGTACCACTTGCTGGTAATAGCAGACTACTGACAAAAAAGGAACAAATATTTTTTCATGTATAGGATCTGTTAGCAGATACATAACCGAAGCACACGTTTTATTGTTCTTCTTTTCTGTTTAAATATGGTATTAGAATATAATGCATGAATTTCAATGGATGTAGCTCTGCAAGGTACACACATAGACGTAATATAAAAATCCATCCTGCCCTGATGGAGAGCAGTTTCGGGAGAGAAAGGAGCTCTTTTACCTTTCATTTGACATTATAAGCTCCCCGAAAACAAACTCTTTCATACCCAAGTAATAAGGTCGATTGAAAGATTAAAAATGCTTGTCAAGTTCTGCAATGGAAGAGGTAAATCTCTGCCTTCTTGCCGTGTTTCCCATTGCACTGGTGAGCTCTTGGGAGTGGTGCTGCCCACATCTCATCCATCCATACTGAACTTCAAATTACGTTTTTTCGTTGCTAGAGGTCATCTCAGGTGGAAAACACCAAAATTATATATATAATTATATATTAAATATATTCACCTATAAAATTCCTCAAAACCAACAGTGTTTGCATCTGGATGTGGCCACCAGTTAATTACAAAACGACTTCGGAGTTGCAACTTTTCCTTGAGAACATTTGCAAAATTGACCTGATCAATATTTTGTTTTGAATTTTGGTGATTTTGGTCTCTTTTTGTTGTTCAGATCCACTCTCAGCCTAATTGTTTGTTTGCTCTTCTCATCCGTCTTCGCTGCTTTGCTTCTGTACCGAGTGAGCATTGATTCACACGGGCATTTGATATTTGTGTGTGTTAGTCATCACAAGGAAAGAGGCATTGTTTATTTTTGATCTTGTAGCCATAGAACGAAAAATAACCCCTCTCATGTAGTCTCAAGCCATATTTAATTGCCTGTCCGGAGTATTGAATGAATTCTGCCACCTCGGTGAGAATTTACGTGCTATGTTTAAAATTAAAAATTAAAGCTTTAAATTAAAAAATGATTTATAAGAGAGAAATATTTATACAATAATATATCTATACAATAATAGATTCCTGTTTGACATTTTAGAGGAGACACAAAGCCCCAAAATAGTGTTCAGTGTTTTATTGCAACCTTGGAAACGGCAAGTTGGTTTAAATAATGGGTTCTGATTTGTAGCCATCCTTCTTTAACTGAATGTTTGCAAACATAAATGAATAAATAAAATGAATGAACTGGGATGCCTTGATCCTAACAGAAAAGGAGGAGGAAAACACTCCTGGCAATCAACGGGATTCCGACATAACACGAACTTCCTTCGATGAAGGGCTCTTGCAAGATGGGGAGCTGCTTTGTTTCCAGTTGAACGTTCACTACAATTTGTTTTCAACGCCAAATTAATGAATACACAGGTAGTCACGAGCAGCCAACGGAGCTCCCCAACTCACTGCCTGCACGGCGCAGAGAGAAGAAATGAATCAAGGGACCGCTTAATTGAATGCAAAAACTTCTATTTGATTAGAGCCTATCTTTAGAATTCAGCTTAAGGTCTAAAATATCAGTCCCAGATGAACTGTTTACATTAGTTCGGAGGTTTTGCTTGTTATAATCAAGGACTTTGTGTTATTTCCTGGGAAAACGATAGTAGGGGATGAAAAAAAAGAGCTCAAGGTGGTGGAAGTCCACCCGTTTTAAAATTAATAGTATTCATTTCACAGCAAGGAGCATTAACATGACTTGTCTTACTCGAGGTAACTAATTAGGTGTTTGAAACATTATAAAAGCATTTGTTACACACCTAGGAGATATATGGGGACTGTAATTATCTTTTTTTACATGCTGATACTGTAATGTAACATGATCCTCAGTCACTGGAAATTACATGTCGAGGCCTCCATTTTACAAGGACACAAATGACTTTAGTCAAGGGCTTTTATTTTTAGCCCGTAATTTATGGCCAAGACAGGCTTGAAAAAGAGAACCCCAAGTGTAAAGGTGCCTGGCTCGAGGACGTTTGTGCTTTTTAGGGAATTCCTGCACTGCCCCATTGTCTTGGTCTCAGCCCTGGGGTTTTTGCTTGGTTATTTTTTCGGTCCCTACTCGGGCGGATTGGGAACATTCACTTTTTTATTGCAGTCCAGTTCTTACTGGTTTGAAGTTACAGGATCTTCACGTATAGAAATGAAGCAAGGGAAACGAAAATGTTTGCATTTTGAGGGAATAACACGAGGCAGCCTCAGAGCACTGATCTGGGGTAGAAAAGCAGTGAGATGAGCGTGCCTCTCAGTTTCTCTTGTTGTGCTTGGAAAATGCTCTTGTTTCAGCTAGAAAACCGAAATTATGGGAAATAAAACATGGAAAGGTTTAATTTGCTCAGTGCTCTCCTGAGGTGCATGGAGAGAAAGCACTTGCTGGCTAGGAACAGGGAAACTTGTGTGGTTTTTCAGCTGAAGGCTGCTCCCCTGAGCTTCTACTTTTCATTGCTGCTCCCAAACTGGAAGACATCAGATTACCTAGGCACAGACCTGAGCTAATTAGAATTGGACTCGAGCTAATTAGAATTGGACTTGAGCTAACTAGCCTTGGAAACGATGGGTGAATGCTGTGAGATGGAGTGGGCGATGGAGACCTCCAACTACTGCCCGCCTGGGTGCTATTTCCAGCAGGAGCAGCCGAGCTTCACGTGGACTCGTGTTTATCTAGGGGTGGCGTGGCCTGTCACCGGTGGGATTTGGGACCATCGCCAACAGAAGATGAGCACTGAAGCTGCTGAGGTTGCCTGTGGAGATGCATCCATTATCAGAGGCTAATTCCAAAGCGCTTGCTTTGATGTCTCCGAAGGGCTGAGGCTGGTTTGTGATGCACCAAGGGCAGCCCTGAGAAGAGGAATGGCAGCCCCAGGACTCCTCAGATACAAATCCAGATACAGAATGGGCTTTGTCAGAGTTGTCTCGTCGTAACACTTCACACCTACATCCCAAACTGCACAGGATCAGAGTCTGGTGCTGGCTCAGCACCCTCAGCCTAAATAAAACGCAGGTTTGGCTGAGCTCAGGGATGCTCCATGGTGATGTGGGTGCCGATTGCACCGTATAGGTGCACTTATTTTTAATTTCTTACTAAGGTAATGTAAAAGACTTACCAAATCAATGCTACAAACCATACAATTTTCCAGAATTTCATATACCACAGGTGCCACTGTCACAGAGAAGTATTCAGGCACGCTATCCTTAGGAAATCATTTTTACCCGCTTCCCTTTGCAGATTGTTTTTCCATCAATATTACTTTGCTGTTTTATTAAAAAAGGCAAAGGACCAACATGCCATATGACTTCTGAAGTGCTAAAATACAAGCCTTTTGTAGCACTTGCCACATTCCCAGTAGGCACCATTACTTGAATTAAGTTTTTGAAAGCAGAAATCAAAAGAAACCTTACAGACAAACAAGCTCTGAACCGAAATTTGATAAGTAATCACACCTTGCAAGCTACTGGCTGCAGAAAGAAGTACCCAAAATGCATTTTCAAGTTGGTTTTGTTGTCGTTGCAGGGAACGGGCGGTCAACACGTCGCAGTCCGGGACTCTCCAGCTCACCGTGGGCAACCTGCGACCGGAGGAGACCTACACCTTCCGCGTGGTGGCCTTCAACGAGTGGGGACCCGGCGAGAGCTCGCAGCCCGTCAAGGTGGCCACGCAGCCCGAGTGTGAGTGGGGTCGGGGTCGGGGCCACAATTCTGCCTTGGTGTCACACGTCCCATCTTCTGTCACAGTTTTGAGTTGCAGCTTTGATGCTCACACGTCCCATCGTCTGTCATGTCACAGCGTAAATGATGCTGAAACGTAGGCTTTGGTATTTGTATTTACAAATGAGTATTTTCCATTAGTTAACATTCACCTCTAAGTATGTTTTATTAATTTTTGGAGTACTTGGAAGCTTTCAGTTCTGCCTTTACACATTCTGCATGTCTCATCTGTAAATATTTCCTGGTCTCCAGAAAGAAGAGGAATTTATTGAGTTTATCCTATGGCAGTTTTTCTCCCTTGGAAAGTCCAAGAAGGGCTATTGCAGAGAAAGCAATGTGACTTTAGCCCTCCCACAGCAAAATTCATTGTTTAGAGGAGTTATTAAAAAAAAATGGTGTTGATAACCAGTTCTTAGCATCTGGGGACCAGAGCATCTCCCATTCAAATAGAGATGGGTGCAGGAACCACTTCAGCTCCTGCTCTGAGACTGCTTTGCTGTTTATTGCATTTCTTTCCAATTATGCAATTGCTGTGTGCAAACATAACCAGAGTTGTATTTCAGCCCTTTTTGGGTAAATAATGCTTGAAAGTCAGTTTAGGAATCTGAGTTTTTAGAAAGTAATAAGCAAATTTTAAGCAAATAAGCACCAGCATCGTTTAACTATCAGCAATTTCTCTCTGTTAAAACACGTGCAGATGCACGTACACACGATCCTGTAAATGTTTGCATTACGCATACGTATATTTACAGAAGGAAAATAAGATTTCACTGGGGAAATCTTGCTCTTTGCAAAGCCCAGGTGAAAAGCAGGCACCGCTTCCCCCTGCTGTTACTGACTGATGCTGCCACAGCCCGGAGTTACCCGCTCTGTTTAACGCCAAGCGTAGACGTATGGAATATCTTTTCCTATTTAATAACTTCAAGATTCCTCTAAAGTGTCAAGTTAGAGCGTGGAGGAAATATTGCTTTCCATTTCTCTGTTCGCTTTTCACCGGTGACCAAATTATCTTATCATTTTTGAAACAACTCTCTCTGGTCCTGGGAGGCAGTCAGCCTCGGTGTGGCTGTCTTTTAGAACACGCTGTAACTATTGTACAATAAATTACATGGCTGCCCCGAAATTGAATTTCCACATTATTTGAAAATATCCGAAGTATTATGCAATCTGGCATTGTTAAAGAAGAAAAAAGCTGATGAAAAAGGACATCTGAAATTCATGTCTGTCAGTGCCTGTTTCTAAAAGTGCATACATTTGCTCGGTAATCAGTTTAAAAGATCAACAGAACAAGTCCCAGCTTTTTGAAATAATCATCCACAATATACGTGCTGGATTTATATGAAGGTTTTTGTCCCCAGATTAAACCTTTTTTTTTTTTTTTCCCCTTTTTCCTTTTTTTTTGTTGTAAACTGCAACCCCTTTTTCCTTGCCTTTATGGTATATAATTTCACTACAGTATTATCGGCCCGGATTTAAATCCCTGCCTGCTTAAGCCATGTCTAATCTTTTCATACCACATGTGGAGACTTTGTGAGTTATTATTTTGCCTCCTCAAGATGCTGTTAAAGCAGCTTGGAAGTAGAGAATAAAGAAAGGCATCTATTCTTGCACGGGGGATTGAAAATGTCCATCGGAGGTTTGAAAGGGGTTCCCCGCTGCGGGACCAGCTCACGGCTTTTCACATCCCTGAGGAATTAAAGGCCGCTTCCTAATAAATCTGCGTCTTCGTGATGTGTGTGTTAGCTGCTGGAAGAGAAGATGAATAGGGAGGCATGTTGGTGTGCCCCAAAGAAACGCGGAGGCATCTCTGCAGCCTTATCATCTCCGTCCCAGGGAAATCAATTTAGCGTGCGCTGACATCTCAACTTCTACCCGGGCAGCTTTGTGAAGGACAATTAATAACGGCATCTTTCTGAGGCCTAACTCCTGATTTCTGAGGTTTGCTCATATCTACTTGCAGAAGCCCACCTGTATGTCTGCCACCTCCTGTGGGAGCAGATCTCAGACCCCGTGGTTGCCCCTGGAGGCGAGCCCCCACCTTCTTGTCTTCTGCATAGAGCAGCCACTTGGCCAAAGATTAAACCTTTTCCTCCCCATCTTTCACAGAAACCCTCAGTTAGGAGGCCTTTTATCTGAGTGGGGCAGCATTAAATGCTCCTGGGCTCTCCCTCTCCATTTGGGTGAAGGTTTCTGGTCCCAAACCAGCGTGGTTTTGTGGCCAGAATCCGGGCTCGATGCATTTGTAGACCTCCACTTTGGATCCTCCCACCCATCTTGAAGCCAAGAGGAAGAGGGACTACGATCAGCAGTTGTCCTAGGGTTATTTGGGAGTGATAACTGCAGGCTCTTGGGAGTGTCAGGTTTTAGGTTCACAATGGGAGATGGTATCACAGCAGGTTCCTGTTTTCATTAGAAAGAGGTAAGCGTACTTATAGGAAAGAAATTGCCTGGCAGCTGGGTTGGAAACCAGTATTTCAGAGATGATAAATGAGGGGAAGGTGGATGTGAGCACAGGAAATCCTCGGGATATGTGTGTGTCTCTCAACGTGGGCCAGGGCGAGTTTCAGGGACTTCAATGTTTTCTGTGTGGTCCAAGAGAAGGAGCAGCAGAAAGTCAAGGCATTTCAGGGCTTTTTCATCACTGAGCGACCATCGGTACCCAAATCAATGTTTAGACTGGATAGCTCTGTTTTTACATGGCCAACCAGTACTTTGTTTAAACGGATATTTAAACTTTTAGCTGACTTAGAGCAGGTGGACATCCACGTGTTGGGCTCAGACGGATGCGTGGACGGACTTGAGTAGCTACAGAGCCAACCTGATCAGTGTAAGGTTATCATACAGCACACATGAATATTACTAAGGGGAGGCAAACACCGAGGGTAGAGTTCGTAAGCTCTTAGAGTTCATCAATGTCTTTCCGAGTTACTTCACTCGGCATCCAGGTTTCCAGAGAAGCTGACACTAATGACTTTTAATTCCCACTGGGGGCTGGTGCATGCAGCCTCAGAAATCAGTCCCTTTGTCAGAAGAGCTTGTCATTTTTTGTGATTATGATGGGGAAGATACATATATTATTTAATCCCTGGCTGGCTGCACCTAAGTTTTTTGTCTCAAAAGACAAAACCTGCCATTGATACCATGTTAAAGCAATTGCACCAGAAGCTGCTCAAGTTGGTTTTCTTCTTCTCACTCCAAGTTTCGCAGTGGAGACAATATCCAAATATCCTTTGAAGGCATTAGTTGCACAGGAAACGTTGAAAGGACACGAACAAAATTCCAGTCGCAGTCTCTTGTAACGTGCGTTTGTCAGAGAAATGTCAAAACCACATAGAAAATTAAAAGATCATTAACATGAACGCAATGAGATTTGACATGAAAAGCAAGGGAAGGCAGCGTTGTCTTTAAAGTGCACGCGGATGACGATTTTATCAGGCACAATCGGTTCCGTATATGTTGACCCGCACAAATTAAGTTTGTATGTGCTGGAGTAATTGAATTTTCTGATGTCTTGCATCAGACCCATCCGTTTTTGATACCTCTCGGGGTCCCCAAATAGGGCCGGACCCTGCTGCTGTCGGGTGTTGAGTGTTTCAGAGGGTGCTAGAGCCATGTCAACTGGTTTTGGGCATCGATTTGTCACGGTGCCGATAATATTGTCGCTCTAAACGATGCTAAATCATTTTGTGCTAGTCAACAGTAGTTGGTTTGTTCAGACCTTTGTGTACTGATGGAATAAAAAATGAATAATTTTTATAAGCCCTGTGGCTAGTCCCGTTTAACGAGGGAGCCCTTGGGCTCCGTCAGGAGCCTCCTGTGCTCCAGCCCACACTGGCTGTCACGGTGATGAACGGAGGACAAGAGGCTCCTGCTCCCCATCCGTCAGCTCCCAACAACACCACATTTATTACTGGAAAGGAAAAACTCGTCTCTGTCTGAGGCGGCGTCCTCACCCTGCCAAATTTCGGGTGTACCCAACAGAGCCCCGAATAACGAATGGCCAACAACGAATGGCCCCTTGAGGTTTGGACAGCATCACCGCCATGAGACACGGGAGATGTTTATCAACGTGTGAAAGGGTCAGGGCAGGTAAAAAAAAAAAGCCAGCATCTCCGGTGGATTGCTTCGGCAGGGAATTTTTCTCGTCGTTGGAAGAAAGGGGGAAGCAGTGCTGAAAAATGTGTTGTGTGGAGTCATTAATATCCCCCTCATTTGTGTGTATCCTTCCGTAATGGCTCCGTAAAATGCACCCCGGGGTAACTTTACGCCGTTCTTACATGGTTCTTTAATTTTATGAGTAATTTACGGGGAGGGCTGGGGAAGGGGGGGAGAGGTTTTCGATTGCTTGAAATTTTAATGGAACGTGTCTTCCTTGCTAAATGTTGGGCAGGCATGAAGGAGAAGATGGTGGCGTCTGTTTTTCTGTCTCTTTGACTCATGTGTCTAGCTTTCCATCCACTTATTTCTCCCAAGGCCTTTAAATCTTTTTTTTTTCCTTTATTTTTTTTTTTCCTGGGAGTGAAGCTTGGCTTCTGGCTGCAGTTCCTGAATTTGAAACCGCTTTGCAATTAGAGCTCATTCTGGCCGTTGTTTTTATTTGCTGCTCGTTTTTCCCCCTAGGAAGCATCACAGGCAGGGAACGTGTTTGAAATAGGTTTCTTTTTACTCGCGGGGGGTCAGACAGCTCCGGGTCTTTGGTCTAGGTACATGCTTCACTTTGCAGCTCTGGTCTCGCTCTAGCCTGGCCCTTAGGACACTTGGTTTGTCCCCAGCGCTGGTCCAGGTAACGCCTCCGACCTCCCTGCTGGCCTCAGTGCTGCCTCGGGTGCTGGAAAATACACGCTTCAATCCCACAGACGTGGCTGCAGTATGAATTTTGTCCTCTGCTCCCTGCCTTGTTTTTGTTTGTTTCAACCCGGTGATCATTTCAAATAAGATGGAAATGATAAATATTTATTTTGCGGGGAAGCTGAAGCTTTCTCCCACGGCAAGTATCGCTCCTGCCACCGCTCTTGTACTCCTTGTCCACTCCCTGCCTCCTTTGGGGCCGTGTCTGTGCTTCGGGGACAGGTTTGGCTCTCGAGGTATGAATAAACTTGAAGAAGAACTGCTTGTTAGAGGTTGTTAGCACTGATAATTGAGATTGAAGACCATCTCCTGCTATTTTAGTCTTCAGAATCTGCTTAGCTTTAATGTCATGACTTTTGTTTTGCATCTTTTCCGTTTTCCTTTGAATTTCTCATTTCCCTTGGGGAACAAAATGCGGTACCTTAAGGCAGGCTCAGTGACTCCGTCCATGTCTCCCTGCTGAGAATGTGGGTCCTGTGCTTCATGGGGAGGCTGATTATGAGTGTTTTTTTAACAAGAGAGGGATATAAAGAGGGATGAAATAAGAGAAAAATGAAAACTGGGATTGTACAGCTTCCTAAAGACTTTGGGAAAAAGCATCAAAGAAGAGAAGAAATATTCTGAACATTTTTCTTGAAGCTCAGATTGATTCTCGCCTCCCCGAAATAATGCAGTCATTTATTTTATTTTTTTATTTTTGGGTGGGTTTTGGGTGCTTTTTTTCTGACCACCTCTGCTGCCCCCTTTGAAAAGCTTCGGTCTCATTAGAAAGTTGCATTGCTATATGAAATACTGCAATTAAAACTGAATTTAATTGACATTGCATCCTCTTTCTGAGACTTTCTTTAAGTCTTGGTGTCCACTTAGAAATTACTCATGAAAAAAGTTAAAACCTTTTCTCTTTCTCTGTGCTTACGTCCTCATGGAGCAGAGCGTGTGGTGCCATCTGTGTTCTCTTCCTTCCCGTCTCCTCCCATCCGACCAAATCCACAAGTTGAAATTTGTTTCCCAAAGGAAGCTGCAGCGGTTTTGCCTTTTCTCCCAATCTCCCAGTTGCTCCAAAACTGTAGGGGTGAAGAAGTTTTAAGGCAGAGGCAATAACGGTCTCTGTTGGGTGAAACCCAAAGCTTCAGGTGTTCCTCTTAGCAGGAGGTTTTAAAATGGGATTAAAACATCAATTTAAATATAGGGTGAGTAGAGGAAGAGTAGGAAAAAGACTGGAGGCTCATGGTTCACAGGAAATTATGAAGCTGTCGTCTTCATACAAATAGTCAACAAAATGCTGGCTGTATTTTGAAGTATTTTTTTGATTGTTTTCCTTTTTCATTGCCCTAATGAACCGATATATTTCATCCTGTCATCCTGCATGTAAAGCTCATGAAAAGCTTACACTGAAGTCATGTGAAAGCCGCTGAGAAATATTTCGGAAATGCATTTTTCTGTTTTGGAAATATTACCGGGTGTTTCAGCGCCATGGCAATATTTTGTTTCGTTTTCCTTGCGAGAAGCGAAAGCTGTCACCGCGTCTTCCCAATGTTTTGATTTCTCTGAAAACCGTGTTTACCCAAAATAATCCAGCTCAGTGAAAATACTCCAAGGGCTCTAAACGAGAAGAAGGATTCTCCATGGCCGAGGTCTCTCTACACGGCATGCTCCCTGCCTTTTGTGGTTCATGGAGGTTGTTGGTACGAAGAAGAACCCACCAGTTGTCATCTAATCATTTATTTTCATATATAATAAGCTTCTCTGCCTAGAAGCAAGTCGTAATTTTGCTCCAAATCTGCTGAGACACACTATGCCAAGTGACGTACTTCTCTTTGACTGATTTGCGAAGAAGGAGCAGAGAATTTTTATCTTTATTTCATCTGGACTTTTCTTCCTGCCCCAGAAATCTTGCAGTCTAAAGAGGTAAGATAAAAAATGGGTAGGAGATATATTATTATGCCACTTTATGGGCAGGAAAATGAAGCATAAAAGCTTTAAATTATTTATCCAAGCTCCCTCTGGAAGCCTGAGCCAGAGCCAGGATTGCCGTAATCTATCTTTCTGGGCAGTTTCTCAAAATAAAAGGGTGAATTTTGGGCCCTGTTGAAGTCAATAGGAGTTGCTTTTGATTTCTGCGGATGCTATCATTCCCCTTAAGTGCATAGCGGGGCCTCCAGCTGAATGCTCCTCCATTCAGAAGGGTTTTCCTTCCAGTTTTCAGACCTCGGAACAAAAGCGGGGCATGTTTGGACACCCAGAAACACATTTTGTAACAAAAGCATGTTTTCTAAATTAATTTATCTCACTGACTGCAGGCTGTTACTTGGTTGATGGCGTTATTTTAGTCTGTGTTTTTGTATCCCATATTTCTTTGGGTTTCTTATTTACAGTAGTGATCTCTTGATAAGTTTTAACTCATGGAGAGATGTTTTCCCCAGTATAAACCAGCTTCTTCCTCTGCACACGGGCTCATGGCTCTCCTGCAGAAGCATCCAGCCTCTTAAAACAAGATCTTCTCTTATTTATTTCCGTGGGACTAAGTAAGGAAAAACATCTTTTAGGTTCCCTCTGGTTTAATTATCTCTTCTCATAGGGTTTTAATGAATGACAGAGCATCCCATGGCACTTAGACATCCCATGCAGGTGGTTTAGAAATAAAACATTGGTGATTGCTCCCTTACAACTCATCTGAGGGTGCTTGTAATGGTCAGGAAGCACCGAAATCTGAGAGTTTGTATGGGAAGAGTGGAAATAATGACGAGTTCCTAGGTCTGTTGCCTAACCCTTCTCACTGAACATGTCCTAAAGAACAAACGCGCTGTGAATCTCATCCTGCTTTTCCTCTAACATGTTGTCATCTGTGAGAATCCAGCAAAGTTACTGCATGAGCAGTAAAAAGAAAAAGAAAATTGCTGATCTGCAACAAGGGAAAGCAAGCCAAGAAGTTTTTACAAAAGGATTGTTCATTGCAACTTGAGTTTTACTCCACTAAGGAATGATACTTGTGAAATCCCAATGAAGAGAATAGAAGTTGGCTCGGGCTGTGGCAGCAAAGGTCAAGATCTCTGGGACCAGAGAGAGAAAGAGGGAGGAAAAAATAAATAAAACAAGCAGGACTGTGAGCTTTCAGCTTGTATTTGGGGGATTCGACTTGAAGGTGATGTTTAGGGCTCTACTTTCTCGTCCCAAGGCTGCCGTGCGTAATTCTGCATCAATACTTAGAGCTCAAGGCTGGAGCCCACCAGTAGCTCCAAAAGAAGTTCAATATCATCTTCTAGACCTCAAACCAATGGTCTTGGGGGTTACTACTTGATCCTGTACCTGCCAGAGGGCTCCCTGAGGAGTTCAGCTGCTCTTCTCTCCGGTCTCCAGTGGGACTTGGGCATGAGCCCAAAAATTCAGGTCTGAGAGGGATATTAAACATGTTTAGGCAGTTGCCAAGCAATTTTTGACGTAGCTGCCCACATTCCTATTTTAGGCACCGGTATCTTTCCTGGATCTTAATAACTATTATCATCAAAATTTTAAGCGAATGACAGCAAAGAGGAAAACTGTGCAAGAGAAGCGAAGGCTCCTGAGAGCAGAAATTGGATTCAAGAAGCAGTTGACTGTAAAAGGGATACCAGCTCTTTCTGACCCTACAACAAAGCAGGGTCACTAGAGGTCTTAAAGCCTACAAGTGGCCAAGACTTCTAGTGTCCCTCCCCGAGCTCTGAAGTCCTCTTCAGCTCCCCCAGCTCTTCTGACCCCAAAAACGAGCCACATTGACTGAGCTTTGCCATTGTAGGTATGCCTCTGAGTGTCATTTCTCCTGCCAGAGGATTCCAGCTCACCCCACATGAGTGGGGTTTCAGCAGCCGGGCCGGGACGTGGATGTGCAGCACTTGTGCTCTGTATGATGGGAGGAGGGATGGAGTTACGGCCCTTCTCCGGAGGCACTCAAAGTATTGCCAAGTGCACATGAACTATTTGCTTTTTTATGGACTCCTGAATGGGAGCAATTCCCCCAAATAACCCCAAAACTGGCAGTCGGGAGAGCAGCAGCAAAATCGTTCCAAGCAGTTGTTGTTGCTCGTGTTTATGAAAAAGTCTGAGCTACTGAACCCATCTTTTATGGGAGCAAGAGGGCATTCTCAGAGAAACAGTGCTTTTGGAAATATATTGAAGTGTTTACGTGGAACTCATGGTAACAGAAAATATGCTGTTCCTCTGCCAGCCCTCCTTGCTTTCTTCTTTTTTTTTTTCAGAGAAAGGACGCTGTTAGTTGTAAAAGACCAACTTCAGAAGAAAGACGATTTAATGTCTCATTTTAATGGGACGTAAAGCGGTTCTAGAGCCTCTCTGCTACTTAGCAAAATCAGAATTTAGGAAAAGATTGAAAACCTAATGCCAATTTTCTCCAGATGACTGCTTGTCGGAAGGGATCAGGGAAGATTACGAAATGCTTTGTGTGCGCTGCAAATATCGAGACCTTAAGCACATTACAACGCCTGTCGGAAACATGAGATGGAATGAAAAGGGAAAGCCGGGGGAAGAAAATACAAAATATTTCAAATGTTAACATTTAAAGCTGAATTTATGTGTGATCAAAGGCGTGCGGGTGCCGTGCCGTGCGCACAATAGCCGGGGAGTTTATTTTGTGCTGCGGCACGCGCTCCGTTGAAAGTAAAAAGATGCTATTTGGTGCTGAAGGTGTTCAGCAGTAACCTCCTGCTCGACCTTTGCATTTTGGCCGCGATTATCGCTCGTTTTTCTTCCGATTTTGCTGGAGTTCAAGGTGAAGGCACAGATAAACTGGAGGGATTCTCTCCTCAAAACCTTCCTTCGCCACTGGGGTTTGGTCCAATGGAGACCTGCGGTGGCTGATGTTCAGGAGGAGGACTGCTGGTGCTTGTAGGAGTTTATTAAGATTTTCAGCTCTTTTTTTTTAAGAACTAATTCAAGCTGAGTGTGATGTAGTTAATGTGCCATAATTTGCATGCAGAGAGAAATTGGAGCACTTTAAGAGACAGTCTGCATAAGAAAAGGTGACCCGCTATTGTTCCTTGAACAATGGCAAGGGATTGTTTGGGGTTGGCATTTGAGGACTTCTGTGTTTCTTCACCCACCACAATCTGGTGTTAAGGCAGACTTTGCATTTCAAATGATTTCTATTTAGAGCTAAAACTATTGCAAACTTCTACAGTTACCAGCTTAAATGAATTAAATATCAATTTCAAGGACCAGGTATTTCAACACTTTGATTGTCATTATTTGTGTCAACACTTATATTGTCATTATTCATCAAATATTGTCATTATGTGTTTGTGCCCAGCCAGGCCAGACCCGTGGGCTCCTGTCCGTGGGGCTGCTCTGGGTGTCTTCCCTCACCTGCATGAACATTGTCACCTTGTTCTGGTGTTATTTTTCGTGGGTTTGGCCTCCCTTTCATCTCTGTCTGTCTAAGTTTTGAGGGTCATGCTGCATAAGGGGGCTGAGAGCAGCATGGGAGCGGAGATCTCACTTGGCCCTTTCCTTCCCGTGCAGTGCAAGTGCCAGGGCCAGTGGAAAACCTGCGGGCTGTGTCCACTTCACCTACCTCCATCCTCGTGTCCTGGGATCCCCCTGCCTACGCCAACGGCCCCGTGCAAGGCTACAGGCTCTTCTGTACGGAGACAGCAACGGGAAGGGAGCAGGTGAGTGGGAAAGGGGGCATTCAGCTTGGGCTGCAAAAGCTGTTTCATGCTGGTGAAATCCCTCTTCTGTTTGCTCTGCAATTTCAACAAAATGTTAAATCCTGTTTAAAGACCCATTAGAATTCCCCCTTTACATTGTGCTAAGCCATCAAGATGTTGGTAGCAGGTTGTACGTGTGATCGTTGTAGAATACGTGGGTTTAGTTGCTTCGTGTAACTTCTTCCAGGTTTATTGTAGGAGGGTAAAATAATGCAAATCCAGCCTAGAAATGGCACATCCTCTCACCAGACTGACAGCTGCTCGTAGTAAAAATTCCTGTTGCGGATGAATGTCTGTAACAACCTATTCTGCTAGAATTTGCCCTTTATTCCATCTTAAATAAGGGTTTAGCTTCTCAAAGAGCAGCATATTGGTCCCCAAACTGCTCACCTGTGTTCGTGTTACTCCTGATGACTTCTTGCTGTCTGTGTGTGCTCAGAACGTGGAGGTGGAGGGGCTCTCCTACCGGCTCGAGGGGCTGAAGAAGTTCACCGAGTACACCCTGCGCTTCCTGGCCTACAACCGCTACGGCCCTGGCGTCTCCACCGAGGATGTCACCGTCACCACGCTTTCGGATGGTAAGTGGAGAAGGAAAGACCCAACGGGTTGCTGGGCTGAGGTTGTGGTGCTTTTTTTCTCTACGTTGAGGAAGAAACAGTAATGAAGCAATTTGGTTATTCAGCGTGCAGGACGGAAACCAGAGATTCATAACCTGCCTGCAGTGCTCTGAGCTAATGCTCATCTCCAGGGATAATTGGTTCACTTCATTATACCTACATCTAATAATGAGGATGCTGCACAGCTCTATTTTCTCTCTAACTCGAGCATAGGTGTGGATACCCTGTAGCTATTTCATTACAATGGCATTGGAGGACACAACTGCCTGCCTTTTCCTTGCATGTTATGTGGTGGGGCAGCAGATGTGCCCGTGCTTCACCCTCTGCTCGGTCACAGCAGCTTCCCTGTTGTCCTCCCCAGGCTCCCGGGACACACAAGGGAGGTACATCAAGTCGGGTTTTGCGTTAGGAAGCACTTAGTTGTGTTGGCCAACACAGAATTTACACCTGCTTTACTCCTGTTGAAGACACTGAGTCTGATTCGTGGACCTAGCCAAAGCAGGAGTTACTATATCAAAGTCACTTTGGCCACAAAGGTGTAAAAACCTAAAAAGGACAAAAAAAATAATAATAAAATTTAGTGGGGTGGGTGCATGCAAAGCCCAAGAAGGATCTCCATCAGGTTGACTTTTCCAAATAGATATTTTTGCTGCCAGGCAGTTCTCTCTGGTTTTAGGAGGAAATACAGCCCTTACGGTTAAAAGAGAATAGCTGATATTTGCTGGGGGAAGGAGGAATAAATGAAGGGGAGAAGAGAGCCCAGAAAGCAGAAGAGAGAGCAGAGACGGGAGGGTGCCGGTGCTTCAGGAACAGTTCCCCACTGAGCCCCACAGCCGGAGGGATTTTTCTCCATGCCAACGCTTTGTTTAAAGATGATCCAAGAGGTGTCAACCGAGCTTTTGTGGTGAAATTTATAAATGGTTTTCGTTCTGATAACAATTCTGACAACTTATTTTTCACCCGTGCTGCTAAAGGAAGGTAGGGGAGTTCCAGTTGGCTTGTCCTGGGGTTGGATCACTAACTCAAGGTCATCTTTGTGGAAAAATGTTTATATTTACCACTTTCTATCTAATTTTATTATGAATGCCGTATCTCTCCCTGGTTATCCTACCCAAACCAGCTGAAAAATTTAGTCTGAGGTTAGGAGTGGCGATTTTCTGTCTGTCTGGCGAACTCCTTTGCTTCTGAACGCTTCTCCACAGCTGAGCAGCTGAAAAAATCAATACGAGTTTCTGGGCAGCAGGAGCAGAAGCTATATAAACCCTGGAGAAAAACAGCAGATGAGAGGGATATCGTGCTCTGGAGAAGCTCCTGCATTTCTTTGAGGTGGCTGCAGCACAGTCCCCAGGCCACGCAGGTGACAAGGTGTAGGGGAAACCCCAAGCAAGTGCTATTTTAATCTGCCTTACTCCAGGCTCTGTCTTCAGTGGGATCCATCCATGAGCCCCCAGCTCGTTTGGCACCGTTATTTTATATTTGACACCTCTGCACTATTTTTTCAAGTGCTGCTTCTGTCTCCCCGGTTAATTCAGTTTCCCCTGTTAATACGGGCTGGATCTTGGCAGAATAAATTACTTCACACTTATAATTATAAAAACAAAAGGAAAACAAGTGAAAAATGAATATTTTGCATAATGTATGCAGATTTAATTCACGCCGTGAAGTGTAGAACTGCGGCCCTGTACTCCACTTTGGTTTTAAATGTCATCATAAGTGAGAAAGGGAAAAGATTGTTATTCATGAGGCTGGAAATTATCCTCTGCAAGTGTTTCAAACGCTTCACCTGTCTGTGAACAAAAATCACTGCTAAAGAGGAGGCTCTTCCTGGGCTCTTTCTCTACCAATAACTCATTCTCGATATCCAAATGACATTTGAAACCTGGGGTATCCCAGGGTAATTGCAATTAAGCGAGAATCTGTTAATTCTGGTTTTGTTTTAAAGCTTTTCCCACAAAACAAACCCCCTTCTCAGGAGTGGATGTGCAGAAAGAGGGGAAAAAAAGGGTTTGTAGCAGGTATAAAAGAAGAGAAAATGCCTCCAGGATTTCTTTTCATCCTTCTTACTGTGGTAGTCCCAGCATCTCATTGTACGGAAGGAGACAAGGGAGTGGAGAGCACAAGTCCAAACCTTCCTGCAATTCCTTCTTTTATGGTTCAAAAAAAAAAAAAAAAAAGACCTTTCCCAGGGTTAAGGCCTTTTCTGCCAGAGGATGCCCCATAAAACAGCAAGAAATAACTCGTGTGCAGCTATCAACCTACAGAGAGGAGAGGAGAAGCCATTAATCCATCCTGGTTTATTGGTGAGCGATAAAGGGAGGAGAAAGCCTGCAGTTCCCCGTATCCACATCACTTTCTAAAACAGGGTTAGTTTCTGCTCCCCACTCTCTGGTAGAGAAGTCTTTGGGATTGGGCTGCTTCCTTTCATCTTGTAAAAGGACCAGAATCATTTTTAAACCTTCTTTCCTCTTGGGAAAGCGAGTGTGCTTGCTCAAGTTATTTTTTCCATCCGTCCTTGGCTGTACAGCGTATGATACGGTCTGTAGCTTCACCACAAGAAAAAAAAGCCCGTGCCGTTGGATCCTGCACATCTGTACGCAGACATTTCCTCTGAAGCTCTGGGATGTAATCTATTATCTGAGAAAAAAACCTCAGTCAAAGGAACTGAGTGTGGCAACCCCACTGCAGGAGCTATGGACCCCAGACAGGATTCACCAGATCAAGGAGCAGACTGTATCTTCAGTGCTGCTGAGTTTTCTGTTTAAAATACAGCTCCAATAAGGTTTGGCCGAGCCGTGTGCCATCTCAGAAACGCTCCAAGCTATCGTGCTCGTGAATTTATCAAAATGCATTTAATCCCGGCAATTGGCAGCCGGTCTTCTTTCATGCTTCCCGAGTACTTGGTTTAAACAAAATTTATAGCCCATCTTCCTGGAGGGGTTCTGGATGGATGCCCCAAGCCCATCATGATCAGGAGGCATTTGGACAATGCCCTCATTGATTTTGCCTGGCCCTAAAATGACCACTCACCAAGTCCACCCATGGACTTGACGAGCTTTGAAGGGTTCTTGCAATTGAACCATTCTTTTTCTTCTTCTTATTATTATTTCTACCAGTTAGAAGTACCAAAACTCAGTGCCTTGCATATAAATGTTCTTCCCATCACCAGCAGTGAGGCTCATCTCACCCAGCTTCGTGCCAAGACGAAGGGGCTGAATTTATCCCTGGATGCATCCGTCTCTGCTCATTGCGTATCGATGAAATGAGTTCTGCTCTAATTTCTCGGCATCATCAAGCTGGGAATCATCCACAAAAGTTTTACCAGGTGCATCCGATTGCTTTATTCGATCAAGAAGGAAAAGAAGAGGATGTATTTGTAATCTCTCCAGCGCTTGGTTTGCCAGGGGAATTGGCTGATGGTTGTGCAACCCCAGACATTAAATCGGGGTCTCCCATTTAGTAAAGCAGAAAACTCAGAGTGGAGAACAAGGAATGAAGACGCCCAGCATTGCCGTGGAAGGGATTGAGTTCGATGCTGGGTCAGGGCTGGATTTATTTCTCTTATTGATCAAAGATCTGGCAGGAAAGATAAAGCGTGCATCAATTATGTACGAGTGCAACAAAATTGGGTAATATGACAAGTGTTCGCCAAAGAGAAATAATCAGAAAAACAAAGACAAACAAATAATGGAAAAGGAAAAATGAAGATAAGTTTATCTGGTAGGAGAATAATGCGTAGCGGCAATAAAACATAAAATTCAGCAACGAAGAGGAAAGGTGGCTCAGCCACCCTTTGCTGTGCCATCACAGCTGCTCACTTTGCTGTACCATTGCCCCCAGACAATGAATTTTCAGGCTATTGTGATTCAAATGCATCATTTTTTTTTAAATTTTTATGCTCCACGGAGCCTTCATAAATCCAACGGTATCAGAGCGGGACTTTGCTGGCAGCAGGACCCTCCTGGTTAGCTGTTGTTGCTTTTCCTCTTATTTCCCATTATTTTGTTATTGGCCCTGGCAAATGACTTAGCTCTGGCTGACTCAAATCCTTCCTGCAGGATCAATCCTGTGCACTGAGGATGCTTCAAGGTGGTCCCCATCGTGCCCTCGGTATAATACGTTGGCTTTCACCCATTCATTCTCTCCTCAGTCCCAGAAGTTTTGGCCAAAGCAAGTTACAAAATGAGTCATGTCCACGTTTTGCTTGGTGCTAAAGGTGCCACTCTCCTCCATTTTTCACTGAAGATGAAAACTATGTCCCCTTTCTACATGGCTTCCAGCTCGCAGGTCTTTACCTATTAAATTATTCCCTACAACCAGAAGTCTTTCTCCCATTCAGGTAGCTGTCGACAATAAACCAAACACTTCTTAACGCCGTTTAAATAAACAAAATTAATTCATTCGATCTCTGAGATGCTTCAGGTCTGAGATCATCCGTGTAGATCTTTGCTGAACCAATTTAAACACGGGCAGCTGAAACAATAATTTTGCCCGAGTGCTCTTGTTAACGTCACATAAAAATGGTTTAAAGAGCACAGCTTTGGCTTGATGTATTCATAACTGTACACTGAAAAATCATTTTCTCTCATTTGCCCTAATGCATCAGGCTGCCAACTCTTCTTAAATTGGGTATTTACCATGGGCCTTTTTCAGTTCTTTTTTTTTTGCAAATTCAGGGCCAACTTAGGCAGGCAATATTTCTCTAGAAGGGAAATAAAGCTTGAGGTGCGTGTCAGGGAGCTGATGCATCACAACTAAGAACATATTTGTAAAGCTCTTGGCTCCTCAGCAGTTGAATTAATATTGGCCATCTGCTGGAGGAATGAATATACATTTGAACTGGTCTTGTACGAGCAGATTGGAAAGAGATATATGCAGAGTGGAAAACAGGAAGAAATTTGTCAGGAAGTACTTGGTTGCGGATGACCTGAATGGCTGTTTTGTCACATTGCAGCCTTAATGGAAAACGCTGCTCTTTAAGTAATATCTGGAGAAAAAATGCCCTTTTTCCCTCCTAGCATCCTTCTAAAAGCAAGGTAGCAGTGAGAGGTGCGTCCGGTCAGTCTGCGTGTTATGCGTCCTCAAAATGCACTTACCTTGATGAATAAATACCAGAAAAAATTCTGCCCTGCTCCTACCCTTTTTCGACCGAGATGCTAACAAAGAAATGAATTCAAGTAGTCGGTGTCACTGCAGGGAACCCACTGAATGGCTGTTTAAAGGGTTTGCTAATAGGTCTATCACAAACGAGAAGGAATGAGCAGATGCAGTTGGTTTTTTCTCTCCCTAGGGGACCTCTGAAGTGCCACCTGGATGATGTGCATGCTTGTGAGCAGATTATAAACCACATGGAAAAAAACACACTCCTTTCTGTCCAACGGGAGAAATATTGGGTGTAGCTTGTTGGGATTTGGCTATTGATGGCACCTTGTCCCACTTCTCTGTTTCTCTTCCCTTTCAGTGCCCAGTGCGATGCCCCAGAACGTCTCCTTGGAAGTGGTCAACTCCAGGGTAAGTCTGCCCGTGCTCAGCATCTTGTGGCCGGTGATCCTGCGTGCAGGTATCCCTGCTTTTGGTAGGCTCTGCATCTCCACCATCTGCATCTCATCCCTCCTCTGCGGCTGAATTTGATTTTGGGAGGCGTTCCGCTGTTCCTTTCCACAGGCCCAAATGCCACCTATGCCCCTAAACTTCTTAATTAGGAAAAAAAAAGCCCTCCTACAGCATCAGTCCAGCAGAGGTGGGTGGTAGTCGATGAATGAGATTATCCTGGGGTGCTGTTGATGCCAAGAATCAAGGAGGAATTTGCTCCTCCGTGGCTTTTTGGGTGTTATTCTGGTGTACTTGGAGCTGTGTTACTGAGCACCATTACAGAATGTGGTTCTCTGAGTATAAGTGTGTCTACCAAAAGGTTTTCTGTTCCCCCTGGGCAATCCCTCCTTGGGATTGCCATTGCAACTTGTCCTGTGTCACTGTAAAGGGCAAAAAAGGTCAGGGTGGCCATACCTGAAAGGATCAAAATAACGTTTCTGTGATCTTAAGGAGTTCTGTGAGGATTTATTTTTGCTTTCTTGCATGCTTTCCCATGTGCATTGACTCACACAAAAGCGTCTCAGGTGAAATCTCATTAGAAGAAAAACTCCGTGTTGTTTTTTTAAAACATTTCTGTGCCATATTTCAGCATTGGCATGAGGAGACAGAAACAAAGGCAAGAAAAAACTCGTATATTACTAACTGAAAATCAGTGAATCGTAGCAAAACCGTGAACAAAACCATGTATTCTGATCTCTTGGAGGTTCATGTGAGAAAAAGATAAAAGGCAATCAGGTGCTGCGGTATTTTCCTATGCAAAATGGAGCTGTGTGTGACCAGCAATGTGAATAATTTTATAAAACAGCTTTGTCTAATGTATAAATAGGATTCAAAAAGTGAATTTTGATCCTGCTGCAGAGCCACGGCACCTCGGAGCTTTCCTGCTGTGCAGGTCCCACACGGATTCTCCTGTCCTGTAACAAGTTTACCAATGCTGTAGGTTTTCCCTATGAGGGGACACCAACT
Organism: Aythya ferina; assembly: GCF_964211825.1. Classification (NCBI taxonomy): domain Eukaryota; kingdom Metazoa; phylum Chordata; class Aves; order Anseriformes; family Anatidae; genus Aythya; species Aythya ferina. The sequence goes on along the minus strand of NC_140313.1, from coordinate 1,555,550 downwards.
GGGTCATTCTCAGCCCAACTCCTTCTTTCTCCATGTCATATTCAACCCTGTGAGACTTCATGGCATTTAAGGGAAGTGGGGAGAAGCATCAAAAATATATTGGTGAGCTCCTCAGGTGGACACACCACATATTCCCATACACATGGGAATGAAAAGCCTCATTTCCTTTCAAGATCTCATTAAAATAAGCCCTGAAACACCCCAAAAATGTTCGAAAGAGAAGCAGTGATTTTTTTTCAGAGAGGCTTCAGCAACAGGAGTGCCACTTCAAGTGAGGAGAGAACAGCAGAAGCTGTTCCCTGATTGCAGATTAACGTCTGTAATAGATGTAACTGTGGCATGATTAAATAGAAAAATCTCTGGGAATAACGAGAAGCAGAGCTGGTCCTGAGGGAAAGGAGGGGTGGGGAAGAAATATCTTACTGATGGAGTTATACGTACCACGTGCAGGTAGGTCTGTTGTCGTCTTGCTTATTCCGATGAGCACATCTCAATTTTCTTCGGAAGCGTTCATTTGTTTCATTTCAATGCCGTAATTCCCTTCTTAGAAAAACCTGTACCATTTCCATGATGGAGTGGGCTAATATTCTTTCGTAAGATAATATTGTACATAATAGGTGTTAATTGCGCTTCGTGCTTGATGAGTGCTACTTCTGAATGCGTTCGGAGAGATGGGTGAGATTGCTCCTTTTTATTTACTCCTCACATTTACCGGCACTGCATAAGCTCTTGTTTTGGAGCTCATTTCATTGATTTTCACTGTCTCGTTAGGACATTGCAAAGCTCAAACTTCAGCACGTGAAAGAAAGGTGCAATTCCCACCCATCTGTGTCTTATCAGCACGTCCCCTCGGACGTTATCCTCGCCATGTCCATTTGCACAGCTGCCCAGAAGCAGGAGCCCAAAGCTCACTGACTAGGGTAAACTGCAATTTAAGGAACATTTATAGGATCTCCGATCCATCGGGACCACTGAGTACCTGTCAGGCTGATCTTTTTCTTCCCTGCTTGCTTTCATGACATCAAACCTTCTGGATCTTTATTTATTTATTTCAAAATTCCCTCTGCTGCAGTTACTTTCGTCTTACAAGCAGTGCCCAAAGGGCATTGTCGTCTTGGCGCATCTTGTTCCAAAGCTTCGTGTTTACTTTTTCCTTCCTTACTCTCAAGGTAAAATGTCACCGAGCAGTTGATCATGGTTAGTGACCTTTTAGGCTGAGCGTTTCCATTTTGAAGCACTTTGAACAAAAATAGAAAATAAGACCCGGGTTACGACGCTGCATGGGATGGGGCACGGATGCTCCTACCTTGGGATGTATTATAGGGTTATTTGCACTTACAGGTAGAGTTATTTTGTACAGGTGGGGTAAAAGAGTCAGCCGTGAGCCTCTGCTCCAAAATTCATCCTCTGCTCAGGAGATCTATGGCTTTCCAAAGCACCCACTGTTAATGGAGAGTATCAGTTTTAAAGGCTCACAGGCTGGCACCTGTGTAAAAAGGTGTTTGAAGGGTGTATCGTGGATCTTTACTGGAAAGAAAAAGTGATGTGGAATTGTTCGGAGCTCTCCTGGACCGCATCCTGCAGGTAGGGACGATGTAGGGAAGTGCCCATACCCACGTACCACATAAAATCCTTGTAAGATGGGAATAGAGTTGAAATATCTACATCTAGGCAACCAGAAACAGCAAATATAGCAGAAACGAGCTAAGCTCACTAAATATCAAGGAATAAAAAGTTTTCTTTCAAGCAGAACCATCTTCAAAGATCGTGCCCCGAAATGCTATTTCCTTTTTTTTTTTTTTTTTATTTAATGTGACTCCTAACGAGGCGAAGAACCATACGCAGTTTCTCACCTTTGTAAAAGGTTGTGATAACCCAGCCTCCTGTTGCACTTCTGCAGTCTTTGTCTTGCCCATCTTCTTGTTTTTCTTCTCTTGGCAGCCCTTGCTGAGAATTAATTCAATTAAACGCTTAAAAAGCAGGGACTGATGCAATCAAAACAAATAACCAGCCGTCATGGTTTGCTAACCGGGTTTGAGCCGCGCACAGAAGAGACCCAAGACTTTGCTTTGGTCGTTTGCAGAATTGTTTAAATTTTTATCTCCAGTTTAATAAGATTTCTGTCTCGCTGCTATTTTTCTTTGGTGCTGGCAGATCTATTAATTTAATAACGTGACGGAGACGGCCAAGCAAATGGAAGATGCTCGACGTGAATTACTATTACCGTGATTATTGCTTAATATTGATGGGGCTCTGGGACTGGAGACCTCAGTCAGATCAGAATTGATAACGGTGAGGACTGGGACAGAAATACAGTTCCCTGCCTAAAAGAGATTTCACTGTAAATCGCAACACAGACGTGGCTGAGACAATTAAGAGGAGAATTTGATCTGAGAAACCGGCGAAAGGCACGGGGGCTCGTAATCACCGCTGGCTGGTTATTAGAAATAACCACTGCTGGCCTCTTGGTAGCAAGCGACCAAGAGTTATTTCAGGAAGAAATCTTCCTTCAAAGCTTTCTACATAATTCCCGATTTTCTTTTCCTATGAATTAATTATGTGTAGCGTCCAGTTTGGCCAAAAGAGAGAGCAGTGATGGGAAGGATACACACGTAGGTGTGCATATGTCTGTTGCCATTAAATTCTGGGTGTGAACCTAATTCAACATGAAAGCTGAAAATGCCCTTTTTTGTCCTGTCTTTTTACTAATGTGTGGCGTGTTCCTAATAAGAGACTCATTTCTAGTTTATTTCGTTTGAAAATACCCTTCTTTGCTAAGGAGAAGGACGCGTCCAACGCTTAATAGAGTTTTGTCAAAGAAATACCTGCACCTATAGCTTCTCCTTCTAGAAAAAACATTGAGCACATTGTTCAAAAACAATGGGACAATTACCAAACCTTCGTCAGCAGAGGTCAAAGAAGGGGACCGTTTTCACAGCAGGCGGCTGGAAAACAAAAAAGTCCAGGACTTGCAGTTTCAAGCTAAACAAATTGCCAACCTTTTTGTCTTCTAAAAGAAAACCTTTCTGTAAAAAAAAAAACCAACACTTGTTAAAGAGAACAAGTGTGATCCCAAAGCACTGCTTGAAGTCGCTATTTTGCGCCGTGTTTCATTTCGTTGACAAAGCGGGCCCACAGAGCAGCGGTGGAGGGAGAGTGCAGGTGAGGACATCACAAGAAGTGCCCAGAAAGTCACTATTTTATATAAAACTCCCGTCAATTATCCTGTAGAAGAGGCTTTGTATGGAAACCTGGCGTGAAGATTAGGAGAATGCTAACAAATCTCTTTTTTCTATCGTTTCGTGGGTGCGCATCTTTGTCTTTATAAATAAAAAGTTCATTGTCGTCATGCCCTGTAATGTTTGCTACCCAACGTCTCTGACGTTTATGAGGTTTTTGGAAGTGCCATAAATAAACTGGGGGAAGAAGATTCTTCATTGTCTTCATCACTGGCTCGCGGTAGGAAAACAGAGGCTTTTGTTTCAAATTTAACAAAGGAGAATTTGGCTTAAGCGAGTGCTAGCCGTGGGTTGTACCCTTGAATACCACATTTGCAGCTCTTTCCTATTATCCTTAGCTCGTTACGCTGAATAATTGTGTTGTTTAACATTCACCGAGCAAAACTCTTTCCCTGCTTCTTGCCTCATGTGGTCAATTATTCCGAGCAAAATCTTTGTAACACGCAACACCTTGAACTCTCTGCAGCTACGGCGAGCGTCTCTTGCTGTCAAAAGGGGTAGGCTGGCGGGTAGCAGGACCTCCGCCCCGAACAAATCATTTAATTTCACACTGCTTAAGCACCTCGCAACCGTGGCTTCTGGAGATGCTGCATATTCATGGCCACTTGGACCCGCTCAGGGCTGCAGGGTGGTGTTGAAGTTGGACAAAAATGGGGACAAAAATTGCCTGATTTTAGAGGAAGTCTGGCTGTGGGGTTGCGGAGGGATGTCCAGGGGGCTGCGGTGCTGGACCCCGATGGCTGAGCTGGATTCATGGCTGAGCCTGATGTTGTGATGAGCCCAGACAAGGGCACAATGCGGTCAGCATCCCATCAGCGAGCTCCGTTTTTAATTGTCTTCAAACTCGTTAACATTTTGTAATGGAGAACGGCGCCTAAGGTGCTGAGTGCCACTAAATGTCCTAATAGATGGATCCTTCTGGGCTACCTGTACTTTTTCTATCAGACTGATTTTTTTTTATGCAGTTTTTCTGTCCCTTTTCTTAATAATTTTATGCAAAAGACTTAGACAATCGAAGTTAGGCATCCGACTGCCTGCTCTGTAGGTGCTCTTGTATGGGATGCTTTACGTTAACCTGGGACCTAAAGAAAACAAACCTCGTGTCTGAAGTTTGCCATCACCTACACAGAGGTTTGCTGCTCAGCTGGAATCTTAAATGATGTTGAATGGTCCCCAAATTAACGTCATCACCAAACTATCAGCTCTTCAGCAACCTGTGGCACAAAGCTTTCTTCATTTTTAGGGTAAGATGTTACTCGTTCCTCTCCTCCTCACTCCAATTTTGATCCCCAAATAGTTTTCTGCTGCGGAGGAGGAGGATGCAGACTGGAAGACACTTGCCTTGGGATGCTCCGTGACACACCAGAGCCAGATGCTGCCACTGGAAAAAGAAATATACTTTTTTCTTTCCTTAGCATCTGGGTCTGAAGGCTGCAGACAAGCGGTGCACAGCCCCGGAGATCAACCATTCTGTCAGGCTGCATTTAGCTCAGCTGCTTAAAATTGCTCTGCTGCTAAACGTACATTAAAATGTGCCATAAATGCATCCAAAGCTTCGCAGGAATTGTTGCTGAGCTGTACATCACGCCGGTGCAGCACCGCGGGCTCCCTGAAGGATGAGGATGGATTGGGCCCTTTATGACGAAGCAATAGCAAGCAAGGATGTTTCTTTTAAGGCTGGACAGACTGTTTCAAGTAGGTGCCATCTATCCTGCTTAGAGCCTTTCGTCATCATATGTCAGACATTTAGCTGGCACGGGAGGCATTTTTCTCCCAAATGAGCATGGTAATTATCCATTTTCTCGCCAGCTAAGCTTAAATCTACCTAAGAAAGCAGCAGGGTGTGCAAGGTGCTGGCAAGGGGACGTTGCTGTCCCAAGTCCTGCTGGGATGCTGAGCATCCTTCCCGGGTATCGACTCGCTGAGAGCACTGCTACCAAAATACGAACAAAATTGCTAATTGAGGCACTTCTGCATACCGAAACTGTCCTTCTGGTGGTGGTTTTGGGGGAAAATCAAGGTGATAGAGCTAAGCCAGACAGTCAAACAAACTGCCATCCCCCAAACCTCTCCTTCCAGCAGGGATGATGGCTGAATCGATGAGTATAAAAAAAAATCAGGAGAAGCTTTCCTCTGCTAACTCTATCGCACTGCCTGGTGACGTTTCTGTACAGCAAGGCTGAAGAGCCAGCAGGGTGGTTAAGCTGGATTTTAACATGATATTTGCCAAGTGTGAAAAACGTGGTAATTTCTGTAATTAGCTAATGTTTGTAAAGCACCGTGGAGGCTGAAACTCTTCAGATATATGTAAATGTTATGGCAGCAGGGAAAGATGAGCTGCGTATACTGGAAAGTGAGATTGGAGGAAAGATAAAATTGTTTTTTCTTCTCTTGCCAGATGGAGCAACGTAGGGTAAAATAGCGTTGTTTCTGAAACTATGATGAACGTTCAGAGAATTTATCCAAGTTGGGAAAGTAAATATGAATGATGTCCAGGAGCATCTCGTGTCGGAATCGATACTGAGTGGTTTAGAAGAAGCAAAGGTAAAATCAAAGTGACTGTCGCCACTATTTAGTGAAGTGTCCTCTAGAAACAATGCTAGTAACCTTTAAAGATACTACTTAAGGAGAAGACCGTCGAGAAAGAGATCTTTAACCTTTAAATGTATTACTTATTAGGGAAGGATAGAAACAAGCTCTGAGCTTAACCTTTAAGAGCAGAAAAGTTTCTGATGGCTCGTGGATCGATACTTTCTCTTAATATTAATTATCCGCATTTCTGAGACCAGAACTGTTTGGGGGCCATTCTCTCTGTAAATATCCCTTGAACTAATGAAGCTGGAAGATGTGTCATTATCAGGGAAGCACTGTAATTGTGGCCGTCAAAATACTTGCGTGGCACAAGTTCCAAGAGCTTTTTCCAGCTATTTATCTTGAGTAGTGTGAGAACTGAAGAGCATCGTCCCCGTCTGATACCTTGCCGCTGAGCGCACAGAAACCCTCAAAGGTTACGGTGTCAAACCTGGGCAGGTTCATTATGTTATGGGATTTGATTAAACCTTGTTCGAGGTGATGAATGTTCCGGCCACCTTTTCATTTAGGATAAATTTAGCGGTACTATTAAGCCACTTAATGCAGCAGGCAACACGCCGAGCGGGAGCTCTGGGCAGTTATCTCTTAATGATAAAGACTCGGTGCCTGCCGAACGGTGCAGCATGTGAGGCTTACCCAGAGACCAATAAACCAAATTAACGAGCTATGACACTGATTAGTAGAGCTCTGTGTTCCCGGGTATCTCTGAGAGAAGCCATAAAGAGCCGGGGAAGGAGAAAGGCAAGGTTGCGGGTGGCCACAGGGAGCCGATACCGGCTGCTGCCATGCCCCGGCGCAATGGGACCTATGGGGAAGGAGCCAAAATATTTGTAGGCTCCTGTCCCTGTGCAGGAGAACATAAACTCTGCTTGGCTTTGGAAAGAAAGATCCCAGCTTAAAACACCCATCTCCCTTCTAATATGAGCAATATTTGCAGCATTATCGTGGTAATGCTTTGCGCTTCCGCACGTGCAACTTTTGAAGCTTTTAGCTCTGCTCCGGGATGAGGTTGGTTTCATGCAGTCCATCTTCACCTAAAGTGCATGATATCTTTACACGGCATTTTATCTTTTTATATTTACTCTACATCTACGGTTTGGACGTGCTTAAGAACCATGGTATGAAGAAGGCACTAATATTAAATAAAAACCAAGAAGAACAGACTCCATTTCTAAATTTTGAGCAAAAAATAAGTTGCAGGATATTAAAAAAAAAAAAAAAAAAATCAGTGATTTTGCTGAATCATGAACATTTCAGTTGACTTTTTTTTTTTTCAACTTCTGTACAGTCTGGTAAAGGACCGGAGAGAGGTACTCTCAATGCTCCGTGCAGTTGTACCTAATGTCAACGCAGGTTGAAAAATCAGCCCGTGGCATATGACATGCACAGAGGGATGGATTCAGTCAAAGGAGATTGGTTTTTATTATTTATTTATTATTTTTTTATTTATTGAGGTGTGTACAGCTGTATTTACCTTTGGTTTAGGGTGATGCTAAACAGTAATTTTCCCCACGGGCGCCAACCTGCCATGACCAAGCATTTGGCCATCAAATGCTGCAACCGAAGTGAAAAGACAAAGGGTGTTTAATGCACACTGAAAGAAGGAAGTTGCCTGATTTGCATTTCTAGCAGGAAAAAAAATACTTTTGACCTGTAATATCTCCTTTGGATGAGTGACTGAACGATGGTTTTCTTCCAAATCGGAGATTTACACAGTGAAAGCCCAGCCTTGAAAAGCTCCCTCCTGTTTCTCTTTGTGCAATGCCCCACGTTGACTCATCGGGCTGGAAAGAAGAAACAGAAAGAGAAGATTTCTCCAAAAAACACTGTGATGATGGCGAGGGTGAGCCAGAGATCGAGGGGCTGGTTCACACTCATGTGCTTTCCTAGGCACTAAGCCTGCTCTCCGCTTGTTCTAATATTTGCTTTTTCCCTTAAGAGATCCTTATCCTTTAGCAATTAGGCAGCGAGGCTGACAAAATAATTTATAATCACACCAGCCAAAGCAGCACAAATCTGTTCCTAAATATATTTCCCCTTAATTTGATGTGTTGGGGTAAACAGTCGGTGCATTTATAAACACGTTCCTTGCAAATTGCTGGCGTCGCGGTAGTCCTGATAAGCACAGCATTGTTTTTTAATACCAGAGGAAACATCTGAATGTGGCAGAGCTGCTTGCAAAAAAAAAAAAAAAAAAATCAAAACTTAATAGAAAGAGGGGATGCTTTGGGTTGAGAACTGGCAGGTCTGTGCTTTAATCCCCGCTGGTTTATGGAGCGGAGGTTTTAATGCTGTGGGTTTGCTCCAGCTGTCTGTGGCAGTGCCCTACTTTCCGTTCCCCAAATTCGTAGCTTGCTGAAGCCCGATTTCATTTTGAAGTTACGTAAGCGTCTTCAAAATATGTTTGTCAGTTTTCTGATCGCCGGTACGATTTGGCCTCGAATTAGGGATTTCAGGGCCTTCCAGAATCGCACGTTGGAGCCAGCAAGTGCGATAATTTCCAAGTTTCTCCTCTATTCCTCCTATTCACTGAGAACAAGGTGGTTCAAAGTGCTCATTCTGCCTAGGAGCACAACGATATTTATATTATTTCTGTTATTTCTGCTATTTACTGTGCCCTGATGGGAGCCAGCTGCACGGGGTACGCGGTGCCAAAGCCCCAAACCATGGGCATTGCTGGGCAGAAACCAGATTATCCAAATTTTCACCATCAAAATGCTTCCATACTTGTTCAATAAGAAGCAGACGTAATCCTAGGTGACCTGTAGGTTGAATTTCTCTCAGCCTTTTAGCGTGTAGCAGGGAATCCCAAAGTACCGTTTTGTTCCCATCTCTTGAATGAGCCGGAGGAAACAAGCCAGTTCCTTGTCTGCGAGCAGACAGGAAGACAAATTGCTCGCTGTAAATAATTCACTCATCTCCAGTTCTGCCTCGCTCTGTTTTAATTTTGCAGCGCTGCCAGATTGCATCGCACGTGGCTTTCCGTGGTTTTCTTTGTTATTTAGTCCTCCGTGCTCTAATGCCTCTCCTGGAATTGTTTTGACTGGGGAACATCTTGCAATTAAAAAAAAAAATAAAAATAAATAAATAAAGGAAAAGAAAAGAACAGCAGGGTTGTAAAAGGGAGTAGCAGTGCTGTCGGAGCTGAAGACACAAATGATGCAGAGAAGGCGAACCCGGGCAAGTCCAAGTGGGAGAAACACGCTGGAGGAGGTGAGGAGCAGCATCCAGCGCTGTGTGAACTTGCTGAGAGCAAAGTAAGGATGCTTTGGGTATGGGGTGTGAGGGTCTGTGCCGCAGGATTTGTGCTACAGCATCGGGAGGTGGGCAGCGTGATCCCAGAGCATCGCAGATCCTGGGTGAGCAGGATGAGAAGCAGCATCGAGAGCAGGGGTTTCACCTGTTTTGAGAGCAAAGACGGGTTAATGAAAGCTGTAAGGTTCATGTACATAAATGCAAGGGCATTCAACCTCCACGCAGATGCTGTCAGATATAAAGTTGTGGTTTTGGTGAAGCGTGAGCCTCCTTGAAACTCCTGCACCCACGTGAGAGCTCAGCAGTCCTTCATTTAATGATGGAAACTTCCCACTTGGAAATCATTCCTTTTACTTTCCGCTGTCCTCAACCCATCGATAAGCAGCCTGGGGTTGCTGAAGTGGTCTCCCTTTTCATAAATCTTCATCTTCGAGAAGCTGGAAGAGGGGAATGACATTTTTTTATGACAATATTCAGACCGTGAAGCAGGACCAAGCTCGCTCCTCAGCTCCATGCCTCCTCTCATCCCCTACCAGCTGCCAGGCAATGACAGTCCACGGCGGTGTCTGTACAGTGGCGTTTTATTATTATTTGCATGTCAGACAGTCCCCGAGCGCTGCTGCCTGTCCTCAGCATCTCATCCTGCAGCCGCCAGGAGCCGTGCAGCTCTTTAGCACAGCCTGCTCCCGTCCCACGGCACCGATACGATTCCCTGCGCAGCCACACGCCACTTCAACAATCAATTTGGGGGGAGCAAATAAACAGAGCGAGAAATTACCGATAGCATTTCAGGTGTAATAGAGAGCCTCCTAAGCTGGCTCCGAGTGCGAGGCTTCCTTTTCATCCCCGTGTCCCCAAACACCTCTTCTGCACGGTTTCTTTCAGCAGCCAGCCAGGGTTGGCTTGCCTGAGCTTTGGATGCCACCGGTGTTTTTGGCCCTGTGGCTTTTTTGGAGGGGGAATGCATAAATAAATGCATAAATACATCCCCTGCTTTTTATTCCAAGAGGCAGGTTTGTGCAAGAAATAGCTCTAATCCTCTAAATCATTATTCACGGGACGCATCCGAGGACTCGTGAGTTATTTCCAGTTGATTGTGCCGTCTAGCAGCCGACCTTTGATGAACTCCCCTAAAACAGCCAGGTTTCCTCTCTGAAAGGGGGCACCCCAAAGTAGCAGGGCTTAATCTTTCCCACTCGAGTGGAAGAAGGGGATAACGTCATCCCTTCCATGAGGGTGCTGTGAAAATAAATGGGTAAATGAACGTATAAATTCATTTCATCAGCATTTGCAAGTTGCTGGTGCCGTGGAAAGCCCAGGAGGAAAACTGGGGAGCTCTGTCTCCTGATTGGGACTAAAAAGAAGCGGTGGAAATTTCTCGTGGACATTTTTGGAGCCTTTTCGCCCAAGGCTGATGTCTTCCCCAGTCCCATAGGTAATTCGGTCCCACAGGTCTCACTGCTTCAGCATCCTTCGGTTCAGAGGTTTCGCTGCCTTTGCTCGAGGAGTCGTTGCTCCTCCAGTGACTCCAGCATCAAACATGTTGCTTTTAACCAAAAACCTCACTCTTTTTGCTTGCTCTCTGCTTCTTTACCTGCTATTTAAGCGTAACTGCTCCCCCCAATATCCCGCAACAAACTTTAGTCGATCTCCTGCATATTCATGAGTTTATTTTCAGCACGGGTTTTCTGCAGCTCCGCTTAAGTGTTCATTATATCCAGCATCCCTACTGAAGTTTTCTGAAGTTTCCAGCTGTTTAAAAACCTCGTCGGAGCTGCTACGTGCCGCAGTCGAGTGCAGAGCCTAAATATGCTTGTAAAAAAAAAAAAAAAAAAGAGTCCAAACATCATTGTGCTGAAGCACCAACATCTGCTGTTCTTATTTATTTTTGGGGTGGGTTTGCTGCAGTAAAGGCAGGCTGCAGGCAGCAGAGGGAAGCTGTGGGTTGCAGCCCAGGCTGGGGATGTTCCTCAGACCCTTGCTGTGACGGATGCTGCCAGGCAGCTGTCCTGACAGCCCTCTTCTGGGCTTAATAAGATTTTAGAATTAGCCGAGAATCGGGATTAATTGCGGGAAGCCAATCCCGTGGACACCCTGAGAGCATTTCCTTGCAGACACAAGAGAATTAAGTTGGCTCGGTCAAATGCAGGGGCCTCTAATCCTAAGACTAGTTAAAAGCTTATGAATAAGTCGTGTTCCTAAAGTCCTGGAAGTCCTAGAGGACAAGGGGAGACTTTTCCTGGCTGCTCCGAGCACCGCTTGCCCCCGCGGAGCAATGCAGCCTTCGGTGCTCTTTGCAGCATTTCACGGGGTCTTTTTAGAAAAAAACCTTACATGGCTTTTCCTTCGAATTATACAGACATATTTATACATATATACCTATTTATACATGATTTTTATATATATATTTAATTATAAAATGTTTAAAAAACACCAAAAACCTGCTGGGTTGGTGTGCTTTCCTCCCCCTGGTGCGCTTTGCCCGCAGCACCTTCTTGTCCCTCCCGGCGTTTTCTCATTTCCTATTTATTTTGAACGATGTTATCGAAGCCTCTCATTGAATTTATTGCTAATTACATTTTAAGAAAGTAAAACTCTGTTAACGTAACCAAATTCGATGAAGTCTGACAGGCATGTTGCTTCTGAGAAGCTCTGATTTAATCACCCCAGCCAGCAATTTGCCCGGCGCACAGTCGGTTAGCTGGTGTTATTCGCCAGAGAATACCCTTGAAAAAGAAAACACTCATTAATTTCTTTTCACTGAGCTCGATATTTTATGGTTTTGCATCTAAACTCTGGAAGTCGGGATGGTTTGAGTGACTGGCAGTTCAAAAATACTCGAGATAAGAAAGAAACGGGTACGGAAATAGAGGGAGAAAATCATATTTAATTTTAGGGAGGTTCTATGCCAAATATAATTTTGCACATTCCCCTGCTCCCCAAACCTCTGAAGGTCTTTTATCCACTCACATAGGGAAATAAGAGCATATGGAAGGAGCTAAGTGATGTGTCCAGTCATATAACCAGCTGCAGAGCATTTATTGCGAACACCTATTTCATTAGGGCAAGGACCTTTTCCTCCGCTGATGCACGACAAAATGAGCCACGAGAAATTTTGGAACGGCTTGTAAAAGTTTACCGAGGCGGGATCCAGCTGTAGCCTGGCATAAACCCAGAAGTCATTCATTCCAGGACTCAGTCTGAGCACACTTGGTTCAAGCTGGGAGATAATTTGGGTGTCTGTCTGCCTTCGATTTCCGATGGCTTGTAATGAGCCATAAGATTTTTGCAGCATTGGCAGAGTTTTTTTTTAATTGGGTTTTATTTTTATTGTATTATTTCATATATAAAAAAAAAATAAAGCACAACAAATGCTTGTGCTTCCCTCGTTTTCTTTAGCATTTCCTACCATCATATTTTAATTGCCTCTTATGCAGAGATACGTGGGCAATATGGTCTTTTACCATCCGCAGCTATATTGGCCCGGTGCCATTTGTGAACACAAATTTCCCTTCTGCAGCTTGGCTGTGGGGTGTACAGATTTATGCGATTTTTTGGCATTTTCTGTGATTATTATTATTTTTTAATCGCTGTTAAGAAGAATGCATGCAAATAAAAAAAATAAATAGGAGCTTTCTGGCAGGGATGGACACATATCCGTGGATTGGGGTTTCCATTTCTCAGTGCCTGGGGTCCCAAAAGACTCAAAAATGTCCATTTTCACCAGTGTGAAAAGCGTAGTTTCACTGCACGGGGTTACACAGCCCTCTGGCTGGTGGTTGCGTCCACCACCTTTTGAAAAATGGGTCTTCTGCCTTCACAGAGACCTGTCCCTCACTGTTTTATGCTTTTATTTTTCATTTATAAGCCAAGCAAGTGAAGGAGTGTTTGCTATTCAGCAACATTTTAGTGCGTTGCATAAAAGAAACGCGCAAACGCATCCTGTTATGTAACAATTTAGAGTAAAAAATCAAAAAGGCAGCCGAAAACAAACACAAGAAGTGAGTCGAAAGCCGGTGCTAAGATGGAAAGATTGGAGATTAGTGCCAGGCAACCCCCATATCTGGAAAAAGGCTGTTCCCAAAGCAGGGACAGCACGTGGCAGCCAGCTCTGTGTCACACCTCCTATGGTTTTCCCTAGGATTTCCCATTCCTTGGGGCTGTTGTGGCCTGGGGAAGTCACCCCAGCATCGCTCTGCTGGGCTGTAGGGTGCATATCGGCACGGCCACGGCTCTCCTCCCCTCTGCTGTGTGGGCAGGATCGCAGCCCCATTAACTCCGTATTGATTTTGCCTTCCAGGAGCAGGAGAGCTGTAATTACAGCGAGTTTCGATGCAGAGGTGCAGGTCCTCTGTCCCCGCACATTCTGCATGGTTTATGTCTCTATTCCAGCCCATTTGCTCTCCCAGATTCTGCGCCCGTGATTACAAGTTACGGCTTTGTTCTGCTGGTCCAGGAGAAAACACCAAGAGAAAATATTCCCTTATTCACCCTTGGTTGCAAGTGTGTCTGTAATGAATGGTGTGCGTTCCCTGGCTCTTAGCTGGGGTCACTGCTGACCTGACTCAGCTGCTGCGATTAATTTAAGAGCGATGGTGATAGCCATTGCCTTGGACCGGGGTGAAGGAGGCATGTTGCCCCTCCATCCCTTAAAATAATGTCTCTCTCCCCATAAGCTCGATAATTCTGTCCATTTGTCAGCATAGACCAGGCAGCCAGAAACAAAACAGCAGCGTCTTGCAGAATATATACCCAGGACAGTTAATGAAATAACATTTCTTGTACTCAAATAATTGCAAAGAAATAGGTAGCATCAATAAAAATAGCATCCTGTTGGTTTATTATCCTTAGGTCTTTTCACTGTTGCATTTTAATTGGTAAAATTCAAGATATTTTTTTTTCATATTGACCTTTTAAAGAAAAAAATCGTCAGAAAAACATAGCAATAAATGTGGCAGGAGGATCTTTATTTGTGCTTTTGGTGATGAAGTTACATACTCAGCTTTGCCAGAGTACAAGGGACTTGCAGCTGAGGTTAACTGCTTGAATATAAGAGGGTTGTTTTGGCGGTCATGGTGAATCAGCAAATAATTTCTGGGTCAAGGTTTGCCCTACAAAATGACTGAAATTAGAGCTGGAAGGAGTTGTTGTGTCCTCTGGTGCCACTCTGCTAATGTACCGCCGTTCCCAGCAGCCAGTTTTATGGGTTTGGGTTGGTTCTTGCTCCTCCCCACTGCCCCCAGGTACTTGTAAAGTGTTTTAAGTGGTGGTGTTTTCCCACCGCATTAGCTGGGGGATTGCTCGAGTGTCCCTTGCACACAACTCACTGGTATCACTATCTGTCTTTCAGGAAAAACCCTAAATTTTCCCTTTCTTAATGTTATTCCGCCGCTTCTCGTTATGCCCCTGGGTGCCATTGCGAGCGCTGCCTTGCCATTGACATTTACAGTTGTGTACACTTTATGCTCTTCTCTCCCCCCAGTATATGTGTGCTGAGCACCCCAGGGACAGATATTCATTAGACCAGGCATGCAAAATAAAAGTTACATCACCGCACTTGCTGTTGTTATTACCTGCATTACTGTGAACTCCAGGCGTGTACAAACACAGGCTCGAGACCTTATCGTGCTACCCACCGTGACAAAACACCAATATAACAGCGATCACAAGGATTTCTGGCACTTCTTACCGCCTTTCGGTGTGGATTTGTGTTAAGATATTTACAAACCAAAATATTTCACCTCACTGATAATTCCCGCCGTAGCTGGACCCTGTATCCTGCCTGATTTACTGCTTCTCATCCTTTTCTTATCTGGAATAATAGACAATATTATACACTGTCATCCGTTCTGCAGCTCAGTAAATAGTGTTGCCAGTGCTTGAACTTTACTTAGTGTCTCTGGTGAGTGAGCAGGTTGGTCACGGAGGTGGTTTTGCTGATTGTCTTGCACAGCACGTCACCTGCCGCTGCTGCACCATCAGGGCCTGTGGCAGACGTGAGCAGGGAAAAGGAAATGTGACGGGGCACGTCCAACGTCCTGGTAAAAGAAACGGTTGTTCTGATGCCAGGGAATCCCTGAAAACACCTATTTCTTATCAAAACCATCCTGCGTACTGGCGATGAAAGCAGTGTTGTCACATCTGTATTGGCCTGGCAGATCCAGTGCCATGAAAATGAAGATATTTCCATTCTTCCTTGGCAACATTTCAAGAGAGGATGCACCTTCATTAGAGGTGCTTGGACCTCGAGGAGGCCTGTTTCATCTGGAGAAGGCTCCTTTGTGTTCCAGAAACAGAAATAATTGTTGTGAAGTAAGGAAAAGCCAGCACCTCATGCTTGGGTCGCCATGAGGCCTGCTCCTCCACGCTCCCTTTGGCCTGGCTGAGAGCTTCCACTGCCTCTGTAAAATCTGATTTCTGCTTTTTTTTTCTGAGTTTTGTGAACTTATTGACATCTGGATTTATACTTTTATTCTAAGGAAATACCTTGTGGTGTCAAATTGGGATTCAAATTTTCTGCACTTTCTAAAGCCGTCGAGTTTTTCGTTCGGCCTAATATTTAAGAGGCTAAGTGCTGGGTAGGAAAGCTCCTAGGGGATGGAGGCAGTTCGTCTGTCAAAAAGTGGCATAACTAATGGCATTTATTGAAAGAGTTAACTGGTGGAAACATATATTTTTATGGGTCAGTTCAAGTGGCCCCAGTGTCTTCTGAATAAGTCCCAGAGTGCCAGGAATGGGAGGGAAATTGCAGATATGGAGAAAAAAAAGAACACAACAGTTATCCCACAAAGCTACTGACTGCATTTTCACTGTCCTGTAAAAGGTTTCAAGTATTTTGAGCAACGTATTGCTTTGAATGTTGTCTTGGTAGCTGAGAAAAAGCAGCAGGAGTAAGGATTTGGAGCCTGGAGTAGTTCATACTTGCATGCAGCCCAAGGGATCATACATCTTCATCACAGCCTGCAGTTAGAGTTCATTAGAGCAAAACCAAAGCAATTGGGATGTCTGGGTGTTTTTATCAAGTCCCTGTGCTCCACAGAGTGGATGGGGATTTCCTTCAGTTTCATCCTTCTGTTCAGGGGTGATTTTAAGTGAGAATGAGCCGTATTCAGGAATATGACGTATTTGGCTATGGTCGCGCTGGATTTGTAAATGCTAAAGTCTTTCCTTCCTCCCCATCCCCGGATCTGTGCAGGAAGCAGCATACTGTTCAGTAGCAGCATTCATTTGATTTTTTAAGTTAAAAAAAAATAAAAATCAGCTTATATCTTTTGTCCGTAAATAGAAAGAAATGTAACTGTAAGTGGAATAATACCCTATATCACCCTAGGTATAAGGATCAAGCTGTTTGCTATTTTTCCCTTTCCTTCAAAAATAAAGGCGAGAATTTCTCTGGTCTTAGGATCCCTGTGAAACGACGATGAATGGGCAGGCTGCGTGGATCACCTTTGGAAAAAAAAAATAAAAATGCAATTACCCTTTATGGACTGTTCTTCAAGTAATTTCCACTAGAAATGCAATTTTTTTTTTTTTTTTGGAGACAAAATATAAAAGGATAGAGTCCATTAGCGAACAGTTGGTCTCAGCAGAAATGTCATCCTCAGGACAGGCTTCAGCTGGGATGGAAAGTTGGAAGGAAAAAATATGACTGCTGCTTTTATTGATGCTTTGGGGCCAGATCCAGTCAGAGGCAGCAGCTTTGGTTTGACTGCAGAGCTGGCTAACCTGAACCCTTCATTAAAAGGAGCAAAATAGAGAGGAAAATGGGATGCAAGGGGACAAAAGGGACTAGGTTAGATGATCTTAGAGGTCTTTGCAGCCTGAATGATGCTGTGGTTTCATAAAATCTGTTAGGAGAGGCACTTTGAAAACTGTGAGGAGCACAAAGAATCAGGTCTGAAGGCCTGAAAGCCTAGAAAATTTGGCCTGGGTGTTGAAGGCAGCCAGGGCACAGACTTCTTGCAGATGTTTCATGAAGGTTTAAACATTTCTAAAGTGCTAATAAAGGTGCTGAGCTGGAAGCCCCTTGCTGGTGGTGCCACGTTTTGGGTGCCTGTGGTGGGTGTCCTGCCCCCAGCACCCTCCCAGCCCCTTCTCCATCACAGTGCCTTCCCCATGGCCGCCTGACTTGATGTGGGGCCCTATACAACTGCTAAAGAATTGGAAAATAAAACACAACCGTTTCCAGGAGTTTTCTTATCGGGTTCCTACTCCTGCAGCAGGTGTTTTTGGCATGCTGGCAGCACAAAGGCACCTGAAGACAGCTGTAAATTTGCTCTTCCTTCCTCGAGGTCTTTCTGCGCAGCCAGAACGGTTGGAAGATTTCTCAGTCTAAATGAAAATCATTACCTGAGGTTTCTTTCTTTCTTTTTTCTTTTTTTCATTTAATGATTTTTTATGACTTTTTGTCTTAATTATATACAACCTAAGGGTTTTCTTGCTTTTCTGTGTGTGTTTTTTTTTTCCTTATTCCTTGTTGAAAACATGTATAAAGCAGCGAGAACAACGTTTCTTGTTAATTTGTGTTGCAGAATCAATACAAAGAGAAGTCATAAAAGATTTTTTATGTTATAAACATAGCCTTGCCTAATGGGATTGGTGTCTAAGGGGGTGGTGTTTGGAAACAAAAACGTAAAAGCAAAATTGGCTCCCTAAACTCCATATTTGGATCCCATAGCTCCCCCGAAGCCAACAGAATGTGTGCTCCCATCTTTAAAATCCCCAGAAACGTCTCCAGAGAATAAACCAATTATAAAACGGCCTATTTCTGGGCTTAAACTGCATGATATTTATGGAATCATTCATGCCAGAATTAGCTTTGCTTCAGAATTTTGAAGGTAGCCTTAACTCCCGGCGTGCCCTTTTAATGCATAATTAACTCTTTTCACAAGCTTAATGTTATCTTTCACAGCGAATTCAGAAAGAGTCTGATGAAAATCTGTATTTATGCTCAAGTGATATTCTCCAACGCTCTTCAGATTATTTTGGTGGATCTCTTTAAAAAAAAAAAAAAAAAAGAAAGAAAGAAAAAGGTGGCACTGGGAGAAAAATAATTTATATATATGTTTGTTTTTTTTCCCATTCACTGAGGTTGTTGTGACACTATCTGAGACTTATAAGGAATGGATTTGTCCCCTGCCTTCTAAGTGACCTTTGAGGTGTTGATGCACACTGGTGCATCGACGTACAAATTTAGCATTTGATGAAAGAATAAATGCTGGTGATTTTAGGATTAATACAATTTATGGGCCTAATCCAGCATCTACTGAAACCAAAAGAGAAAATATCTTCTTGACTTTAGGGGGCTTTGGATCAGGAGATGCGGAGCAGAATGCTGTGTACTGTTTACTAACCACGGTGTTTCTTCAGATGCTGAAGAAAAATGTGGTATGTAAAATTTGATACCTATAGAAAACCACTTTTTCAAAGCAGCAGTAGTTTGCAGAAATCCTAAAATGGAAAAATACACGGCTCAGTGTTTATTTAGCATGTTATCATTTGAACAACAAATCCAAATGATGCTGGGTATCTCCCACCTCAGCTGGAGGACGAGGAGGCTCTGTCATCATCTGCAGCAACAGCTGAAGCACTTGGATTCACTAAATCTGCACTGCGTAGTAAACCCTGTTTGGGTAACTAAATATCTCCAAATCTGTTCACATAGTTCGTATTGATTAATTAAGCTGTTTCCTATATTTTTGTGTACACTCTAATATACTTCTGAGCTAGGCTATGAATGTTTAGTTGTACAAATTCCTTCTTTATTGCCTTATTTTGTCCTCAGTAAAATTTCATTTCCATGCAGCAATACCCAGCACTTGCTTCTTTTACCTGAGTGAGGCATTGAAATAGAGTTCATGGAGCATTCACCAGGAGAAGAAGCATTTCTGGGGCGTATCCTGCACATGATGGGGTTCCCAAATCATGCGTGGGTATCCTCCGCACGCCAAAGGTACGGAGATGAGGAATGTGGCTGTTATTTGTTCTCAGCACTGTTGAGCAGCTCTGAATAGGAGACAAAGCCCTATAACCAGAATTACCAGCCTTTGGCAAAACTTCACCCTTCTGGTACGTGCTATGCATGGCACTGCGCCTTCTGTATGCAGGTGAGGAGCAACGAGGAGGTGAAATAGAGCTCCGGGTTTTGCCATTTGGACATCTCTGCACTTGAGACGGGTTTGCCAGTTGACGAGGCCATTAAAGCTGTTGAAATCCACGCTTGTAAAGTCCTGTATTAAGCCCCAACTGCTCTTGTTGTGTCTCTGGGGGTTCGTCTGGGGGGGTATGAACGACTTCACCTGCATGGCAAGACGGAGCTATGCAATTTAGTAATGTTGGCAGGATTTTTGGACACCATTTTATGTTGACTGTTGATCTTGCCTCGTAGCTTGTTTTCCCAGCTGATAAAAACAGCTGACCGAAATGCTTATTTATGTCATAATAATGACAGCCCGGCATTTCTAAGGGTTGACATCTGGTGTAATTTACTCAGGCTGGAAAATCGCCGAACCTGTTTTGTTTTTTTTCATGAGGAAAGGTTTCTAATTTTTTTAATGGTTGCTTTCTTCCTCCTATAAGCTCATGACAAAGAAAATTGAAGCAAATGAGCGATGTAATGTGATATAATGAAGCAAAATTTTCCTCTTATCTGCTGGATGGTACCCAAGCAGTCATGTACCTCTTGCAAATAAAATATGGTAAAGAAAATAATAATAATAAAAAAAAAGAAACCAGCATTTTGCTCACCAGAGCACACTAGCATCAAACGGGATCTTTATTAATCGTGACTGCAATTCCTGCTACTTTGCTCTGTCTTTTAGTAAAACTGCCAGAGGTCAGAATATACACATTGGTCCTCCATCTAAGCAAGAGCTGAGGAAAACCGTATAGGACGAGGTGTGATGGTAAAGTTTAAGGGGCTGCTGCCAGGGTTTTCCCCCTTCCAGATCCTAAATGGTATTTGTAAAGGTAGGGTGAGGTTTCCTGCAGGATTTCCTCCCTGAAGGGCGAATGTCATGGCAGTCTGCTGTAATAAAATGCACTGGCTTTGAAACCAGTTGCTTAATTTACTTAGGGAGCAAGTGCGTTGTGCGCGGCGCCATAAAGTTACTTGGGAAATTTCGGAAACTTTGAATTCTTGTTCAATTTGTTCTCCCTCCAGGGCAGAAATACCGTGCCCGGGATAATGAGAGCAGACAGGACTCAAATACATCACTGTCTGCATAATTCTTACACTGCAGCTTTTTCTTTGAAAGTATATGCCCGCAAGGGTCCAAACTGCCAGAAGTGCTACCTCTGCTATTCTGAGCTTTTTCTTGAGCGAACTTCCCAACTGTGATGACTAATTTTGATCGTCAGGTGGGAATCCACCCCATTGTTAGTGTGCCGGGTTATTTTCTGAAATGCATGTGGAAAATGTGCTGTATTTATTAGCTATTCACAGAGCAGCAATGGGGTGCAAGGCTGCTGGGTCACTGGATGCATCTCTTTGCTGTGCTTCAGCACAGCCCGACCTGGCTTTGGCCAGGCCCATAGCTGGGATTATTTCTCATTTTTCTTGACAGCTCTATTGTACCCTCCTTTATTGGTAACGCTATGATATTAAATCTCCTGAAAGCAAAATAACTTTTTTAATGTAGTGGCACTGGGTGGCAGGGCTGTGATCGAAGTTTGGCTGCTTGCTCATTCTGGTGGTGTTGTGCACGTCTCCCTCTTCCTTGGAAATCCGATAAAGCCTCCAAAACGTACCTCAATAAACCATTTTTTTGCGTGTTAAACTGAACAGTACCATCCCATCTCTCAAGGTCAGGCAGAACCAGATTTCCCCTGTATCCCATTCAGACAAGGATTAACTCGGAGGGGTCATACAGCCCATAATAGGCAGGGTGAGGGCAGAGGGGCTGCCTGCTGTGGTCTGCAGGGAGATAACAAAAATAGCAGCCAGAGGGTATATAAAAGTATATATGAGCTGAATAAGCATTAAATAACTGCGTAGGGGTGGGACCAGCTGATCTCCAGAGGTCCCTTCCAACTTAAACCGTTCTATGATTCATTGACATTTCTGTCTCTTTCCACTCTATCATAAAGTATTTTGGTATTTACGTCTCTTCCGACATAGCTCGGATTGATGTCAGATTAATGGAGTGCCTGGCGCTGATCTGGATCCATACCATGTAAATTTAGGCACTTGATTTACTCGTGGAAATGGATCACCCTGCTCATGCTAGCGATGAGGGGCAGGCACCTCCTGAAGGGTGCTTCAGAGGGATGTGATGTCCTTCTCTGACCAAGCACTGGGATGCTTCAGTTTTATGCCTACATTAACCGGGATGAACCCAGCTCTGAGCATCCAGCAACAGATTTATAGCAAAGTGAAACTTCTTTGCTCTAGTAGTAAACAACAGTTGGGGCTGGATTCGATCCAGTGTCCTTCACCGTAGAGGAATATCCTTCTGTGGTCCTTTATATCATCGAACAGGAGGTCTTCCAAACAAGCTTTCAAGCTGAACAGATTTGCCTTAGAGCTGCCCGGTATCTTTTCTGGGTCTCATTGAATTCCGCAAATTCGGTCTGATTTTTGTAGGGAGAGAAATTGTACTGAAAGTAACCCAGCAGCAGCTGTGATGGTGGCTGAAAATGGCCGGTGGCAGGTCTCTTAAGCCAAGTGCTCGTTAGAAATCCTACATCTTTTCAGGGAAAGCGTGACATGAAGAGCTGTATGTTCGATGGACGGTGACGTATCGGTCTGTGCTCGTATCAGCAGAGGAGGTTGGGCTTGCACAGTGCAGACAGAAACCAGCTGAAGGAGCATGATGTGCGCACCAGAAAGTTCAGAGCGCATGCAGAGACCCTGGGGAAACCCAGCTGGTCACTGGCATGGTTCTGTGCAAATTCTGGACTGGTTTACTGGAACGTTGCTCTTTGGTGGCATGCATGGCTTTTTGCCATTAACATAGAAAATATACTTTCAAGCATCAGAGTATGGCTTACATACATATAAATATAAGCACCTATAACTGTAATTGCTTTATTTTAAGGGTTGTTTCTCCTAAGTTCAAAAAAATAACCCAACATTGAAGAAGAAGAGAGTTGTTAACTCCTTTTTTAGAGCTAGAAAATAGAAAACACGTTTTTACGTCTGAGTCGATGTTTTCTGGAGCCCATCTCAGCGTTATTGAATGTCCACAGGGAAAGAAAAGTCTTTAATTAAACAGATGCCAATGGGTGCAAAATTTAAAGGCTTATGTTCCTATTAATCCTAAAAATCAATGTAGTGTGTTAGGTTGTCTAGTGACTTCTAGCCATTTACCTTTCCCAGATAAATTCGGTGTGTCTGTGTCCCGTGATAATTACAGGGACCTCCGGTGCTTCAATTTTTAAAAGGAAACATAATTAAGCTAAAAACGTAGAAGCGAAAACAGAAATAATTACTGGAGATTATGTATTTTCACAGCTGGCTGGTGCTGGAGGTGTTTAAGGCAAGATGTGCTACCTGGACAACCTTTGTGTTTCAGCCAGCGTTTTAGAGACTTGGAAAGCCGAGAGCACAATCAGAAGCCATGAATATGAGAAGCCCCGGGGTATGAAACAGGGAGGAATTAAGCAGTGGGCAGGCTTCAAAATGCTAAGATAATAAACACAGGCTGAGGAACGGGACCCTGGAGCGGGATTGCCCTCGGTGTCGGGGACAGATGAAGGGTTCTGATTTACCCAAGGGAAAATGTCAGGGCGCCTTCGTTTCTCGTGAAATGTCAGATTTTACATTCTCGTTTTGAAGCTTCTGGGGACGTGAACCATGAGAATTGCCCCCCTGTTTAGATAACTTTGCCCTACATGGGAGAAGCCCCCTGCTCCCTGGCTGCTCTCTGGTATAGGACCACGGTGTGAGGAGCCTCATGCCCAGGATGTTGGAGCAGGTCCCATGGGACTCCTCCTGGCCTCAAGTTACTGAACAAAGAAGTAAATATTCCCTTGTAGGTGTCACAGCACGTAAGTACAGCATGCGGGAGGTGAGAGTAGAGACTTGGGAGCTGACAATTTGTTTTGACAAGTATTTGATTGAATTTGAAAGCGTACCTGAGGGTCGTGGCACTCCATTTTGGTTTTCAATTACGTCTTGCTATCACCAGCACTCCTCGGCCAGCTCTTTGATAAGTAACTTGCGAATGGGGACAGAACCATCCCTTACCATTACATTTGAACTTTTTCCAGTGACTTAATTGGATCCAAGGTCAGAATAGATTTGTCTTTCAGGTCTTCTCATGAAAAGGCAGTGATAAAATTCATGGCTGCATGATCATTAAAACACAGCTTCGCGAAAACACTTTTTATTAGCATTCAGGGCCAAACCTCGGTGACAGGCGATATGTTTGTATAATCAAAAGGAAAAGTAACACTTTTCTGTGAATAAGCAGCTGTAACAAAGCTTTGAGAGACTTCAAAGTGCCATTTTTCCATAGAGCACACACAAAAAAACACACGCAACTCAGGGATGTTGTCAAAGAAACTTAAGAAAGAGAGTTTTGTCAGCAAAACTTAAGAAGGAGTTTCTCGAAGTATGCTTTTTGTGGCTAAAAGGAAAGGAAAGCAACTAAGCGCCACACAGACACGACGCAATGTCCCTTCCCATTCCTGCTTTCTGCATCTCTTCAGAAAGGGCTTCAGAAGTCCGTATCCGGGATTCTGCTCCTGGATCCAGACTCATAGACTCATCAGACTCTGTCCCAGCAGGGTCCCCATAGCAGGGTGTCCAGCCCCAGGACCAGCCTGGAGATGTCCCCAAGGAGCCCCTAACCCCTCTCTGGGCAGCCTGGGCTGCCCCACACAGGAACGCGGCCTGGCAGGCAAGGGGAGCATGATAGTGCAGTATGCTGAGGGGATGAAGCTAAACTTCTTTCCCTGCAGCTCCTATTTATGTCACAGCTTATCTGTAACCTGGTTTTAAACGAGTGAACGAGGTGTGCTCTGGATCCTGAAGGGCACTACTAATGTTTGAGGTGCTCCCGTGCGGAGCAGGCCGCAGCCAGGGAGGTGGCAGGGGCAGCTGAAACAGGCGGTTTCTGAGAGGTAAGGACTAGAGAAAAGGAATATTTGTCATGAATGTGAAGAAAAATAACTTGCAAAGCAGTGAGGATCTTTCCCACCATCCTCTGCCCAAGTCACACATGAGAAAGAGGAAACAACACAGAAGTGAAGATGAGGTTTGGTTATAGCCCATTGCTCAAGCCCTGCTTTCTCTGACCTCTGTCACCCTTTACTACATCTATAATTCCCGTGAAAACCAACTGGAAGCAGCAATGTTCTTCAAGGAAAGAGGAGAAGGAGACTTGGGAAGTCTCACGGTAACCTTAATTAGGAATCAATCCACTTGGGTGCTGGTTATGTAATGTGCAATCCACGCTATTACTCTTCAGACACAAAAATTGCCAACCCCAGCAATATCTGGCATTCTTTCTTTCCTTTTGCGGACATTTCCATATCTTATTGTTTCCCCGGTCTTTTAAAAGGGATTATTTGGCATCGTCTTCCATCTTCGAGTGGTTCAACAGGAGCTTTGTGGCCATTTGTTTGCTTTCCAGCCCTCTCTCAGTGCTCTTACTTGGGCTTGAGGAGCTGTTCCAGTGCACCAGGCACGCTGAGGAGCACCAGGTGGGTCTTTTTAGCAACTCACTCAGCTCTATACCCAAAATAGTGTATTTTATCTGACCGACTTAGCCCTTTAAATCTGAGCATTTCTGCTGGGGAAGGATCTGTATGATTTTTACCTAAGGGGCCCGAGAGACACCCTCCAGGTTAATAGTACATTAAGAGAAGCAGGTACAGCCTGCACTCCCATGCCACCTTACTGCAGTAACCTGCATTCACACTGAGACTCGTGCACCTCTACTGCAGTTATAATTTTAGTATTATTATTATGAAAACGTTGGAACTGCAAAAAGGAGAGTATAAGAGGCTTCATAAAAAAAATATACAGAAAATCAGAGTTAAAGCTTAGAGAGGATCTGGTGCTCCAGTCATGGGCACAGGACCTCTGCCGGGCATTTTAACTCCCAATTGTGCACGCATGAAGCCAGCTGCACTTTTGGTGCCTTTTCAACCCTGAGATCACCTCCAGGAAGGTATTTTCCTCGGAGTAAGAGGGAGCTGGCTGCATTTGAGTGATTTGCAGGCACAGATCTCTCAGCACAAGGCAGCAAGGGAGCAGGAATTAACATTATTTAAAGTGGAATTTTTTAAAATATTCTGGAGATTTTGATTTTAATCTGAATCTTAATAGCCTAATTAATTTGAAATTATTGTGCCCTTTGCTTTATAAACTCTTAATCATGAGGCTCTCAGGCTGATATCGTCTAAGTAATCAGCATCAGTATACTCAGTAATTAAAGTGATAGCCAACTACAGGTGCTGCTAAGTGCTAATCAATTAAAGGCATTTGTAATTGAAAACCTGATTGAAGTATTGATAGTTGCTTTGATCCCTGGACCTGTAAAGTTCCAGTTGGTTTTCTTGCAGCTGACTGCAACCCTTTGCAAGTTTATGATGTTTAGCAGGTGTTGGGATGGAGGAAGATGAATTTACTGCAATATTCGCCATTCCTTGTGCTTAGCTGAAAAAAAATGCAACAGCTCCAAAGTGGTTTTATCAGCTGAGCCAATGTATGACAGCTTCTTGTAAATAACCGTGTCATCAGCACAAGAATGAGTTAAAAGAAATGTATTGCTACAGCTCTGAAAATATGCTAGATGGATTTTCCTATTGCAGTTTTTTTTTTTTTCTTCCTTAATGAAAGCCTAGCATTCTGACTCTGAATGAGAAGCCAAAGCTTTGAAAATCTTCACGAGTATAATGTTCTTTACAAATAAAGAGCATTTCAAGTAAGTGGCATCTCTTAGTGACTTCAGAGGGTTTTGTTTTCAAACAGAGGTACAAAGTTCTTACAAGCTGGTTTGAATTTTCAAATGAAATGTCTAAGAAGGCCTACAATGTCTAACAATGCCTTAAATAGGAAAAGTTATCACCCTTTACTGCTTAGTTAATGCAAGGAGAAACTGAAAGCCAGATTCGCCTGTCCTAATTTTGACTTCTAGAAGTGAGATGCTCACAGTTAGGCCAGCTCTCCTGTGCCATGGGGAGAAAATGAGCAATCCCCTGGCCAGGTACTGGTGTTGTTTGCTTTGGATGTTCCTTTTTCACCATCAACTGGTGGGTTAAGTCAATTAATTCTGCTACCTGAGAGGAATCTCACATTTTTTAAATACTGAAATTGTTTTAAAAGGGAAAGGTATTGGTCTCAGCACTTCCCATTAATGCAAAGAAAAATGCTGCCCTGTTTAGTGTTTAGAATCATGGAATGGGGTGGGTTGGAAGGGATCTTCAAGATCATGTAATTCTTCTCCCTGCCATGGTCAGGGACACATCCCACTAAACCAGGCTGCCCAAAGCCCCATCCAGCCTGGCCTTGAACACCTCCAGGGATGGGGCATCCACAACTTCTCTGGACAACCTGCTCCAGTGCTGCACAGCCCTCAGAGTAAAGAATTTCTTCCTAATATCTAACCTAAACCTCCCCTCTTTTAGTTTAAGCCCATTCCCCCTTGCCTTATCACTGCATCCCCTAACAAAAAGTCCCTCCCCAGCTTTCCTGCAGCCCCCTTGAGGTACTGGCAGGCTGCTGTAGGGTCTCTCCAGAGCCTTCTCCAGCCTGAACAACCCCATTTGGAACCCAAACCCAATTTGGCATTCCACATCACTCACATAAAAAGCACACGTTTGCACTGTACATGATTATTTTTAAATATATAGAACAAAATCTCAGAAGCCGCTTTGCCTTAGAAGTTTTCTACATTTGAAGAGAGAAAATTCTGATTTTTTTTTCCATTATTTGTTGTCAAAGCTCACCATTTTCTGTTTGTTTTGTTCCTTTGCCATCATAAGCCTCTGCCCAAGGTGTCTGATTTGTCTAAGCCTTGTATTTGGTTGTGTTTCATCCTCTTTTTCTTTTCAAGTTAGCGAAGACACCCAGAGGCATTTTTTATCCTTAATTTTCTTTCACCGGGATATCTTCTTTGCTATCACCTTTTTTCTTTCTTTCTTTTTTTTTTTTCTTTTTTTTTTTTTTTTTTTAAGAATGTGGCAATCAAGTGGTTTTAAGTATTTGATCATGCAGTTTTAATAAAATATCTGTTTGGAGACGTAGCTCAGAAGAGAAATACCTGGAGAAGACGATACTGGCTGGAAAGGTCTTCATACCTTAGCAGTCCTCCCATATTTTTTTTTCTCATTATCTTCTCTTGGGAATGAGAGTGGTTTTATGAAACACCATGGTTGGGAACTTTACAACTGCTCGTAGCCAAGGCAACCACCACCAGCTTCAGGGAGTATTTGTAAATTAATTTGCAGCTCCTGGCTTGGTTGAACGGTGAGAGCCCTCACCTGCGGGAGGTGGAGGAGCGAGGATGCCCAGGGTGCTGGGATGGATGCGGTGGGGTGGGAGAAACACAGCTCTCACCTTCAGCCCCTTCTCCTTCAGGGGAAGGGGATGTGTTGGAGACGGGGTCATTTCCAATCTCCTACCTACTCCCAGCAGCTCTTTCTGAGCCTGGCCAAGTCCAGGGCTGCACCCGAAGGCGTGGGATCAAAGGCGAGGATTCACGCTGCTGGGAAGTGGTGCAGCAAAGGACTTAAAAGAGCCGAACTGGTTGGAAATAAAAAAAAGGATCCAAGCCTCATCCTTTCTGCTCCTCGGCTTGCAAACCATCACGTGAAAAACCCTGTTGTCTTTGCCCACTGGTGCCTTCAGATGTTTCTAGCAGGACTTTGGGAGGTCACAGTGCATGCTGTGAAGGGCTCTCCTTCTTCTTTCCTTGCCCGCTGCCTCCTGTACGAATAAAAATAATGCCTTTCAAATCAAGACACCCTCATTTCATCATCATCATCTGGGATCTCCGTAGGCTCCATAGGTCTGACTCGTAAATGCTTTTGACTGTCCAGATAAAGATAATCAGCTCCTGTGCCGCGTGTGTGGTATATAACAAGCATTTCCCAGGAATTCGCCTGCTCTTTGAAGAGAGAGCTCACACCTAGCAAAGTGGCAGTACATTAAGCACCCTTTACTTCACCTCAGGATGCTTCGTTTCTTGCTGAAATCTATTATTTTGCAGTTATGCCAGGCTTAGCTTGTCTTATTGCACAAATGAGACATCGATTTCCATGTTTGCTCAAAGCCTGAAGCGCTAGCCTCGCTCGAAAGCACACCTGAGGATTTGCTGTGTGTTTTTTTTTTTTAAATCCAGTCTTTTTTTAAGTCCCTTCGTGAGACCTGTCTGTCTTTCAAAACATACCCGATTTGGGAGATAATGCTTGGTTTCCAAGCTCTCCAAAAAGAGGACACAACTGGCTCCCAACTCTGCCGCCTTGCTCAGGAAATTCATTTCAAATCCCAGCTCACGCATGGGTCACGTTTGGACTGAAAAATTTCTTGCTGCTAGCCATACGTGGAGACTAATAACCCGTTCTGTTGTTGCATGAAGTCATCGAGTTATTCCTTTTTGAACTTTTTCCAGCTTTTCACAGCAAGGTAAGTGTGTTCTGGATGCTTAATCCGCCTACGTTCACAGCAGCCCCTCTAATTCTTAACGAGCATTTACGTCCAGAGGTTCACGGACCAAGATAGACAAATGGTCTTTGCACATCCAGAAACGTTGATTTGATAAGATTAATGACGCTCCACATTTCTGATCGAGGTAGAGATAATTCTTCATTTTTTTTTTTATACTGGTTTGGCGTAAATAATCATGAAAACATGGCAAAAACGTGAAAACGTGGAAAAACGTTGCGCCAATATCTATTCTCTCTGAAAAGGTTCATCAGATACAGTTGATCGGGGAGGGATCGACCAAAAGCTGTGTGGTCTGCAGCCTGCAAAGCACCGCCTGCAAGGGGATCCCGATGGAATAGGAAGGAAATATTTCCTTTCTGTGAGTCGCCCCTTGGCTAAAGTGGGAAGGATTAGAGCTCTCGCCATTCCTGCTCTTTCCGAAGCAGAAGAAAGAACAAGGAGCCCGGCAGCACGTTACTCATCGA
Organism: Aythya ferina; assembly: GCF_964211825.1. NCBI lineage: Eukaryota > Metazoa > Chordata > Aves > Anseriformes > Anatidae > Aythya > Aythya ferina. The sequence goes on along the minus strand of NC_140313.1, from coordinate 1,526,382 downwards.
TTTTCCCGGATCAAAGGGGCACGTGTTAAGCACTATTGATAAAAAGCATCGCCGTGGTGGCCATGGAGACCAAGTTGAGGTGAAGTGAACTGTTGCTGTTGCAGTGACAGCTTTGGGTGGGTCTGGAAAGAACCCCCCTTTTCCCCTAATCAGAAGAAAGATTTATTTTTCAATCTACAAATCCTTCCTGCAACCTGCGTGAGCCGTGTGGAAGGTCCCTGAAAGCATTTCTGCCCCTCCTCTTCTTGTTTCTTCTCCATACATACTTCTTATCATCTCCAGCTTTTCAGGATGCCCCAGGTCCAAGGGGAAATAACTTTAGGGTGGTTCTGCTTTCACTCTTCCACGCATTGCCGGTAGCAAACGAGTTACCCAACGGCGTCCTCGGAGCTGTCAGCAGAAATGTTTTAAAGGCGCTCTTGGCATGCTCGCATTCCCCCATAAACGTTTTATATGGGGGCAATTTCAATATGCAAAGCGACCAGATCTGTTTTTAAAACAATCACTCTCGCAATTGAAAAACGGAGTTTGCTCTGCCCTAATGGAAGAACCCCCGCGTTATTTCACTCGGCGCTGAAAACCCGAGGTATTGATTTTGAAATGTATAATTGATTGTAACCATAAATCACGGGGCAATATATGGGCAACATTGATTTTTTTCTATTGCAATAATTAATTCGGTATGTGCTATAACGTATTTATGCAGGGCCTAAGCAACTCAATAATGGTAATAAATTGTGTTTGGTCAAAAACTATCCACTGTGATGTGGTCAGCTTTTCTCTTTGTCTAAAAATGCATAATGAGGTGCTGTAAGAGCCCGTGCAGAGATAATTTCGAGGCCTTGCTCCATCAGAAACCCTTCACACCGTGAAGACCTTATATCCTGGTGGGTGAAACCCTCAAAGGACCGGAGACTTGCAGGGAAGTGCTGGTGCCCAGATTGTTTTAGGAGAAAAAAAGGTTGATGTACAATATCAGCTCTCTTATCAGTCCGGCCCGGTAAATCGAGTGCTTTTCCTGAGCAAACTGATAGAAGCTCTAATAAAGAAGAGAATGAAGAGACACACGGATGGACGTGATATGATGGAGAGGAATCAATACGGCTTTTGTGAAGTTAAGTCCTGCTTCGCTTCCCCATTAAAGTCCTTGAAGGAATCACGGAGCGCGTGGGCAGGGAGATCCGGTTGATATCATTCTCTGGGGTTTCCTAAAGGCTTTCGATAAGGTCCCTCAGCAAAGGCTCCTGAAGAAATGAAGTTGTTAGAGTAGGAGAAAGGCACCTTTGTGATGAGCAACTGATGCGGTAGAGGGTGAAGGGAAGAGAGGCGTTGGCATTCCTGAGCTGGTGCACGGCGTGTTGAGGAATGATCCCCCGTACAATCAAGACAAGCAAAGTTAGAACAAAATTAGTGATTGATCCTGATTAAAAGCTCTGATTCGGAGAAAATTCTCATACGAGTTGGGATCGGCGATAAGTTTTTGCCTAGGAGGTTTAACTGGCTTTACACGGATGTGGCGAGGGGGCAGTCGCATCTCCGTGGCCATCGGAGGGACTGAAATGGCACAAAACTCTTAGAAATGCTCAGGGTGATGAGTGCTACGGGCAAAAAGATGAGATTTTGGCACTTTGGGCTGGAAAGTGAAACGAGTCGCAGTGTCTGCTCGACCTTTATAGTACCATGGGTATTCTAGTGGCCTGTTGAAATGAAAATTTCCCAGAAAAGAAGAAAATGTAGCATATAAATCCATTATCTCTATAGCCATCCACTGCGGGCGAATGCATAGTTTTCTTCATGCCATCACTTGAATCTTTTCCGATTTGATTTTGTCTCCTCAAAAATAAAAACTTGAATGAAAGTCGATTTAAAAAAAAAAAAAAAAGCCATTTTCATTTCTTTTTCCTTACTTCATTCATTTCATCTGCTTTACTTTTGTCATTTCCTTGAAGAAAAAAAAAAAAATAAAATAAAATTCAGCAGTAATATCTCTTCTTTTTTACAGAGTATCAAAGTTAGCTGGTTGCCTCCACCACCAGGCACTCAAAATGGATTTATTACGGGCTATAAAATCCGACACAGAAAGACTACCCGCAGGGGTGAGATTGAAACACTGGAGCCAAACAACCTCTGGTACTTGTTCACAGGTCAGTGTTCACATGGTACAACCTTGCAAGGTTTTGATGAATTAAATGCTTTGGGAATAAAATATACTTTCACTTCAAGGGAACATTGATTTCTTTGCTGGCAGGTAGCATTTATTGTGTTGTACAAAGACAGTCTTTATATTATGTGTTTTTTTTTTACCCAATTTTTTCCTTATTTTTATTTTTTTTTTCATATATTTGTCTCCTGGATTTTATTATTATCATCAGTGAATTTGAGGCCAAATTCCTCGTGTCCAATAGCTTCAACCTCAGATATTTTTTTTACACCACTCCGTAAACATCCCCAATTTTCCTACGGGTGCAAAAATATCGATTTCCTCGGTTTCTATTTGAAGATTTTAGAGGGCAAATGCCTCCTCACAGAATAAAAAGTGCAACGGTGGATCATAACAAAACTGTAATTGCGATGAATGGAAGTAGCCAGGTGAGTGCTGTAGGGGTAACAGTCAATTCCAGGAGCTGAAAATGAATTTCACTTGCGTTCTTGCATTATGCCCAGACGTAAAAAGCAGCAAGGGAGAAAAATTAAACTTTGTCAAAGTCCGTGGCATCTTTATAACCGTGCCTTCACCTCAAATCACCTGTTTTATGTTTACTTTCACATATAAAGTGCAATCGGTGAGAATGAGAATTATTTCTGGATCGCATACTTCAGAATGGAAATGTTCACTTACCATTTTGGAAGGAAAAGCAGGATTTCATTTCAAGATCAAATAAAAAGCAAAAGCCGAACTTTTTATTTATTTATTTTGAATGAGGGAGACATTAAATATTGAACCCTCAACGTGGTTGTGTTACCTACGCTGCTGGCCCCGGTGCCTGCGGGATGATTTGTGGAGGCTGGTGACTAACAGCTGAACGAGAAACTCGTAGTTTCTGGGGAGAGATCGCATACCGAGGTCTTTAGCCAAGCTGGCAAGGAAAAATTTCCTGGCTAATAAAGCAGAAATAAAGTCCAAGTCCCAGAGCAAAGGCACAGACCTCTGACATTCTCCATCCCCAGGGCTGGCGAGGTGGAAAGGCAGCGGGAGGTCACGGCCGTTGTCTGCTGGGCTGGGAGCACAGCACATTAATCTCTGTTGTGGTAGATCCCCACACCTTGACCTCTTTCACATGAATTATTTTGGGTCTGGAGAGCTGCAGAGTCCCGTGGGACCACAGCCCCCAGCCCTCCCACCTACCCCATCCACCACTCACCTCTATGCAGTGGAAAACAAAGTGCTTTGCTTCCCAAAACGTGGCAATTTGGGCTTGGGAAGGCAGTTCAGAAATACATCCCGGCCTCATTATTACCTTCTGCATGCATATACTGTGATTGCCAGAGACGCGTGCCTCTTCTAAATGGGCCTTTTAAATATTAACACGGCCACGCTTTAGATCTTCGCTGCCATCCTGCTTGGTAGGCAGGTGCTTTGCGGGATAATAAGAACATCTGCAACAGCACAGGAGTTTCGAGTCACAATGCAGCCTCTCAAATAGCTGCTAGCAATTTCAGAGTCACGTCAGCTAAATGTTAAAGCGCTCGTTTTAATTACAAGCGTTCTTCTCTGGAGAACGTCTGCAATTAAATGGGGTGTTTCTTTTTTTTTTTTCCTGTGCATTTTTGTGGTCAGTATAGGCAAGGCAGAAAGGTAAACGTATATCCCCACCGTAGGGCCTTGGAGGTCCTGTGGCGCATCGAACCGTGCTGCAGCGATTGTTTTCTGATGGCTTTAACCACAAAGGAAAACATCTGTTTGGGAATTCATCCTTATTTCATAATATTGGAAAGATTTAGGGTTGTATTGTGTTTTTTTTTCCTGGACTGCATGCTCTGAAGTTAATCAGGAGCACCGGCAAGCAAAACGCTGTTCGGTTGCTAACCTAGCTCCTAGCCTGCAGATTTTATGCGTAAGGAGAGAGTTAGCTGGAGTTTTGTGCATTTGGGAAGCAGGGAGAGCTGTTTTTGTGAAATGTGCAATTAGTGGCTTCGCTGTGTAAAACAGTTCTTCAGTTTCCCACTAATTGGACTTTGTTCATTTTGTACCCATGAGCTCAATGGATGGGAATTAGAGCCCTGCCTAGTCACGGGCCAGTGCAGCTCGCATTTATTTTTTAAAACCTCTCCTTTTGGTCAAAATCCCTTTTTTTTCCTCAGCACCTTGCAGCGCCATCCCCAACCAGGCTGTCCCTGCATTGGCTAAAGTCACAAATGGTTTGGTTTTCATCTTCTTTCCTTACAATTTCATTTGTTTTGTTTGTTTGTTTGCCAGGACTGGAGAAAGGAAGCCAGTACAGTTTCCAGGTTGCTGCCATGACAGTGAACGGGACCGGGCCGCCCTCGGACTGGTACACGGCAGAAACACCCGAGAATGATCTCGATGGTAAATGCATCTCTTAAAAGCTCTTGTCTCCAAAAGCTTTCCAGCTGAGGGGTTTCACAGCCCTTGTCTTCTAGCACGAGGTTGGGGTGGCATTCCAGGGCCTCACCTGGAAGCATCCGCCCATAAATGTTTTCTTCTGCTCTCGGATCTCTCATGTCTTGTGCTGTGTTTCTCTGTTACCACCACGACCAAGGAGTCAGCAGCCTTTGGGATCGCAGTTCTGTGCCAGAATGTAGCTCCCGAGCATCGTGGCCACTTAAAATAACGCTGTGAAGTGGATCTGGAACTTCATAAACCATAAACGTAATCAAAGGACTGACGAAAACGATGCCAGCAATCCTAATAATTCTCCAAGCAAATATTGAGATATGTCGAATACTCTTTCTTAGCCTTTATCTGCAGATTTTAGAAACGCAGGCTGGCAGCAAAGCTGAATAATTAGTGAAAGCTGATGAGATGCAGATACCTGAAAACCGTGGGCTTTGTAAATCAGCGCAGATGCTGACACAAAAGGGAAGGAAAACACAGAAATGAAAGGGGTAGATAAAAATGATGGGGATATTTGAAGAAGTGGAGGAATAAAAGGAGAGTAATGAGAAAGTCTTACCTGAAAAATTAAGCAAAGTGCAAGACAAAATGGAACAAAGAAGCTGACAGATGGAAATCATGGCAAAACTACAATCCGCAAGAAGCAGAGATGCAGTAGAAAGGAGATGAAGAGAAAATGAAACTGGTGCAAATTGCTATGATTTTTAAAACAAAATAAGTCGCCTCGAAAGGATCAAAGGCAAGCAGGATGAAAGAATAAATAAATAATTAGTTTAAATGCACCGTTGCGCTCGATATCAGCTTTCTTTTGACTCGATGGGTTTCCTTACGATCTCAAAATCAACTCGAAGGATTCCTGCTTCGTGTCCTTTCCCCATGTCCAAATGCAAAAAAGTGCTAAACCTTGGAGATAAATCCACTTTTTGCAGGAGTTACGCAGAGTCCTGCAAGTGGCAGCTAAGAAGGGAAGTGCTGGAGCCCAGCTTGCTGTCTGCAAGTCCTTCTCAGCTGCTGTGGCTCCTGCAAGCTTCTCCTGCTTTCTCTGGAAGCCTGCTTGGCGTCAGCAGCACGAAGACGAGCAGCATCCTGGCGAACGGCGCCAGCTCCCGATGGATATTCGTTTTAATTAGTGTGTTTTGTTCAAGTGATTAGAAATCCAAACATCGCCGCTTCTTCAAGGTTCCCTAGAAAGCTCGCGTGCCTTTGCTGACAGCTGGGATGGTTTTAAATATTTATTTTCAGCCTCGCATTTCGTACTTTAAAAAGAAATAGGAGAAAGAAAAAAAAAAAAAATAGAAATTGAAAGCAATGTGTTCCCCAAAGGGTCGGATTTAAATAGCTGGAGCAAGGATGCAAGAGAATCTCTGATCAACTTTGTGAAGGTATCCTCCAGGAAAATGGGTTTATGATGCTTGGTTTCTGATTACTGCACCGAACAGATGGAAGCTGTTACACATATTAGATAAGCGATATAGTTTAGCTTCAGCTCTAAATTAGTGCTTTAAGAGCATGACAAGCCAGACTGCTCTCAGGCTGCAATTTGTACTGAAAAGGGATTGGGGAAACATCTGAACGAAACGGGACGGGGGAAAACTACCCGGACTCGGTAAAATACACATCCACGAAAGTCTGAGAAAATTTAGCTCCTTTGTGATTTAGGATGAAGAGCTCATTCGGCACTTGAAGGAGGAGAATGGGAGCTGAAAAACACTTCTCAGAAGTATTTCTTGAAGCCCAGAAGAACCAAAAGTAACTGCATTGACCTAGAACTGCAAGGAAATAGCCTCAAAAAGAAAGCAGGAATATAAAACGTGTTTCTATAGGATTTTTAATCCTGGGTATCCGAGTGCTGGTACACTGGATCAGCAGAGCACGCAGAGGCCGGGTGGTCCAGTTCCTGATGAACTGATGGATTAAGGTGCTTCCTGCATGTTATGTCTAACATAAGCCCTGATTATGGGGAAAAAAAAAGTTAATTCTGAATCAACTTTGGGTTGTTCTAAAGTTTGGAACTGTTTCAGAATGAGAAAATCGCCTCTTTTCCAGAAAAAAAGTTTAAAATAAAATTATTTAAAGTGTATTTAAAAGGATTTATGCAGAAATATTAAGCAAAGAAAAAAAAAAAGTGTTTTCAAAAAGTAGCTCTGTGTTTATGAAGCTTTAGTATTTGAAAAATGGTTCCAAAATGTTCGCTCCAGCTTCATTTCAGAGGCTTACGTCCCAAGAAGGGGATGAGAAGTGAAATGGCCTTTTGCTTTTGGAAAGCAGAGGTCGTGATTTTGCTCTGAAAAGCACAAATCGTGTATTTGAATCGCTTGAAATGAATAACATGGAATGTTTGAATGATGTGGTTTTAACCCCGTGGTTAGGTGGTGGTGTCTGTGCTGCGGTGAAAATCTCTGCACCGCGTCCGATGGAAAAAATATCATTTGTAGGTCCTTTGAATAATTTGATGTCCTTTGTTGCCTGGGAATTCGTACTTTCAGGATGCTTAAGGAATTGCAGTATTGCTACTTTATCTTAACTTTTCATTTCAAGAAAATTTTAATTCCTTAAATTAATATTTTTATCCTCGGGGCTCGTTTCCGTCGCTTGCTTTGCAACCAGCTCTGTTCAGTAACTTTTGGTTCTGCGCTGAAACAAAGTTTGGGAACGGACTTGGGGGGTAAATGGCATCTCTACCCGGCTCACAGGGACACTCTGGGCGCAGGCTGTTTCTTCTTTTTGTGAGTAGCTACGTTGCAGTGAGCTTTTCGTCAACCTTTAACCGAGATCCGTGCTTTGCAATGTTAAGAAGTTGAAGGCAAAGGCTTTCGAAAGGGACTGGGTTTTTCAGACTGGTAACGTACTAAAGGAGACCTCCTGAAGATCCACCAGGTTTTCAGGCTCCCCTAAAGCCTTCATCAGCAGTCATCTGAAGGCACATAAAGCGCCAAGGACGCACACACGTTATTGCAAAGTGTTAATTCTTCCTTTTTATTGCCTTTTCCAAGGTTTACAGTGGGAATGCTTCACAATCGGGAGGTGTCTTTTGTTGGAGTTTACGTCGTTTGATGGTTTTTGCTGTTTCCTCACCCCGTCCTTGTTGCCTACGAGCTTTTTGCTATTATATTGCAAGCCTTTTTATTGGGGGGAAAATAGTAACTTGTCTCTTTTCTGCTCTCAAAAAGACAAGCTACTGTGCAGCTCCTCTGAGGAGACTTGTGATATGGTAGCTGGGAGTAAACTCAAACAAAAGGCATTCACCTCACCTTTAATGTAAAATCAGGCTCAAAGAAGGCAACAGGCTGCCAAATAGGCTCCAAGTGATTAATTGCTACTTAAAGTAATGAATTTTACCCGAGAATACCTGCAAATAAAACATCTCAGTCCATTATTTCATGTCGGGAATGTCGATGTGTTGTTTAAAGTGGCTTCAAAGTAAGAGAGGCATGTCCAGGAGTTCAAATTCCCTGCTTGTTTTCATGGCAAAGAGATAGATTATTGCCAGAATATCCTAGCACGTCGCTAACAAAGTCAACCTTTTTGTTAAATGATGAGTGAGCACAGGAGGACTCGTGCAATGAGCTGTCAGGATCCTGCAAATAGACCAGGGAAGATAAAAGTTGTCCTATAGGAAGTTCTTGTGCAGGTCATCTTTTTTTTATCCTGTGTGCGTAGTTCCAAATCTCTCTTGTACATGTACATTTATATTAAAAGTGGAAAGCTCTAGGAGATTCTCTTAAAAATGGGCTCTTGGAAGGGAGGGATGTAGCTCAGAAATGAAGTTGCATGTAAGCTCTGCATGTAACCGAGGCATCTGGTCGTTTTGTGTGTGTGCGTGTGCCTGTTGTTTTCATTTCAATTACCATTTTGATTCATATTTTAACGTTTTAAACTCAACCCGCATGAATAGTAAAACTTGCTTAGAATGTTAATTCATTTCTTTGTGTTTGAATCCCAGAATCTCAGGTTCCTGACCAGCCAAGCTCTCTCCACGTCAGACCTTTGACCACGAGCATCGTCATGAGCTGGACTCCGCCGCTCAACCCCAACATTGTCGTCCGCGGGTACATCATCGGCTACGGCGTGGGCAGCCCATACGCTGAGACCGTGCGGGTGGACAATAAACAACGTTACTATTCCATTGAAAATTTGGGTAAGTAATCGTTTTCGTTCGTAGTAGCAGAAAAAAAAGAGCTTCCTCTGAGATTATGCTAGCTGGTAAGTTTATTTTCAGGCTGTCACTGGTGCTTCCTCCATATGGTGTTTTCTTAGGCTGGCTGTGCTCTGCAATTCGGGTTTGGTTTCGCCTTTAAACCGCTGGACACTCTCAAACATATCAAATTTCCTTGATCAAATGCTAACTTTATTCAAGTAGGTCGTGTCTCGTGCTCCTAATGCCGACTCCCACTCGCGCGGAGAGCTGGATCTGAAGATGTTTCTCCCCAGGCTGGTCCCCCATGTTTGAGTTGAATGGCAATCAGAAAACTCCTATTTTGTGTCTGTCAAAACGGTGGCAGGAGAGGGGCTTGTTCATTATTCATGGCACAGCCTCTGTGACAGCTCATCTGAATTCTGAGCGTGATACACAGGGACCTGGATCCTTCCACTGGTGATGGACCGTTCTCCTAGCGATGGAAAACAGTTCAAAGTTTAAAGGAAGGCTGAAAGTTTAATCGTTTCCTCGTTGTTGCTTCTTTAGCATTTTTATTTCAGGGAGAAGCGGTAAGTTTTCTGCTCCGTAATCCTGGGATGATCAGGTATTATGGGAATATTCATTAACTTGGTGCATTAGGGGTGCACAGTTATGTTTTTTATCTTAATTCTATAAGGCCAAAACTCTGGGGTCACTTCCCTTTGCTATTTGTACTTTATAGCACCATGAAACTGCATCAGCCAATGCTTCTGCTGTTTCCTTGGGGGAACTCGAGAAATAGACTGGAATAAAATGTTTTAATTGTTCCCCCGTGAAACACTTCCTCTATGTTCAGTGGTGTATTTTATGGTTAATGTATTTGCGGAGAGCCATAAACTGCCCCAAATATTCATCTACAGAAAAAAAAAAAAAAGAAAGAAATTATATGGAGAGAGCTACCCAGACCAATGTGCTTTGGCAAAGGTTGAGGAGATACCAACAGAGCCCAGCCTGCTGGAGCTCCTGATGGTCAACTCTCCCTGAAAGTATCCTGATTAACAGCTGGAGAAATGCCACGGGTTTTATGAAGCTTTGGAGTTTGGTTTTCTATACACAAATCTATTTGTGAATTTGTTTACTTCTTAGACCTCTGATAGCCGCTGCCATCAAGTGGAAGGTCTGCTAAGAAGCACTTGCAGATACAAGAGCCTTCTACTAGGCTAACAATACTCGGCACTGTGGAAAGCTCGTGGTATATTTCACTTATTAAAACTGTTTCTGTGGATTAAAAGTTTTCCAATATTCTTGGCTGCGCTGGCAGACAGAAGTACATAGAAAACCCAGCAGGGCAGGGAGGATATTTCAGTAATACACTTAGAGAAGTTGCACTCAGAGATCTAGCAAGTGTCAAGGAACTGTGTTGAGTGTAACAAACATTTACTTATAAATAATTTGGTTACCAAAATCGAGGTATTTTTTTCTTGTTGCTGTTGTTTTTGCCTTTTTTTTTTTTTGGCCAAAAATCTTCCAGCAGCCTGAAGTTTTACAAAAGGTATTCAAGTGGCAAGTACCTTTTCACTGTAGATTTTTTGGGGGTTGATTTAAATATTCAGCCTGTGAGCAGTGGAACTTGATTGCCATTGTCCAGACAAGTCACAGGCATCTGGTCCCTGACTGGCTGCGGACGCGAGCACTTTGGTCGCAAATCCCGACGTGCAAATTTTAAATTCAACTTCTCGGAGCGTTCACATGTACAACTTTGAAAATCAATTTCCATGAATAATTGCACTAATTAAATTCCATCATTTCAATATCCACAGAAAACGAACCCCAGAGGGATGTGACCAAGGGCCCAGAGAAAGCTTTTAAAAAATCAGAGCAGTTGCCAACACTTCCTGCATTATTCACCGGCTTTATTAGAAACCATTACAAAAAATTACATGAAATGATGAGAAGGGATTATTTTCCTAATAAAAATACTGTTTTCAATAAGGTTATGAATTAAGATGTTCTGCTGGCAGGTGGGGAGGAAAAATACTCCCTGGAGGTTTTGTTGGCTCCTCTCCCCAGTTACAGCTGTGACACCTATGCAGGAGAGGTAGGCGTTATCTTAAAAGTGATATGCAAAAGCAACAACAGAGTTAGATACCTAAATAAATGATGAACTTCATTGCGTTTTTCTCTCTCCACTGAAGACTTTTGATCCTCGTGGCTTTTAGTGTTTGCTTCCTCTTGGCTCTCCTTGGTCTTGTTAGACAGAGATGGGGGAGAGGATGCTCCACTTCAGCCGAATGATGCACGTCGCTGAAAAAACTGGGCCTTTGCATCTTCCCAAAGTTCACTGCAGCCCTTTTTATTTTTCTTCGGTATGCAATTTTGAAACGCTCTGCAAACTTATGTATCATTCATATGTTAGACTGGCAGGTACCTGCATTAAGGAGCAATCAGGTTTGTCTGCCATCAGCTCCCTTTCAGAAAGCCTGGCCGACTCGCATTCACAGTCACCGTTTTCACACACACATGCATAAACCAAATACCCCGTGTCCGTGCCAGGCATTAATTTCCTTCCATAAGCATCTCCCGTAGACCTGAGAGAAATGATGGGGAAGAACTCCCTGGTTAAAACTCACGCAGGGATGCAAAATGCCTCGCACCACGATATGGGCTCGTACATGTATCCCCGCTCTTTTTCCTGGCAACAGGCTTTGTGTGGGGTTTTGTTTGGTTTCCTCAGTGTTCAGCACTGCACAAAAGCACCACCTGGATATCTTCCTGAAGATCTTGCAGTTGAGAGATTGGCAAGTAGGATGTACACGGGTGCTGAAAGCTGAAGTTAGCAGCCCCCGTGGCACTGCCTCGTTGGCCCTATTCCCCTTCCAGCATTTGCAATGTGGTTGCCCTGGAAATTCTTGCCTTAGTGATCCCTCTTTGTCTGCCTCTTCCTGCCCTAGATTTGCGATATGGTTGCTGTAGCAATCCCTGCTCGTTCAATATATAATGCTGATATTTGTATGGGTTTTGTTCCCCCCTTCCCTAACTTGTTTGTGCAGCCGCGGGGCATTGTTGGCCACCTGCTTTTAGCAGTACAATTGCTAGAAATTTCTGGAAATACAGTAATTTGCTATAGTATGTATTCTTGTGCTAAATTCTGCGGTTATTTCCAATCCAAAATCACTTCCTAGTATCATACAGAGAGGTTGGGGCAGAATCAGAAACAAAATGTAGCCCATGCTTTAAGCCAAGGACTTATCATCTTCTCTGCAGTCAGCTGGTGGCTTTCCTTGTGGCCATGGCATGTCCACGTTCACTCCTGAGACCTTTGTGATCAAAGAGGACTAATGATAAACTCTCTGGCCTGCACTCTGAGTATTTATTTTACTCTACTTCAGGTGAGCCACATCATCCATGTTGCATCTCTAGTCCAGCAAGCATGAAAAGACGACACCAGGGGTGGTTCAGTCCACCCAAGAGCTCCATCTTCTCATCCTTTCTTCTCCCTGTTGGCAACTGCAGACGCCCATAGCTGTAACTTGGCCGTGGTGTGCGTGGTTATGCATCCATCCTGGAGCTAATTATGAAATGCCAAATATATTTGCACCTTCAATCTGCTGCTAATGATTGACAAAGAACGCTTAGTACTAGTTACGCCTAGTGCTCAGAGCTGTTGGATGGAAGACAGATATCAGTTCCTTTAGAAATCCTATTAGATACTTCACTGCACCTCCGTAATCCTAAATTTCAATTTTCATTTTAAATCTCTGCATGAAAGTACAGGGCTTGGATGCAACGGGAGACCTGCTTAAGTAGATCCCTCGTTAGGGAAGGATGGAGACCTACTCGCTTACAGAGTGGCCTGCTTCTTAATTCCTTCCCTCTTGATAATCATACTGATACGCACACTTCGTGTGGCAGCTTTGCATCATATTTGGGGTACTTAATTGATTACTTCCATCATGCAAAACTTTTCTAAGAACCGGCTCAGCCTGCACCCGGGCTGTTAGAGCAGTTGTCTGAGTAGCACACTTGAGCTGCTGAATAAATCACTTGAAAAACATGAAGAAAAGTGCTCAGCCTTTCATAATAGTGATTGAGAACTTTATTCTGTCTGATGATCATCTTGAATACGAGTATGTAGAGGTTACACTTTCTCCCTGGAATGAATTAAATAGGGTGATTTTCTCATGACTGAGTGGTCAGATTGCCTGGGAGACACACTCACCGCGGGCACAGAAGAATCGAAGAATACACAGAGACTTCGGCTTTGTCAGTGAAGGATTTGTTGTGTTTTCTTTCTGCAGCGTATGAAAGATATTTGATGTCGGTCTCATAAATTTCAGCAGCAAGCGTCCCCTGCTCTTACTCAACCTTTTCTGTGACAGAAAAATCAGTGCCCGACTGACTTTCAAATGAATAATTCTAACGAGGAGACGCATTTCTGGAGAACCACTTCATCCATTTATTTATTTATTACTTTTTTTTTTTGTTATTTGTTGCTTGCGATTTTAAATGGAAAGGTTATTGGCTGATTAATGGTTGTGTTTTAACGATATTGAAGAAGTCACGGGTGCCAATTCTGATCTTTTACACGGAAGAAGTAACGATTTCTGTGCTGATCCAACTCAGAAGACGGTACATGTAGCAATGAACCGGCAGGGCTCATCTCCATGGAGCTTTGTATTAAAGCTTGCACATGAAATAAATGCTTAAATGAAAAGGGAAGAGGCACGCCAAGGAGATTTCCATTTACCGATTCTGCAAACATAAAGCCCGGAGTATCTGAAACAAAACACCAGCTGTAATAATTTACATAAACCTTTTAGTAGGTCGTAAAGCTCTATTTTTAATTAATATATTGAAAAAATAAAGCACGGTAACTTTAGAATAGCATATTCCGATAGGCTGACAACGTTATTATATCATTCTGGGATGTTTTGATAACTCACTGTGGAATATTTTAATAAATGACAGCGATAATGGATAGAAGTAAGCAACCCTGGACCTCCTTGCACTGGGTGGCCTCTGCTTGTGCTGCCATCGCCGTGTTGTCCCAAGAGTAAAAATGCTTTGAAAAACCTTTGGATGGAAACAGGAGAGTTATCCTCTAGTTAGTAGCATCCTACTACTAACAGTAGGGTATCCATATGGCATCCATAACATTAGTCCATCTGTAAAATGCCCTAAACCTTTCCAAGAACAAGTGTACAAAAATGACTGTTTTACAGCTATTCCGATAAAATATGATGAGAAAGGAGCAAATTCACAAGTTTTCCAGAAACGTAGACTTTCCACCTTAGAGCACATCCCGTCCTTCCCCCCTTCAGTATGTGAGAATCATTTTATAAAGGGTTTTTAAGCACGGCTGCCTTTCTGTGACCTAAGAAAAAGTGCCATTGATCTCCCCGAGTGTGCAGGAATTCATATGCACCCTCTTGAAAGAGTTTGATTGGGAAGCTGGAGCGCGCGCATCTTGAAGTCTTATTTTCAGGGCCCTTTTAAACTTGAACCTTTGATCCTCCCGGCCCAGCAATGAAAGCAAAGTGCAGAATGTACAGCACGTCTAGCAAAGACTTTTTAAAAGTTCCTCCCTCTCCTCCCATAAAGCCCGGAGCTACGCACATCTGAAATTTTTAAGCTCCGAAGAGCAAATTTAATGGATGGGAGCAATTTCTGCTTAATTAGTAGTTTGGAGAATTAGAGCTGCCGTATAAATAATATGAACTTAATAAAAACTCATGCAGAGAAGTCGTTTTATAGTGCATTTTCCTATCTCTCATAGGCGTCGTTTCCCAGCCTGTGCCGGCACACTGGCTCCCAGCAGCTCCCCGATGATGGGATGTCCTCGTCACCCCATGTCCCATGGTGGTGGCAGCACGCAGGGACAAGGGTGGACATGCTGATATGCCCTTGTCCTCCAAGCCTAGGTCACATCGGATGCTGAGAATAAAACCATCACAATCCCTTCAGCCTGCCACATTCATCTAAACTACAAAAAAACCCAAACCCCACAACCCAACAATGACAAAGTACAAGAAATGAAAGCAAAGCTCTTAGATCTAAATTTTCTATTTTAACAAACGTATTGGTAGGGATACTAAGGATTCCGTCAAATCCACCTTCATTTTAAGTGCAGATCAGATTAAATTTGACCCTCATGCATAGGCAAGGCAACAAAAAAAAAGCAATTGGGTTTATTGGAAAGGGAAAGAAAGAAGGTTCTTCATTTTCTTTAATCTTTGCAGATGACAGTTGCAGATTATAACAAAGACATGAAAGGGAACAAAAAAGCTTTTTAATGTAGTTTGGGGTTGTTTTCTTCCCTTCGCATTTTTTAATACAAAATGGAGTGGTGAAAATCAAACAAAAATCTGTTAAATTTTGTGCATCTCACAGTTTCCCTCATAGCTTGCATTAAAACACAACACTAACAAGGAAAGGCACTTTGAGACTCCGGGGACTGTTCATTTTCTTTCTTGCCTTTCAAAACCGACTGTCATTTAAGGAATCCTGCCATTTGCCCAAATACTTCATGCATCAATTTTCTCTCATTCCTCCCTGACTTTGTTTTGCTTCGCCAGAAATTACTGGCGAGCAAAAGGGTCGCTTTGAGATCCATGCTCTATTTACATTACACGCAGATCTGACATAACTCCCCCAAATCACAAATTGTGTAGATTTTAAGAGCATCCTCAAGTTAATCCTCTGGGCACAAGTGAATTGCAGCCGTATATCTCCGTGTAGGAATCCACTCCTCTGCTTCGGCTGACTTTCCTCAAGGTATTTTGGTTTATTTACGCCGTCATCCTCCACTTATAATAAATAGCTAAACTGGCTTCCCTGACAAAATGTTTAGGGCCCATTAACAGTAGATGGGATGGAATATTCTGTATATAATAACGCTGGAATAAGCTCTCTATTTCTACTTATGGTAAAGAACGCAAAGCTTAAGAACAATTCTTCGTGCCAAATTGGAATAGAAATTATGCAAATAGCCAAAAATAACTTTTTGTTTATATTCATTTATCAACAGAAAAGAAAATAAAAAACCAAAATCTTTGTTACAATCTCAGTTTTCACGAACAAGGACAGATACAACGCTGAGCCTTGTCTTCTTGAGCATTACTGGTATCATCAGGGGATGCCAAGGAGAAGAAACCAGCCAAGTGACCCAGATTCATAGATCCACGTTTGCTTGGACTAAAGACTCATTTGTTGCAAGGGAAACAA
The DNA here is from genome assembly GCF_964211825.1 of Aythya ferina. Lineage (NCBI taxonomy): Eukaryota > Metazoa > Chordata > Aves > Anseriformes > Anatidae > Aythya > Aythya ferina. The sequence goes on along the minus strand of NC_140313.1, from coordinate 1,510,465 downwards.
ACCTCTCCTCCCAGTACAACTTTCATTGTTATTTTTTTGTGTCTGGGTGCCTGAAGAAATCTTGCCCACCCTCTGGTTAACCCGACTGGTGCATTAATGGCATTTCTTCTGGTGTCAGAAGGCATCTGGAGTCATGGCCGTTCATTTTTTATTCATTTCTCCATATGTCTTACACTTCATTTTCTGCTACACTACTTCACTTTCCCCGAGTCCGCCTGCATTTGTAACGTCAATAACAAATGTCTGGGATACGCATTGGGATTTTTTTTGTTGTTCAGCATCCGCACCGACACTGAATGCACTGAGCTTGCAACGCACCGTGGGGGCTGTAAAGGTTCACATCTCCACAGGAGACAAGACCTATTTCTAAGCATGCTCAAATTACAGCCTTTGCTTTGAAAAACACCCTGCACACTTTGTTATAATGCACACAGGACAGCGCTCACAAGCGAAATCAGGAAGCGGGCATAATGTATGACTAGGTGACTTCTTAAAAACAACCATAAATATGGATTTGAGGCGCGTCTCCTGAACTGCATTCAAATAAAAGCACTTAACAGATTCTCATTATAAATTCTCCTTGCTCCATTAAACACTTTCCCTGGTGTTTTCGAAGTTAAATGTTTCCCGAATGAGCCCGAGCAATCTGTAAATGCCCAGGCTCCCCCAAAATAGTGGGGCTGCAGAAGGCTGGTGGGATGCTGTGGAGGTCGGTGCTCCCCAGGTCATCGTGGCACGGTGAGCTCCCACAGCTCTGCCTGGACTTGGGGTAGGTACACGTTGGCTTTGGGGACTGATTTATCGAGAATTGTTTGAAATTGAGATGTGTAAGACCCCCTCTGTCCCTCATCCCTCATCTCTGTGAAGCAGACGGGCAGAGCTCTGCTCCTCGGGGACAATTCCAAATTAACTCGATTTGATATTTTAACCATGTCAGAGTATTAATAGGTCTTCGTTATTTGTGCTACGGAAGTGCCCACAAGTTCAAGATGAGATCAGGGTTTAATTGTCTGCTTAATGTAGAAACATACTGCGAGCCTCTGCTTCATATAGCTCATAGGCAAAAGACTAAAGGAAATGTGCCAAATTTAAAAACTTATATTTTGTGCTTTCTATTCATAAAGAAGTTACAAGCCCCATTCTCTATCACCGTGGGAAGTGCATACTTGAATTTGACAGCATTTGGTGAATTTACTTGAAATGAACAAAGTTTTTTGCTATTTTTATGGATTGCTCAGTTTACCAGAAGACGAAAATCCAGGCCAATTCTGTTGTGCTATAAAGGAGATAACTCACTGGTAGGGCTCTTGTTTTATTGAAGGCAATACACAAGCTCTTTATTATCCATTTTAGCCTTTCTGATGGTAACTCCTTTCCAAATGACCTGACACAGTCCTCAAAGTAATATCGGAGGGGTAGCTCCTCATCCACCACTGAAATGAAGCTGATGCTGTCCTACAGAGTGCCTAGAAGGAATAAAACCAAACTATTTTGCTCTAGCAGACGACATAGAAGAGAGTCCTTTGGAGATCGTCACCATGAGAGTCTATTCTAGTGGAATACTTAAATTTATTAATACCATTAAAGACTGCTAAGATGATTTAAAGATTTCTTTTTTTTTAAAGGATGGATGTAATTTTCCTAGCTTGTGCTAAAATCTGCTCCCAAGCGTTGCTCTCAAGGGGAATTGTGTGTTGTCCAAGAAGTGGAATACATCTTCCTGACGGTTTCTTTTAATGGGATTTAATCTACTGGCCATTGGGTGCGTTAGAAACCCACGGATATTTGCAAAATGAGACTCAAGGCACCTCTCTCTTTTTCTGGAAGATGGTGTAATGCATTGCTTGAGGGTAGTTTCTGCACAGAAGAGGCCAAATATCTTTTGGGTTGAGGTTAGAGAAAAACAGCACTATCTCTGGCTGTGATGTTGGCAGCACTTTTCCCTCTCGGTTTCCTGGAATCCAATAGCCCCGGTGTGCAGAGTTTATACTTCAATTTGACATTTGTCCTATTGACAGATTACCTTTTCCTGGCAATAAGCGAGTGTTACCAGGTCTTGGAGCTGATACTGGTACTATTGATTACCGAGCGCGATGTTTTTGCAAACCCAGACAGGAGTAAATTAGGCTGATCTTCGCTTGCTTCTCGAGATAATTTGCAATGACTGCCCCTTAGAGGGTTGCTCAGCACCAGCGGCAGTGACATGACATGCAGGGCATAGATGTAATTCTCTTGAAGACCTTTTCTCTTTCAGAAGGGCAATTCCTGCAGGAGTTACTCTGCTTTCAACCTCATCTAGACCACCGCCTCACTTCTCAACAACCCTTATGTATATATATATATTTTCCCAATAACCTACAGGAATTCCTCTTGGTACAACCCCCTCCAAGTCCCTGTACTACAGGGTATTGTCAGACCCCCTCTGTTTGGACAAGATATCTTTGTTTCCACTTTGTCTACGGGGAGCCTACAGCTGTTTCTCATGAAGGATCCCTTCCTACTGGCTCAGCCATCTCAAGGGTAGCTTCCTATAGCCTACAGTTGAAACCAGCTTAGTAATGGAAGGAAAAAAAATAAAATAAAAAAGCAGAAGGTGGCGGTTTTCTTCTTAAGCAAGCTCTGGCACCATAAGGATGCTATTCTACTATATTCGTGGGTTCATCCTGATGCTCAAGCGGAGTAAAAGGGAGCAGATCTAAATGAATTGCTACTTCCCTTTGTGCCTCCCTCTCTGTATGGATCACGAAAGACGCTGACAAAGGTGTTGGGAGAAGATTATTGAACATCTAAGTAACCTTTATTGTTCTTTTATCGGCTCCATTAAATGAGAAGGACTTCAGCTGTTGTTCAGCGCAAGGCAGCAGCTCTAAGTGGTGTGATGGGATGAGCAACGTCTTCACGACGATCAGGAGACTCTGCCTGAGCTTCAGCTCTCCCAGGATACTAATCTGCAGAGCACTCTGCCGGTCCCTTGTGTCAGGTAATTGTTATAATAGGGAATGAGCAGAACCGAGAATGAATTTTTATTTGAGAGATAAAGGAGCCGATCTGGAAAAGCAGCCAAGTGCACTGCCCTCTTCACAACACCGTAGTTCAAGGCATGGTGTTTTCCTGGCAAAGAGTTCACGTCTGGTTATCAAACATTCACTTTATATTTGTAGTTTAAAGAGAAAATTAAATTCCACGTGAAAACATTTGTCAAAAGACCCCGTGTAATGGATGCAGAGATTTCGCGATTTTCTGTTCTTTAAGAAGAAAATAACGGCGGTATCTTCAGCAGGTTGCTATTCGTTGATTATGTTCTTTCCACTAGCAACATCCATCAGAAGAAATTGATTTTGTTCATGCTTAGTTTGGACTTCTTTTGCCTTTTTCTTTTTAAAGTTGAACTGCACAACGCAGCTTTATTTGCAGAGCATGTTCCGCACCAACATTGACATGATGGATCCTTTCCTGATGCTCTGATTAAAGCTGAATTCTTCGCTCTGTTCCTTCAAAGGCAAGAAGAGATTTCATGTGCTAGGAAAAAAAAAAATAAAAATGCATATAATTCTCTCTGTCTCCTGCTCCAGAATAGCTAATACAAATGGTAGTAGCATTGTTACTCGGTTGCATTCCCCACTGCAATGAATAAGAACCAGTTGAGAAAAAAATGCGAATTTATTCTGAGATTCGTGCAATTATCATCTCTAGAGCCCTTCTCTGTCATCGTTTCTTTGGTGTTGTAGCTGCCAGGAGTGCCAGCAGCCTTTCTGTTCCATTAGCTGCTGCTCTTGTTAGTAGGTTTATACTAAAAACCTTTCCTCATTTGAACTCCCATTCCAGTCAGGGGCACTTTTCCAGAGAGCATCAGAATGACCCCGTAAGTATGACAAATATATAATGCTGTTCAAAAAGCAACTTTCTATGTGATAATACTAATGCTTTTTCACTTTTTTTGTGGTTGTATTGGATTAAACAACAAACTCTAATACTGTGTTCAAACCCTGTGCCATAGCAAATTGCCTTTTTTTCCCTCTTATCTAAGAAGAGACTCGTGCAATTATTTATTGCTCCAGTTAACAGCAGCTCAAATTAGCCACCTGAATTTTTCATGTTTTTTAACAGAAAGCTGCAGATTGCATCCTCGTCCCAATCTGAGCTCATTTTTGCAGATGTAACCTTAGCCAACCTAGTTATAAACATATATCAAATGTCAGTCTGTTCCACTGATAACGTTTGATGGACTATATATTGTGCTGTTCAGGTAATTGTAATGAAGGATGTGCTATATGGTCTTTATTTTAAAATTTTCCAGGAATTTATCACAGTTTTCCACCCAGTTTGTCAATTTGCGTGAGTACATCTTTCATCATCAAATTAGCCATAAGTCACTCCTTTGGCTTCTTCATTATCGGGAATTCACGACGGATTTTGATTAAATGTGACAGTTACATGTTTTGGGGCTTTTGACAGTAATTTCTCGAATCAGGTTTCACGAGCAATTTTTCACGTTTAAACTATCGATGTTCAAGGTGACACGCTTTTCCGACTAATGGCTCATTATTTAAAATTTAAGCCAAATGAAGTCCAGATGTCTGTGCTCTCAACATAATCAGTGGAGATGTAAACCAACCCGTAGAGGCTGATTCATCCGATCTTACTGAAATTCTTGTCTTAGCGTTGTCCTTCAGAGGTGCTTGCCTCTTTGATTCCTATAGGAACAGCCCTAACGTGCCAAACTTGGAGAAAGCTGCAAAAAATAAGACTAATTCCATTGTCTTTTGTCATATGTACTCTTCAGAGAGCTGACGGCTTCCATAAAATTGGTATGAAAATAGGAAATGGATAGGACCGTGGTGAGGCACATTTATTATAAAGGTTACCAAGTATTTAGAAAAAAAAACTACGGTGCAAAATTTGCCTCGCTGTAGCAACTGTCAGCAAATACCTGGTACATCTCCAAATCCTAAAGCTTCATCTTTTGGCGTCCTTCCCTACATTCACCAAAGTATATGATAGTGAATGGTCCGTACGAACCACTTGTGAAACTCTGCCTGACAGCATTCAAAACTCCTAAAAAGCCACAGAAGTTGGGTCAGGGACAGAAGGAAGACTGGTAGTGACCACATCTGTCTAGACTGACCACGTGAAATGCTTTTTCTTAAGCAGAAACAACTGAATGTAACGTTATTAAACGCTCAGATAAATAATCTCGGCATGTCACAATAAATAAATCTGTGTGTGGAGCCTGGAGAGTTGCACCACTTAAATCAGAAATTAAAAGCAGGATGCTAATATGGAGTAGAAACCGTATGAAAATATATATACTCCGTCTCCGTGAATGCAAAATAATTTCCTCGTGACTAATGATATTGCAGGGGATACGAACTGAATTCATACCCATACGATACTTAGCGCAAGGATTTATTAATGCACCCGTCATTTGTTTGGCATTTTTTAAAGTTTAGCTCTTTCGTGACAGAAGCAAAGAAGCCGCCTGAATACTAAGTGAGTATGTCACTGTTTCTGCTGGCCATTAAATTAAGTACAAAATACGTGGGTGGGAAAGACATTAGTAACAATATGCAGTAAGTACTTAAAGATTATTTACTCATTTCAGGTGCGCTGTAATAATATTAATCACGCTGGGCTCGTTTGGCATTAATGCAGATGAAATATGTAATTCTGCAGCAGGGCTTTTGCAATGTCACATTAATAAATGCCTCCTCACGTAACAAACATTTCTTCTTTTCCAGTAGAGGACTTGGTGAAGGCAGGTGCCGTGTTTGGCAGGTGTTGGAGAGCCCGATGTGTTCAGGCTGATATCTTCCGTAATTGTCTTTTGCACAGCTAGAATTAACTTCTCTAGGAAAAAAAATAGAAAGGGGGATGAAGCAATTTGCATGGAAAAAGTCAGGAAAATAGATAGTCTCATTTTCCTTAGGAAATTGTATCCAGAAGCAACGCAGACCTGAGCTGCTCATTTCACAGCGCGCCCCAAAATTGATCCGTGTGTTAAACCCCTCCCGTCCACAGCATAGACTGGGGGGTTCCCAGTGAGATAAAAAGTGGTAAAATGGCAATTTCTGAGCTGTTTCTGACCGGCACACTCACTGCGGATCCCATCTTTCTCTTGCACAGACGTTGGCTTAACTTTGTTGTCTTTTTTTCTTCTTTTTCAGGAAAGCGCTCGTCCGTCCTGCCTGCCAGGCCTGACTTTAACAGCGTGTGTTTTGTTTTGCCTTATCTGTTTTCTCCTGCAGAGCCGAGCTCCCACTACGTGATTTCCTTGAAGGCCTTTAACAACGCCGGCGAAGGAGTGCCTCTGTACGAAAGTGCCACCACCAGGTCGATGACAGGTGAGTCGGGAAATGCTCTCGATCTCCTCCGCAGCAAATTCCGCCATAGGCAAAACGATTTGGGGCAAGGCAACGGGAAAAAAAAAGAGCTCTGCGACCTCCAAATCCCTGCTAGAATAAATCAGCTTCGTTTTCTTCTTTATCGTAATGACACGGACAGAATGAATAATTTACCCTTCCCAGAAATTGGCTTTATATTTTTAATGGGATGCTCACAAGTGTTTGCTCTTTGGTACGGTTTGGCCTGGGAGAAGCATGACTCCCAAAGCTTTTGGAAATGGAGAGATAGGGGTTGCTGTGCTGAATTCAGCCCAGATGGAATTGCTTTTGTTTCCTTTCTCCTTAAAGTAGTTCAAGTGAAAATGAATTAGTTAAAAAATAACGCAAAACAAGCACATTCCTATCATGCACGTTTACAGAAGCAGACAAAGGGGTTAGAAAAGGTGAAGATGCTGATTTACAGGACAGGACAAGGCTCACAGAAGGAATTTCCCAGCAGTAGCTGAGCAGAGTGCTTTTAGGCAGCTCTATTCACAATTATGATGTTGGGACAATAACAAAATTACAGGAGCAGAACTGTTTTGTACAACTTCTGGACTGCCTCGTGGGTTTTATCCACAGGGAAAAAAAAAATAATAATAATTAAAAGAACAGAATCGAGGAAAAAAAAAAAAAAGTGTTTTTCCTCTGGATTGACACCGTCATTTGGTGATTTTTTTTTTTTCTCGTGGCCCACCCACGGTGTTCAGAGCTGCCTGGAAGGGGAGCTGTGTCACTGAGAGCAACCCGGTCACTGACGTTGGCGTGGGTGTGCCGCGAGGAAGAAAGAACCCAAATGGCTGCTCGGTGGCTCTGCAAGGAAAAACAGCTTCCAGCATGCAGTTTTGTGAAGTATTCCCATAAGAAATCTTGGAAAGTCAGCAAGGAAAAAAAAAAAAAAAAGAGATTCATTATAAAATCGAGGGTAACCATAAAAATGACTTTGATATAGTAAGTGTCAGGGAGCTTCTGGCTCAAAATTATTAATTTCACTTCTTGTCTGGAATCTACAGAGGTCATTCTTGCTGAGCATGCCAACAACATGTGTCTTGTAACATCTTCTTTCCAGTGAGTTTGCCTCGGGGTCCACGGAGACTTTAATTTTTAAGTTTTCTCATTCCTTGTCTGACTCCATTTACAAACAACCCATCTGGCCTGTGGGGCTTGATTTCATGCGTGTGTGTAACTTCTTGTAAATTCAACGATATCCAGGTGTAAAAAAGGTAATTCAGGCTTGGGTTATCTGCGATGATCCTCTTTGAGGAGCTTTTCTCATCACTGGGCACATATCTGAGCCTCCTGCTGGGCAGATAAAACCCCTGGGAGCCTGGGCGACTTGTGGAAGAGCATCTCAAAAAGTTTTGCTTCCAGCAAAGCAGGAAAGCACAGGAGGGTGCAAGCAAGAACCAAGACCCCGTGTGTTTGCGTGGCCACTTAGCATGCGTGCACATACCTCGGGGTCTGCCCGACTTACGTAACGTGTAATATTCACAAATCAAATCTCCAAAGAGAGGGAGAAAAACTATTTTCCGTCCAGAGATTGCAATTTCCAAATGACAGATGTCCGTGCGTAAATACAAGCGAATGAAACTTCGGTGGAAAAGGGGGGAAGTATTTAGGGACCTATTTTCAGCCACCAGTGGATTACAGATATTTCCCTCCTCCTCAGGTCAGTGATGACATGTTTCAACAACCAAATTATTTTGATTGAGTCTGACCATTTATTTTGCTAAAGCCAGCCTCTTTTCATAATCTCCTCTACAACAGCCCTTAAGTTTTCAGTAGAGTGGAGAAAGGCAGTGCAGTATTTGCTAAAATAGGAACTCGGCACCAGTCACGTTAACTTCCATCATGAAAAAAAAAAAAAAAAAAAAAACACAACATGGGAACAAAAACTGCTCACCTTACAAAATTTACAGGCACTTCCTTTTGGAAAACTTCACTTCAGACAAAGAAACTCTTCACTTTCAACCTTAGAGAAGCTCAATTCACTGAGACTGGACCAAAAAATAATAAAATTTCTTTTAAAAAAAAGGTTCAGCTGCCCATTTCTGCCCTCGTGGAACATGGGCTTGGGGTTTGGATCACACAACACCAGATTGTTTCATTTCCTTCAGTGCCTGCTTCTTATCAAGAAGCTTTTGATGAAAGAAGCTACAAAAGCAGCAGGTTGAACTAATGGCTTATCATACATTTTAAACATCCTTGTCTCCTCTGTTTTTCCTTCCAAAGGCTGTGGCATCCCGAAGTTGTGAATAATAAATTACAAAATCATAAAACACAAGTGATCAAAGGGTGTCAGGAGCTGGAAACGCACATGGAGCAGACAAACTGTAGCAATTGTCAGGGAGGAAATACTAAGAGTCACTTATACTTTGATTAATTAATTAGCACATTATTTTTAGGGGAAAAAAAAAATACAGCCTTTTTTTTTTTTCTGTGTGCTGTGTTTTACCCACTGCCATTTGAAATGATATTTAGAAAAATCACGGCTGTTAAATAATGAAGCATACAGTTGAAAAAGAAAGGCCTGAAGTTGTCCACAGGTGCTTAAACCTGGCACTTGGACAAGGATGAACATGTTTAGGCTGAGGAGATGTGGTCTGTAGCTCCTGTGGGAGCCCCAAAAGAAAGATGTTGGCATTTTTACAGCGGTGACACTTGTTTGCATCAAGGGGCGATGCCATAAGCACAAGGAGGGAGGGTGCTGAGCTGCTGCTGTCTGTCCTCAATGGCTGGAGTATGGAGACAGCAGCTGAGGTGGATAAATAAATATTTTTCAAAGAAGACTCGTACTCACGTGTCTCATTGCTGAGATGAATTCTTCCTTCCTCCTGAAATGGAGCCCAGGTGAAGCCAGGAGCAGGAGCATCACTAGAGCCAAACCGAGGGCTGAACTTTTGGAAAGGAAATATGCAACAGCCTCTCTAATTTAATCATCCAGAATATGATAATCCATGTCACACTGTTAGGTCATGCCCAGGATGCTCACTCTCTTGCTCCTCAAAGGCCACCCAATCACAGATACAGGGAAGAAGAAGTCTACTTGAAGATAACCCACATACCCATACCTGGAAGCACACATTTTTATGCTGGCGGTATTAAACCAACAACTCCAAGCTCTTCGCTTCAGCAGTGGAATTAGGATGGTCCGTTTTGCCTAAGAAACGTTGAACCAACATAGACCACGTTCCCTTCCAGAGCCTAACACAACAAAAGAGCCTGAAAGAGGCAGCCAAGGAAGAAAAGCGTAGGTAACTCCTACGCACGTGAGATGAAGTCGTGTCTATAAATCAGGTTTGTAGACGACACTCCACTTTGGAGGTGTTTCCAAGAACGTATCGTAACATGATTCAATTTTTTAAGAAAAATGTAAATCAGTGGGCAAAAAAGAGGCTGCTCGTTGTCTTAATCTCATGTGAAGAAAACACAGCGTGCGTGGAAGTACTTAAACAAATGGTGAAAAATTGCTGTTGCCGCTGGTTTTGTGAGAGTAATGAAACTGAAACGTTGCTGCTGCGTTTTCATTTTGCTTTAATGCTTCTCTTTCTGTTCCCCTCATGTTCCTCCTCCTCATTAATGCCATGCATTTAACCCATTGTGCTGTGTGCCCCTTGGTGGCTTGTTCGTGTTTTGTTTCATTTTATTTTATTTTATTTTCCGTTTGACTTACCTATCCATTTATTTTGGAATGCTCATTTGGTGATGTATGGACCCAGACCCCATCGATCCATTAGAAGTTGATTTTTATCCTTTGCTTGATGATTTCCCCACGTCAGTCCCAGATATCTCCACCCCCATGCTCCCACCAGTAGGTGTGCAGGCTGTTGCGCTGACCCACGACGCGGTGAGGGTCATCTGGGCAGACAACTCTGTCCCGAAGAACCAAAAGACGACGGAGGTCCGCTTCTACACGGTCCGATGGAGAACCAGCTACTCTACAAATGCTAAATACAAGGTGAAGTTTCAGCACATTACGAATTCGGGAACTGTTTCATCCGTTCGCATTTTATTTGCAGAGCCTTGGAATTGGTTTTTTACGAGCTTTCCTCAACCAAGATTCCCCTTTCAATCAGCAGGAGATTTGCATGAGTAACTACTGCTTGCTCAAAACCCGCGGATTTAGGTGGATGAAAATAGCATACATTAATTCTACGTGCTAATTGATGAGAGTTATGATCTTGAATCTTTACCAACCAGGTATAAATTAGCCGTAGGTGTGATAGCACGGTGAATATGAAAAAATACCAATTGCGATACCTCCCACCCTGTATGGCAATTCCACCCATATCCCCAAACACCAAAACTGGAGATTTCTTTACAGGAAAACTTCTCAGTCTGAACGGATACGGCAGCAGCAGAGGTATGCTACTTTCTGTACGAGGATTTATTTCCCAGTCCTAATGAAAACACTACCAAAAGGGGTGCAGTTTAGCAAAGAGATACAGAGACACCGGGAATGGAAAGCAATAAGCACAGACTTTAGGTTGTTCTGTTTGCTCGCTTTTCCTTTCCACACACTATTGTCAGCTCATATATTGCACCTCGTATAACATCCACCTTCCCCATAACAAGCACGTCCTTCCTCCCATGCCCTACCGCAACGGTTATCTCCTCTTGCTTAGAGGATCATTTTGATCCATAGCGAGTTTACTACGAATATATTTTCATACTGCAAGTGGATGCCCCATTTTTTACTGCTGTGTCCTACCAAAAGCAACCACACGTAAGTTGTTTTTATTAGGACTGTAGAACGGGTGATGTTCTGTACAGCTCTGAGGCTCCTCCGATTATTGCCTGAATTATTTGTCCAAATACAGGCTGGCTTTTCCAAAATCCCAAGGATGGCTCTCTGCGTTGGTTCAGGGTACATACACAACTCGTGGACTCCAATCTCAAGATCTCTCTCGGATAACTTTTAGAAAAAGTAGGAATGATAGTAAAAAATAAAAATAAAAATACCTTCATACCTTCATACCTTCAATCCCTTTTCTGAGTGGGATTTCTGTTGGCTGAGGGAAAACTCAGGGCAGCTGTTTTCTCGCTGCAGGGACTGGCCTATGCAAAGCTTTTAAATCTTTGCAAGGCTTTTAAATCTTTGCAAGGCAAAGCTTTGTAAAATCTTTGCCCATCTTTGCAAGGATCTGCCCGTGCCATCGTGGTACATCTACTGCCATACTTCTGGCAACCTCAGATGCTGGCATAATGATGAGACCCGCTTATAACCATCATTTTGTGGTCGTAACAAATGATAAATTCAGGGCCAGGCTGACTCCCTTTTTCCAGTTCAATCACCCCCAAGCATAAACAATAAAAAATCTTGCAGAAGGTCTGCTCGCTCAGAAATAGCCACGTTTTTCAAGGAAACGAGATAAAGCCCATTATGTTCTTTGAAAACAGTGGGGAAACCTTCCATTTTTTTTTCAAAGGGCTTCAGATCAGGCTCACAAAAAGATCCCATTTGCCGATGTGTTGCTACTGAATATGCAATTCTTTTCAAACTTGCCCATTAAAAGCTTCCATCGCTTCAGAAATGTGTACCAAATGTAGTGTAAAGAAGGTTTTAACCTTTTCCATTGAAATTTATAAATTGTAACTTTGCCCCGCCAACTTTACTTTGTACAAACCATCCCAAAAAGGCAGAGCATGGAATTGCTAAGGCACTTTTTCCAGTTATGCTGCCTTCATCTCAATATGATATTAAGTTCAGAGGAGTACCGAAATGCTAATAGTTAGCACCGAGTGAAATATCCAAAGAAAAACTCTCAGCTGGAGACAAATAACTTTCTTTTCCCAAAAAAAGAACCCAACATGGCTGTGTTCCAGTAAAGATTATTTTGTCCAGCAATGGGTTCAACTCCTACAGTTTCCTCTGTGTGATTTTTTTCCTGGTCGTGTTTACTGTTAGAGCACTTTTATAGTGTTAGTTATCAGAATTAGTTACCCTCAGTGATGCTGAACAGCATTTTATGTCATAAATCGTTTCTTCCAAAATCTTCCCTGGAGGGGGAAATTATTCTTCCCTTTATTGCAATCCAGCTTTTAGTTGAAGAATAATTTTTGTAAAGTCTAGCAGCTCAATTTTGCCATCTTTGGCAAGTAGCTGAGTAGTTTGGCTAAGTAGTTTTTGATTGTATTAGTACAGTCTTTGCTTCAGCAGGTCTTGTAGAAGGGGATTCTCTGCTGGATTAAGCCCTTCCTCCGAAGAAGTTGCAAAACTGCTGATTTCCAAGGACTGGGGATTTTAATTGAGTATGACGATGATAAAATCTGGTATTGCAATTAGTCTTCCTATTAAGTAGCATACAAAACATCTGGCAGAGCACATGTGCTAAAACAGCCTGCCATGCAGGCATACGTAGGGCGTTCCTCAATGTCTCTGCAAAGTAAATTTTTTCCCTCTTTCCCCTTAAATATTAGTACTTTATTCTGCAGCACGCTGGAAACTCGACGCAGCATCGTTAGCGAAGGTCAATTTATTTTGGAAACATCCCATTTGGTGATTAGCAGCAGAATGCTGTTGCTGAGGTCTGCCAGCAAGATCAGCTGCTGCTCAGATGTGAGCAGCAAGGCGGTTTTCTGATGCAAAGGCATTCCTAGGTTGTCTTAATCAGTAAACTTGAGGTCCATAGGTGTATAAACATCTAAAAGCATGCACCTGTAACTCACTGTACTGTAAATTGTTGACGCTCGAGGACTGCACACCAGGCTCTGGAGCTTGAAAGACGTGGGAATTGATTTTCTTCAGTTGCCACCGTATGTCCTATAATATTCTCCTCACTTGTCTCCTTTGATACCGGTGCAGTTTGGCTCAAATTGGTCCTTACTGCATGCTGAGGGATAAAGCTAAATCGATCAGGTATAAATGAACAATATAATATTCACATCAACATCAATGTTTAGTTGTTCAGAACATATCACAGTGAGGCAGGCCAGACATATCTTTCAAATACAATCTAATGCATGAAAATACCATATCTAACCAAACAAAAGTGTGTTTTCTGAATGTAAAAATTAATCTTTATGCAAGGGTCCTCTTGATATTATAAATATGCGTTCCCCACGGTACCTGGGAACCCTTAGTCAAGTCCACTCAAGTGGTAAAAATGCTTTCTCAGCCTCCACTACAAATCAGCAGATATTAAAAAACTTTTTTTTCTTCTTTCTTTTTCGGAAGGAACACATCAAAGAGGCTGGAAACGAATGTTTAAGTCGTGGAAATGTTCCTATTTTTTTCCTCATATGGGCATAGATGAAGGACACTGCGTTAGCTTTCAATTTGCATTTGAAAAAAATAATGCATTGCAAATTGCTTTGTCTGGGAAAAGAAAGGGAGAAAGCATCACAATAATTTATTTAACTGCTTAAATTATAGGCAGAAAGTTTAGTATCATATTTATGGTCCTAAAAATACTCCCATTAAGGTATGCAGCAGCAACAGAGCTATTTTGCTTGGAAAAAAAAAAAAAATCCATTGTAATTTGTGTTTTGCTTAGCTACCAGCAATGAGAGTTGCTTTAAAGACGTCGTTTGCTCCGTCTCTTTGCAGTCAGCAGATACGACAGCCCTGAGTCACACCGTCATCGGCCTGAAGCCTAACACCATGTATGAGTTCTCTGTCATGGTCACCAAAGGGCGGCGGTCCAGCACCTGGAGCATGACTGCCCACGCCACCACCTATGAAGCAGGTATGGCAGGAGCTCCTGAAAGGGGTTTCAATTTTTTCCTTTCATTTATACGCCCTCAAAAGCCCTGTCCAAGTTCAGTGTACCTACAAAATTCACTGCATTTCCTCATTTTTTTTTTTCATGGGTAGCAAAGCAGAGCAGCCATTCCACTGCGTGACTCGGTGTCATTGCAAGAAGTTCAGATGATAGTACCTGTGTCTAATATTTTTCCCCATAATACAAAGATTATCTGTGACTTTTATGATTTAAAATAGTTTCCACTTTTCAAAGAAACCTAAGATCAGGTGAGAACAAGTTTGGAGCACTCTGTTATTCTTAGATAATAATTTTACCCCTTTAAAATTTTAATTTAGGAAGTTCTTCGTGACTTTGTCTCAAGTTTACGAGTTCCCACCTTGTCCTTTTAGTAAAAAGGGCTCAAAGACGGCTTCTATCTAACACAGGACCTTCTTGATTCAAGATCTAAATGGCTGTGTTATAACTAAGCAACCAGAGGGCCATTCAGAATGCAATTTTTTCCTTAGGTTGAGTAGTTGTCTTCAACAGACTCTAGGTACCCATATAAACCAGCTTCTACCAGCAGCCACCAAATGAAGTCTGCTGGTAAATATTGATCTGGTTTTTGGTTTTTGTTGGTTTTTTTTTTGTGTGTGTGTGTTTTCTTTTTTTTTAATGAAAACCACAGTACACGCCAGTTAATTAACAAAGGGAAAATCAGAGGGAATATATGTGTCCTTAGATTTTCCCATGTGATCGCAATGCAATTATCTGAGCTTGATGGAGCGGCTCTGTTAATTAAGGGCATCCTGCACTGCTGATCTTTATTGCCTATTTTGTACCCATGCCGCATGTTGAATTTCCTGTAATGATATTAAAGAATGTACATATCAGCATCGATACAGAATCCACTAGAGATTACTACCACAGGCTATAGAGAATTGCTATGCCCATAATTCAAAAGCAACTCTCAGAGCCAAGATCCATCCCCAGCTCTGCCTACACAAGTCTTGCTGATGCGAGGGGTGTTAATGAGTGCTAAGGGAAACATCTAAAGCTTTGATTTTTCTCATGATATCTTCTGTTCACAATCTGCTGAAAGCAGAGCTCAGCTTCAGCCACTCAAAGGGACTCACGTGGTGAAAACCAGAATGGAAAACCTATGCTACAGGAGGAGGCTTTAAGAACAAGCTTTACTAGTTTAACCTCCTAAATGACAAAAAGCCTGAAAAGGGAAAGAATTAGTCCATGAAAGCATGTCAAGGAAGTTAATATCAGAGAAAGGAAAACAGTATTTAAGAGAAAGACGTTGTTTCCACACAGGTTGATGGATGCATTTAGGGAGAAATAGAATCATTTATATGGAGAATATTGCAGAACAAACATAGCAAAAGTAAAGAGAAGGAAAATTTTGCTTTGAAAATCAAATGAGGCTAGTTTACAGAAAAGGTTGTTTCTTGCAAATTCCCTGGCATAGCGAGGTGGTCCAAGATGTTTCTTCTAGTCCTCTGTTTTTAAATTGCAGACCCCGTGTCCCTGTCTGCGAGCCAAATTCCCTTTAAATACAACACAACTCTCCTAGAACATAATAGTATTAATGATAGAAATCATAATATTAATAATAATTAATATTAGTAATAATAATCATGGTGACAATAATAATGCAGTCTTCTTTAGTGATGAGGGAGCTTGCATCATGCTGGGCATTGCATCGGTTTAAGAGACCTCTCTAAGAGCTGTGATCCAGATCTAAGATCTGTGGCTTGTCTACTTCATGGTGAGAAAGACTCTTCCAGCAAACAACAGGTGATCAGTCACCTGCTTAATAATTTATCAATGACAACATTTTTTTTTTCCAATGGATGTATTTCTTAGTTGTTTTTGGATCTCGTTTTTGAAAAAATCGACCGATGCAAACGTTGTGAGACCATCTGCTCAGTGTTCATTATTTTCATTCCATTGCTTTCATTTTTTTTTCATTCTTTTCAGCTCCAACCTCTGCACCCAAGGACTTGACAGTCATTACACGGGAAGGGAAGCCCCGAGCCGTCATTGTCAGCTGGCAGCCACCATTAGAAGCCAACGGGAAAATTACTGGTACACATTTGCATTACCCTCTACTCTCCTTTTTCTTTTACTGTTCTGATTGTATGTTGCTTTCACTCCCCTATTTTTAGTAGAAACATCTGTTTTTTTCCCAGAATCCTATCTGATCTGATATTATTTTCTCTTACTTTTATCAGCCAACTTGGTCTAGGAGTCGAGGCAAAGTTAGAGACACTGAAAGATCACTTGCAGGATGTAAATATTCATTTAAATGCTAAGAACAGTGATTTAAGTTAAAAATGCAGCCCTCTCAGCAAAGGTTTTGTGGTACATGCTGCTCAGTGATAATTAGAAATGACTAATAATAAGTACTTTGTTTGGCAATAATGTGATACATAATATACCTAATGGTAGGTTGCTTGTTTCAGCACACAATGGGAGAATTTATTGGTAGATATTTCACTTTACAATAACAATTTAAGGCGATGATGATCAGGAAAAAAAAAATTACTTAATATTGACTGACAAGAACTGAACTTAATGGATGCTTCGCAGTGACAGATTTTATTTTCCAAAATGTTGCGTATAACCTTAGTGCCTAATTAAGACATCCATTAGAAGCCTTTAACGTTCATTTAGGGTGAAAAATACAGTAGAGTTCTATCTGAGATTTTGCATTTAAATGATCACTTTAGGCTGTTAATAGACATCTCAGAGGCATATAATTATTGGGAGAAATATTGTTCAACTACAAAAATGTGCACATTATGGCCTCATTACCACAAACAATTGGTTTACACCAGCTCTAGAACGTATTTTCACGTGGAGGAAAGTGTGCGTTACTACCAATAACCCAGCTACACACTCCTGAAGCACTAAGAAATATAAATGTAAGAGCAAGAAGGCTTCGGCACGATGCCCTGTGCGAGCAATTAGATGTGAGGAGCACTGGGTCAGATTTTCACCAGTTGTAACTCAGCAGGGCTTCCTTGGCATCAGAGGAGGGTGAGTTACACCAGGGAAGCATCCCACTTTATATTACCAATAAAATCAGGATCTATTTCTCTTCGGACGTTGCCAAGCAATACGGATTCTCAGGTTAGACTCGCGTAGCTGTGTATAATTTCAGCCTCCATATTATGATTATTATCTTATAATTTCAGCCTCCATTATCCGAAGTTTATCGGCTGTGACCGTGTCTGAAGGGAGGATGTTTTGAGGAAATGGCTCTGTTTACATTAACCCAGTTCGGTCCTTAGAGAGGATAACTGATGATTCTGCTGGACAACACGCGAGTGCTAACGGTCCTGAATCCCCACTGGCTAAAAGACAAAGATAATAAATAAAGAAAAAGCTTTCCTGACTTTTAAATTGTGAAATGGTTTGGTGGTAGCAACTTTTGTGGAGTTTTTCCATCAAAAGCAGCGTTCAGACCTGAGAGTAGCTGGGGTCCCTCGACATCCAAGCACAAGTTTCTTTCTTGTAGTGTTTGGTTGAAGAACGACTCTCATAAAGATTTTTTACAGCATCTGTGCCTAAGTTTTTCGTAGACTTTTCAAGGAGAGGAAACAACTCCTTGCAGAGAGTAGAAATGTCTAACAGCCATGCCTTCATCCCTAGAAATGTTTGAGCTATATTTTTGCGTTAATTTGAGAAACTTGGCTATTATATCAAAGCAAATACCATGATCAGTGAAACTGCTTAGTAACCACAAACTACAAGTCTATAAATAATACCCCATGATGTAAACAAGCAAAGAAAAAAAATAGAAAAAAAAAAAAAACACAAAATATTATTGTTTCCATCCTGGTGCCATTTGTCCCTGACCAGCATAACCATTGCTGTGGGATGAGAGCTTCGAAAAGCATCTTTATTTCAGAAAAAATAAAATAGAGGAGTAGTGATGATAAACTTTACACCGTTTTTTAAGTAACTTTGGATCCCAAGCAACAAAATGAAGTCCAGAAGTCTCATCTGGGCTCTCTGCCTTCCAGAAGCTCACTCCTGTGGTGCTGATATATAAGACCAAAATCGGATCGTACCTTTTTGCATGCTACTAGAGTGCCATGGACAAAAGAGGGGAAAAGAAGGAAAAAAGAAAGAAAACAA
Source organism: Aythya ferina (assembly GCF_964211825.1). Taxonomy (NCBI): domain Eukaryota; kingdom Metazoa; phylum Chordata; class Aves; order Anseriformes; family Anatidae; genus Aythya; species Aythya ferina. Next base: position 1,492,245 of record NC_140313.1, on the reverse strand, counting down.
AGATATTTATCTCCAGAATATCATTTGCCAAGAAGGTTCTTCCTACAAACTTCCGTTGTTTCCTAACACTGCTATTTCTACTCCCTAAATCCTAAAAATTTTAAGTTTTATTCAGTCCTAAGCAGTAATTGCAATGCCCCAGTTACCCAAAGTCTGAGATTGAGTTCTTCATTCTTTTCCCAAAAATACTTCCCCTAGATGTGCCAGGAAATATTACATGGCTTCCCGTGAGCACCCAGTACTTGATGTGCATCATTAAAGCCATTTCATTTTATTTCAGCACTGAAACCCTAAAGACTTACATTGTATGGTTTATGGCATTTATCAGACTGAATGGTGCACCTGTATTTGAGAAATGTGCTCATAACAGAGCCGTTTAGTGTGTGCTACCTATTTTTATATTTGTTCAACCCGTATCTCTTGCAGAGAATGCCGTAATTGTTGTTTTGGAGTAAAAATAGACAAATACGAATTAATTGTCACAGCCTCCTTTGAAGCTATTTTGATCAGACACCCACTGTTGCTGCTTTTAAAGAGAAAATAGTAGTTTTTAATCAATCTACATTTTCCACGGACGTTGCAGAGGAAGCACGTCGCTTGAAGCACTAACCAAGAGGCTGTTTTTTTTCAGCTTACATCCTCTTCTACACCCTGGACAAGAATGCTCCCATCGACGACTGGGTGATGGAGTCCATCAGCGGTGATCGGCTCACCCACCAGATCCTGGATCTCAGCCTGGACACCGTCTACTACTTCCGAATCCAAGCCCGCAACGCCAAGGGAGTGGGGCCCCTCTCTGATCCCGTTTTCTTCCGGACGCTGAAAGGTTTGGATCTATCTCATCCTGATATTAATGATAGCTCCAGTGTTCTTCTAGCTCCGTGGGAGCTTTGCAATTAATTCCACGGCAGCCAGAAGAACTCCTACTACTTGAAACTATTATTGAGAGATGAAAGCCAACCACTGCATATGGTAGTTGACAAGAGTAAACCACATAATGAGTCAGTAACTGTAGTTTTAAATTCAATCAGCTTGGGGAGAGCGCTCTGACACCACCTAACTTCCAGCCATCAGTGGTAGAGCTAATTGGATGTGCCTGGATTTCTCCAGAGACCTACCTTTTCTTTTGGGATCCTCAGGTGACTGTAGGAGCTGGCAATGACTCACTCCTATCAACAGAGCAGTCTCACACACAATTATAATTAAAAAATCTCAGCAAACTGAGATGCAATCTGACTTCACATGGGGAAAATTGTCCCAGATATTTTTCAGTGCCTGCTATTAACAACAGAAATTACTGCTGGATCTCTCCCCGTTAGTGACCGGCAAAGCAGGGGCACCCATTTTTTTGGCTGGTGCATGTTTTAACCAGGCCACTGTGTATATGAGAGCAAAGGACTCGTACCCAGCTCAATTTTTAATTAGCACAGTGAGATATTCCTCTTCTGTCCTCCCTGCTGCCTAGCTGTGAAGGCCTGACATCATCTCCCCAGAAATGATTCGATATGAAGGTGTAAGCAACATTGCTGTGAGGGGGGAGCGGGATGTTTGCAGCAGCTCTGCTCCTTCTATTTTAACTGTCACTCACTGATTTGCACAAAGGTATGAAATTACTGCTGAAAAGAGGTATAATTAATGAAAAAGTCGAATGGCATAAACAGCAAACCTGTTCCAGGAAAGAAGCGTGGCGTGTGAGAGAGCACTTCAGCGATCTATCTGCGGGAGGAAATCCAGGGGTTTGCACATAAAAATAACATCTTGGCAGAAGGGAATTGGAAGTGGATTTAGGCTGGACCTGCAAAGTCAGGGTTAGAGGGAAATTCAGAATGAAAGCTGTACACAAAAGCCTGGGAATTAGCATTCAAGTTCAAACCTCTTTTTAATCAGTTATAAGTGACTTCATTTAACGCAGACTGTATAAAAGCTAAGCGAAATGACCGAACAAAAGGGGTGACGTGCAATCCCTCCATCGCTCCTTTTATTTTTATTTTTATTTTCCTGTTGGGCAAGAGCTCATATTCGAGTTCATCTTTCAGCAGCCCTTTACGTGAACAGCAAACTGCCTTTTCCTGCCGCCCCTGATGGAAGGAGGAGGGGAACCTCCGTGTCCAGTGGGTGCCTGGCACTTCCCATGAAGGAGGGATTTGGATGAATGAGGCAGTGTCCTCGGCAGCCCTGGCAGAGAGCTTGCCCTTTCTGCTTCGCTGCTATCAGTGTCTATGAAGCGTGCTGCCGACCATTCAGGCCGGGAGTGAAAAGGCTCATACAACAGTTTTCATGAATTAGCACAAGTCAGAAAGAAGGAAAAAAAAAAAAAAAGAAAAAGAAAAAATTGTACCAATTTGTTCGGAGCTTATCGCAGCCAGCCCAGGTTTGCAGGACTTCCTTGTCCAAGTCGTGTTTCCCTTTGAATGAATTACGGGTAAGATCGTGATTATTCATTCTCCACTGCCATGAAATGTGAAGAGATAGCACTTTGTGGGTGCTTCATCTCCATCAGGCGGATGGTGCCAACTTAATTTCATGCTCACGATTTGTGCCAAGCAGAAGGCTGTTAGGCTGAGTCGAGGCATCAAAATATAATAACCACAGACTAATGAGATATCAAAAGATATAGAGACTCGGATATCTAAGTAAACTGAAAGATTAATGTACTAGATAGCCCCTACTTTGTAATGTTTACACAAAGTACCATAAAACTCATTTGGGAAATGAATTCTGGATCAGACAGCATCAACAGATACCAAAAAGATGAATTTATACATTTGTTACATCTCGTAATTGCCTACAAGGACTATGTCTAATACCCTGCCATGAATATTTAATGATAACCACCCTAAACATGTCATGTTCAATAATATTCAGCTGTTTATTTTTTTTTGACAAATATATCTCTGCACTTGAGGTGAAAAGACTTTCTGAAGTCTTGAGTGCGTTCTGATTTATGCAGAAACGTTGGTTTCCTGCCCTTAATGATTATTAACAGCAGAGGTGTAGGCGCCATATGGTAATGTGTGCTCTGATGGCAAATATATGTCCTGATCAGAGAAAGTTTTAAGCCGTGAAGAACGAAAAAAGCATCAAAGAGCCACTAAGTCACCCACCGTCTGATTTCCTGTATTATAACGTTCCTCCAAGGAAACCAGGCCATTGCCATGTAAGTATTTGTAGTGACTTCCCTTTACTAATGAAAACGTAGTGGGCTGTGAGAAATAGGTATGTTTAGTAGTAAATAACGCTCCCATGGAGCAATGAGTTTATGTTCTTCCACCTCGGCTCCACTGATGATAATACACAGGCAAATGGCAAATCCTTAGCATATGGAAATCGTCGTTACACCGTGAACTTCAATCAATCTGTGACAGTTTACATCACTCGAGGATCTGCTTTTTTATGCTCTGGCTGGCTAAATTTATCACTGCATGCATGAAGAGTCTGATGCAAACATTATAAGGAGCCTGGAAGATGGATAAAATGTGATGAAACACCCCACAGCTTTCTGACTAGGTGACTTGGGCCCAAACTTGAAGTCATTACTGGGATTTTTCTTACTCCTTTGTGAGAAAATACCTGGATAATTTCAATAAATATTATCCGCACATACACACGTCTGTGGCAGAGAACAGAGACTGTCTCGGTGTTACATTGCTTGATGGTGCATAAACGAATCATTTTCAGAAATTCACTAAGTAGAAATAAGCAAACACAACCCGAAATTTCTTTGCCACTGCCCAATGAGATGTGATAGCTGCAGGGGGAATGAATGAACCCGTGGCAGGCAGAGAGGAGGGAGGATTTCTTCGGTCTTTCAACTAATTTGTCAGTTGAGTGTTCTCCTCTGTTGCAGAAACAAGGAAATCTTAGAGGCGCGCTTGCTGAGTGTAGGTGTGCTTTCTTCTGCTGAGCTGCACCTCTTCTGGATTCCGGCCAGCATTTACAAACAGGCTGAGCTGCTTTAATTAAAGAAAATGAAACAGCATTCTGCTTATCGGAATCACACGCAGCGTTGCTCCGATCCGCGTCCGCTGGCCAAGCTGCCTGTCAGTGCACCAATAAAATAAAATAAAATAAAAGTGAATAAAAACCTCGGTCGGATGTGAAGGGACAAATGGAAAGGGGGAGAGAGGGAGAAGGGCACAGCCTGAACTTCAAACTCTCAGGCGATCCCTTCATGCTAAGGTCAGGCAGGAAAATTTGATTCTTCTGCAAGGCACCAGGTTAAGCCTTGCTGCTGTACCATGTGTGCCGGAGCCCCAAAACCTCAGGGGCTGCCCATGGGCCTGTGGGGCACCATTCCCAGCCCTGCAGTGCCCTCTAACGGGTTTGGGGGTCATTGAAGGAGCTCTTCCCCCTTCCATAGGCCTGGAGAATATGGATGTGGCCGTCTGGGGGACAGGTTGGGTGTAAACTGCTGCTAGTTCAGCACCTTCATCGTTCCCTAGCACAAAACCACGATCTAGCAGAGGTTTCATAGACATTTTTAGCAGCGAGGGGTTCAGCATGCCCTGCACCTGCAGGTGGTCATGATCAAACTTGCAGCTTCATGCACCAAATGACATTTTTTCCCCCAATTTCCTGCATTTCATCCTCGCATATTCATTAAGCAGAGGACCGGTTAATGCTTGCAGCTCTTCATGTATCCAAGGGAAGCTGAAACAGGAAGGCTTTTAATGTATCTATTGAAATGTGAAGTCTTGTCGAGCACACTTCAGATCACGCTATCTTTTATGGTTATTATGCAAAAACATGTAAATACTTTTAAAGTCTTTTGTAGAAGGCTGAAACAATGATAATATGCGTCAAGCTGAGCGTTCAGCTTGCAGGTGATTTGGCCATAATTATTCAAAGAACCAGAGTTTCTCTTCTCTGCCTTTTTCTCTCTCTCTTTCCCTTCTTGCTTAATTAAACTTCCCAGATCATGGTGGCATATCAAAGAACGAGAGAACGAGAAAATACCGGGGGCAACTTTTCACCTTTGTGAAAACTTTGTGCAAATATTTGACGTGGAGCATGGTGCGACCTGCGTTTGTCCGCTTTAGTTCCCCAGGGGCTCTTTGAGAAAAGGGAAGGCTAAAAAAACCTCCTTCCCCCCCTGCGCTGCCTGCTTGGGGATGCTTTACTCTGGGGTTTTCCCTTCGCCAGCGGCCCAGCTCTAACGACGTTGTCTCTTTCTTGCAGTTGAGCACCCCGACAAAATGGCCAATGACCAAGGTACGGTGCCCTCAATCTGTCGCCTTCATTCCCGGCATCCCCGCCGCGCCGCCGCCTTTCACCTGGGCTGCACACCTGAGGAGGCAGGCGCCGGCGCGCTAATTAATCTTGTTAATGAAGTTCTGCTCGGCTGAGGCTGCTGCTTTGATGGGGAAGATGTAAATTTTCGGGAGAGGAAATTGTTTTGTCTCTTTTCTGAAGGACCAATTAAAATGTCAAGCTGCTTTGTATGAAATAAATTTTTAGTCTCTCTGCTGCACTTCTGAATAATTCACGTTAAATATAATTAAGCTCGGCATAATTCCCCGGCTCTTCCTGCACCCTTTTGTGGGTTATAGATTAAAGTTCAGAAGGCTCACAGTGAGAAATCATAAATCATCTTTACCCTCAAAACAGCAGCTCTCGTTTAATAATCGCAAAGTTTAGTCAACTTTTCAAGGCATTATCATTATGTTTGCCAAATATGAATGTGTCTGATTAGTCACAGCTCCTCTGCTCCTATCCCCTTTTCAGTACTTGGAAAGTGTGTTGCTGGGATATTTTTCATTTTTTACTCTAGACCTGTTTATTCGTAAGTATTTATTTCAATTATACCCAGAAGATCATACGTTTCTGTGACATCTGCCCAAGGAAATGGTCACAGGGACTTTGGGAGAACTTGGAGGTGATGCTGGGAGGTGCGTTTGGTTTGAACTCTCACTTTAGGTTTGTGTCGAAGGCAAAGTGAGAGGTCAACCTCAAATCCTAGCTTTACTTACCAGCTGCCATCATACCCCGATTTAATGAATTACATTAATTTGAAACATGGAAATTCCTGGTGGAAACAAGAGCATTATTTAGGGCTTCAAGCAGAAACACCCATGGGAGTTACCCTATTTCTTCACGAGGGTTTCACCATGTACCAGGTACCACCTGCAGTACAAGAAGGCAGCACATCCCCGCAGGCGAGACCCACTCTCAGCCAATTTGGGAAATTTGATGTCTAATTTCAGCACATAATCTTCTCCGTAAAGGCAGAAAGAAGTATCTAAATTATAAAATTAAAAGCTGGTTTTGCTCGGTATGATTTATTGCACCACAGCACACACAAATTGAAAATGTCAGCTTTGAATAGATAAAAACTGCTTTTAAAAGGTAAATGTGTTAGGTTGCAAAGAAGCCTGAAAGTAAATTATCAATATATTTTTCTTGAATTTGCATTTAAAATATATTCAGGCAGGCTCAGAAAACTTAGGAGAGGCTTCAGCACAAAGTATCACCTGGTAAAGCAGGATTGAAAGAGCATCACGTTTTTATAAAATGGGGGAAAAAGGAAGGCTAGATGGAAAATTGAGTTTGTTGTGTTTGTTTTAGTTTTTCCCTCTTTCATCATATCTGTACTGCTGCTTGAGTGCTATTTAATGACCTTGTGGCACAACACATGGAGCATCTCCCATCGCAGCTGGTTGTGATTTCAAGAGGCAAAGCCTCGAAAAAGAGCCTCTGGCAGGCAGCCTCTGAGCTCCCAGCTCTGCCCTCGCTGTCACAGCACCATAGCTTTGTGCAGCTATTGTAGCACAGCCACTCTTATATCCATCTTCCATTATTTCTCTATACTTGCCCCAAATCCCATGAAACTGGTGTCAGTAGAAGCAGTGCCTCGCTTCTGACTTTCTGCTTGCTTCATTCCCTGTAATGCTGCAGAAAAGTCAGAGGTTTTCGGATGCTCAGCGTTCTGCTTGTGGGTAGAAAAATACAGAAAATGTGGCAAAGCATTTTTCTGTTCCACAGAAGTGTGATCTTACCTCCGCCATGGGGATTAACGAAATCAGATTCTCTGCAGAGACACCTGCCTGTCCCTTCGTGTGCTGCAGTGTAATTAATGGGGAGAAGTGAATAAGCATGACAGGTTAACTCTGCATATGGCAAGTGAGCACAAATTCCTCGAGTGACTGCAGAGAAGGAGTTCTGGGCCATTTCCCTTTTGTGCATCCTGCTCCTCTGGGGAAGCTGTGACCCTTGCTAAAGTCTCAAAGCCTGCAGAAGGGTGCAGCCTGCAGAAGCTCCAGTTCATTGCTTTAAACATTTGGGGGGAGCTCTTCCTCTCCCAGCCAGCTGCTCAGAGTCTCAGCCTGCATCGTGCTTAAAATACAACCGTGATTTGTTATTCACTTGAAAATAATAAATTACATGGTGTCACGGTGGTTAGATAAAGTAATGTTAAGACCTGTTTCTGCATTTTTTAAAGATCATTTCGAGATACAAAATGATACACAGCCTTCAGCGTGTAGGGTGGTTACTAAATGCATGCTGGATAGCTCATGGTTGATTACAATAGCAGAATAGCTGTTATCGTGCTTCTTATAGATACTGCACTTATAGATACCTATAGGTATGAAAGCTACAATGGCTTTCTATAATTGGGAAAGCAGTAGGATTAGTGGGGAGCAAAATTAAGGTGATAGAAACTGTGCCCTGGGTGCTCAACCCCATCTACCTCCAGTCACCCTGCCCTCTCCCTGCAGGAAAACCGCCTCCTGGCCATTTAAGTGACAAAAATTAAACCTTCTTGCTGGGTTTAGCAGATAGCAAGCATGCACAACATGAGTTAAACATGATCAGTCCCTCTTGGTGTTACCTGTACATAAATACTGCCTTTTGTCTGGGTAGGTGAAATAAACTTCATTGCAGTTCTTTAGGGCTGTAGTATAGAAGAAGGAATTCTCAGCCTTTTGTGGTTTGCTTCCTAGGCTTGTTGAAATCTAAATTCAGCTTCCACTTTTAAATGACCTCCGTGATGAATTCTTATAAGAGAAAGTCCGAGGCCCTCACTCGATCTGCAGGCAACTCTATTAAAGACGAGTCACCGGGGCCAGGTTTCACTGTAACTGTACTGCGAGCAGCGAGATAAACAAAGTCAAATTTCCTAAAAGCTCGTTTGCCTCAGAAATAATCAAAGCTAATTCTTTAATCATCCAGGGTCTGAAGCGACGCTCACTGAAGTCAGCGATAGCCTTTTAAATTACTCCATGCTTTGGACAAGGCCCTTGGGGGCCGTCTCTGCCACAAATGCAATTCGTATTGAGTGACACGAATTAACTCTGGTAGGTCATCCATCTCCGACACTGGCACGTGGCTGTGAAGTTCAGGGAGAAAAAGGCACTTCTGTGGCAGCAGAGCAGAGTTGGAGGCTGTGGGACAAGTGAGGGGTTTTGGGCAAAAACCCCGGGGTTTCAGGACATGAGGCAGTGCAGCCTTGAGGGGCTTGCATGAGGTAAAGGAGATGGGGCAGAGAGCACAATCTGGCGAGAACTTCAACAGTTTTTGGCCATCGTAAAGGCAGCAGAAGTGGTAATATGAAAGCAAGCATAAAATTACAGTTTCAGATGCTCAAGAGAGAATTTTTATCACAAATTTTATGTATGTAGGAGAAGGCCAGCTGCTTTCTTAGGAGCTATTGTCGAGGCTTCCTTAAGTCTTACAAACTCTGTTTATGATTTTGATCTGGAATTTAGAGGCAAACTGGGTGAAGAAGAGATTAATTCACTCTGTTTTATCTTGCCCCAGTTTTCATTTGATAAACCCATATTAAATTTAGTCCCAATTTTGTCAATATAGGACTTGTAAACAGTAATGTGTGGCCATCGGAATTAGATCTGTGAAAGAGCAAAAAGCTGATTTCTGCCTTTGGACTACAGCTGCTTCATAGCATCCCCTGGAAATTCTGATAAAAGGAAACATACCCAATTTCGAACAAATATTTTTTATTATCTTAGGAAATTTCAGTACATTTTGATTGTTCTATTGTTTTCCCAAAAAGCTATTTTCCATGAAATGGACCGTTATAAACTATCCAGATGAATTGTGTATGGAATGGAATGTATGTATGGAATATAGACATGAGTTTTTTATATATATGACGTTCCTCTTTATAACCATAAACTGGAGATTTAAGATTGAGCTTCAACACTTGCCGCCATGGTGAGGCCTACAGGAGGTCTCCAGCTCCCCATGCCTGGAGCAGGGCCTGTGACGATACCAAGCTCCACAAAAAGTCCACGGAGAAGATCATGACAGTCAGTTGTGTTTCCAAATCCCAAGAAAATCTACAAATCTACAGCTGTGTTTCCATATCCCAAGGAAAATGGAGGCCTGCATTGTCCTGCACCTGGCCTGAAGGCCCGTTGCAGGGTTCCCAGGCGGTGCGAGGACTTTGGGGGATTTGGCTCTCCCGAAGAGGGACCGAAGGCCAGTTGTGTGGTGGCACACCTGCAGTTTTACACCTCGGTGCTCTTCATCTCATGAGTAAACAGCACACTAATTGTTTCAGCTCTCAGAGCAAGGCAGTTTGAAGCGCAGTCCAGTCAAGCGTGGAATTTGGCTGTCTGTAGTTCAGTCTCCACCGTGCTGGACTTGGGCAGCCGTGTTGCTCTTCACCTGCTTGAAACCTTCCTGTGCTCGGTGGTGGTGGGCTGGAAACTCTTAATGTGCATTTTTCATGTGTCTTCCTGTGTGAAAACAGCTGCCAGTACATTTATAGCCTGATACCAGCCACCGAAAAGCCACGTTGTCTCACGCAGTGACAGCAGAAGGTGTTCAGTTTGCCTCTTTATTTCCTTTGACGGCCTCGGGCTTTTGGCTCTGAAGCTATTTTGCAAACTCTGGGAGTAGCATCAGTGAAAGGATGAGCTATTCAGATCTTTTTTCAAAGAGCTGCTTCCTAAACAAATAATGCAGCAGTCTGCAATGCTCTTTGCTACTAGGAGAAGCAATAAAAAGTATCCCATTTATCAGAAGAACCTCTTCTGAGGAAAGAAAGAAAGAAAAACAAAGCCAAAAACTTTCTTAAGGTCAAAAACATGGAAAGCATCTGCAAGGAGGGATCTCAGAAGACATGCTTGAAATTACAAGGAGGGTTATTCCTGCATAATGGTTGCGTTTCCTGCTATGCTGAGACATCGCTGAGACAGCTACCTCAGGAGGCAACTTGAAAAAGCAGAACTAGAAATTCAAGAGGAAATGTGGTATCTGTTCATCTAATCGTGCCTTTCTGCCCAAACCCCAGGGTCCTTCCCAGAAGTCTGCCAGCTTATACACACTGAAAAGCAAACTTAAAAATATTTCTGCCTTCTTCGAGCTTTTCAGCTCTCTCTAGCACAATGTGTTGTCTCCTTCATTACCTGGTGCTGGCTGTGGATGGGAAGACAAGAAGACACAAATCCTCGTGCTCTGAGTTGTTTAAATGATGACGGATGCAGAACTTCAGTGCTCAAAGCTGAATGTCTCGAGGTCTGCCACATAGTGTCATCAACGGGGGGAGACAGGGGCCTTCAAAAACAGGTTTTCCCAATGCCCACGCAGCATTGCACATCCCAGGCTGGCCTGATATCCTTCTTCAGGAATAAATTCTTCAAGGGATACCTGGGGAGGCAGGAAACATTGATTAGTCTCTGCTTTCTCATACGAGAACATTGCTCAGCTTATTTTCTCAGTATTTTTGGACTGTTTATGGCAAAATGCAAGAGGAAAAAGATTTATGCTATTATCCCAAAAGAATTTCTGACCCCTTTCCAGGTGCTGGAGACCTGGGAGGATGAAGATCTGTTGTGGTCACAGACGTCTTGATTTATTTTTTTTTTGCCTTGACATGATCAAGTTGAAATGGTTATTGAATATAATGGTAATGGAAAAAGCACTTGTTTTTTCAGAAGAAAAAACTCGAGTCACTGAAACATTTGAAAGACAGAAGTGAAATGGAGGAGTGAGAGATGAGAAAGAATATGTAGGATCAAATGGATTTAGGTTTTAGTACCTCAGAAAGCATGCTAAAACTCATTTAAAAAAAGTAGGAAAAGCAAGTTTGAAGATTGTTTAACCTCCAGTGAAAAGGCAGTTCTGGAAAAAGCAGCTCATTAGTTGAGATTTTAAATGTTTTTTTCCAAAAACCTGGAGTAACATGAAGGAAAAAAGCTCCACTGGAAAATGGTGGAAGTCAAAGAGTTAGTCCATGGTCTGACCAAAAAAAGAGAGATCTAGACATACCTGTTGATTTATTTTGACCTTATAAGTGTCTTTCTGGTTGGCATGGAGGGTTTACATCCGAATTCAGTGGAGCAGGAGTTTTGGACTTGTCTTCCAGCAGATGGGAAGCCCACTGGTGCCATGGAGAGTGACATCAACTCTAAGCACAGGGCATGTTATTCCAAAGCATGTTATTCCAAATAATGTCTTAGTAGCAGAACAAAGCTGAAATAACCTAAATTCAATCTTTAAAGAATTTTGGAAATGTTTCTAGCCCCCAAGCCCTCCTGGATATGCTCAGTGTAGCCTAGTTGAGAGGTTGCTGTGTCTCCATTGCTGGTCCCTTCACAGGGCAGGGTCTCGGACAGGGTGAGCTCTCCAGGACACCCATCACACCGAGTGCTGCTTTTCCCCAGGAACACAGTCCTTAAATTCAGAAAAAAACAGGAAAACTGATACGGGCAGCTGTTCACGCAAATATTTATACAATAAAAATGTGATGCATAATGCCTTGAAAAGTGCTCTTCTACTAATTCAAAAAGTACTGAACTTGGAGTCAGGCGTGCAGGTTAGTTGTTTTTTTTTTGAAGTTCCCAATATCCAGATTGAATTTTTGAATGTGTTAAGCTCCCTCTAAGATCTGTCAGTGTGGGCTAAGTAGCAAAAATAGCAATGTTTAGCAGCCTCCCGTTGAGATACCCAGGTTCCTAAGCACAATATAACCCCGGTGTCACAACGTATTCACAGGTAGCAGTGTACTACGGTGACTATGACTGCTGTAGAGTGTCATCGTGGTAAACAGAATTACTATATATCTTACATTTATCTCTATTTTGCCTGCTTTTACAGCTAAACATTTTGCAACCTTGTTTTCTCGGGATCAAGTTGTTGTAGCTGTGCAATTACGCTGATTGAAAAGATGATTACGCTGAAGTCTCTTCTGATGATAATCATCTTACATTTATTTAGGGCCATTCATCACAAAATACTTGCCAAATTGGTAGACAAAGTTATGCACATCAATTCCTTCACAGCCCACAGAAACACGAGTACCTCTGGAGGGGAATTATGGCAGTTGTTTAACGGTTCGCAGCAGCAACAAACAACTGCAGGAAAGTGAGAAAAAGTTGGTTTTTTGGGGGCTGAATGTCCCAAGAGATCGGATGGAGATGGTGGTCATTGGAAGGAGAAGGGACAAAATTAAGGAGGTGAAAAGACGAACACCTGAAATTTTACTCCGTTAATTTGGAGTGCAACTATTCCCTCAGCAGCCAAACCATTTTTAGAATAATAAACATATTCCTTCTTCTTCTTCTTTTTTTTTTTTTTTTTTTAATCTTAGGAGTTAGAAAATAGGCAATTTTGAGAAGCGGAAACAGTGCAACAGTTGTGGAGTTACATTTCCATCATTTTTTCCATCAACAGGTCGTCACGGCGATGGCTCCTACTGGTCGGTGGACACCAACCTGATTGACAGAAGCAGCCTGAACGGTAAATGCAGGCTCCCTCCGATGACATTTTACATTCTCACATTTCCATTTCATCTTTCTCTGGAAAACAGCATTTCTTTATTAATTAGTTCTGCCCTAAGATGGGAAGAAACAAGGGTAAACCCCGTGGATTAAGGCTAATTAACTGGACCTAATCATTGCCAGCTGGGGTGGAGGTGCACAATCAATGACTTTATATTCCCGAGCCCACCTCCAGTACCTAACAAAGCCTTGTCACCTCCCGTTATTGAATGAAACAACAGGCACAGTTCCCTGAAATGCGGTACCAAGTGAGGTTCCAAATACAAAATAATTACAAGGCACATAGCTGATTAACTCAGACTGATTATTTTCTTCAGCCAAGACAAGGAAGGAATGCTAAGTGTCCTTACCTTCTCCTGTCCTAGTTTGCTGTGGGTTTAGCTCCTGCTGTTCCTAATGTATATAAAATACAAAATACTTCATCATAATTACAGGAAAAATGACTTTTGAGATGTAAAGAGAACTTCCAGGACCTGCAGTAAAGGGTAGGGAAAGAAGATTTGTTGTTTTCCTTGATATTCACTGTACTGTTTTATGTGATGTCTTTTTTCAGTGCCTTTTAGTCAGCATGGAAATGAAAAAGAAAGCCAAATCTTTGGGATTTCTGTACTAGGCCATTGTAAAGCCAAAAAGATGCCACTTGCAGCTGCTTGTCATATTCAGTTGCCTGAAAAAAAGCCAGGAGAAAAGGCAAATTATTTCAATAACTTAACTGAAATAACTTAACGTAACTAAAGAAAGGACATTAGGGCAGAAAACAAACGACATTAGGGCAGAATATTGCAATTAAATTACATCTATCAATATCTAAAGCTGTTACTTGGAAAGATTTGCCTTTTTTTTTCCTGTCTCATTCAGTTGTGCTAAAGGCAAAATGAACCCCCCCACACACACATTGTTTGGTTCATACGTGGGAGGCTGCGGGGATGACGCCATCAGACAACTCCCGAGCTACTTTTCTTGTGAAATCCTTGACGTGCAGTGGCACGGCTCTTCTCTTTGCATCCCCTTGCACCGATCCTGGTGAAGATTTAGATTCTTTCAGCTGAAGTGGAGAGGGTTTGGGGGATTTGTGAGTTTGTAGGCTTATAGAGTGCCCATAATACCCCCTTAGCAGACAGAGCAAACGCATCCCTCGCTGTTCTGTGTGGGTGTCCGTAACAGATGACCCTGTCAATAGATACACAAAAATCCAAAATTATTATAAAAGCATAAAATGGGCTATTCCCTACGTAATGGGGAAAAATAGAAGTGAGGGAGCTGTGCTTGAAGTCAGTTTGACCGGGACTTGATGCTAGAAGTGGTGGCATCTTCAATCCCGGTCTTGCAGCTGCATTGAAACCAAAGGTTTTAAGACGACGTGGTGCCACCCAAAAGGCTTTCCATCTTGTTGTGTTTTACGGGCGGCTCCTAAAGAGGGAGAGGGATAAATCCACCGCTAACCAGCCGCCGTTGTCCTTGTTGTCCTTGCAGAGCCCCCCATCGGGCAGATGCACCCTCCCCACGGCAGCGTCACGCCCCAGAAGAACAGCAACCTCCTCGTCATCATCGTTGTCACCGTCGGCGTCATCACCGTGGTGGTGGTGGTGGTGGTGGCCGTCATCTGCACCAGGCGCTCCTCGGCACAGCAGAGAAAGTACGTTTGCAAATCTCAGGGCAGAAGGAGAAGGGAATTACACCCGTTATGCTTCGAAGTAGATGCAGGCAACGACCTTCGTATAGGAGAGAGGGGGATTTGGGGACCAAAGTGCATTTTGGGGATGGGTCTTTTGTAGTTTTTGGAGGTATGGGCTTGGGAAAGCTGGAGATCACTCAAGAGTGGTGAATATTCCCTGCCCCCAGCTTGCATGGTGAAAGAATAAGCACCCCTGCTGCGGTCAGCCTGGAGAAATCAGCCTGTCAGGCACATCTCTCTGTTGTTTACATTGCCAAGTATAATTCAGACACAGGAAAGAATCAATCCCATTGATTTAAAGGGGGAAAAAAAAGTGTTTGTCTGTGCCTGGCGATGCTATCAGACTTTCTGGCTCCGCAGCTCTGCACCTGCATGGCTGAGGACCACAGAGAGTCCTGCTCACTCGGTAACCTTTGGGAGGATGCTCTCCTCCCCAGACGGGCTGTCGCCAGAAGTCTTCCAGGAAAATGCAGTAACAATTCTTTCTCGAGATAATTCTTAAATACTTGGGAAAAAAAAAAAATAGAAAATTACAGAGAAAAATCTTTAGGATTCTTCTAAAATGTTAAAAAAGGGCAGCAGCGTAAAGCACAATAGTGTCTTTTTTTAGGTTTCCTGAGAAATTGGAGGTGGGGTGAGTGGCTTCGAAACAGAGCTGGGTTTGATACATTGAATTTATTGAAAAATACTCAGCAAAAAGGTTCATTATTCTACTCTCGTGAGATACTGGCAATGAGAAAGTGAAGTTTAAACATAGTTTAGCCACAAGAATGGTGTGTTGTTGTGTTTTTTCTCAAGAGCAAGACCAAATTTATGACATTGATTTGCGTGGATGCTTAAAGAAGGGTGATGCTATGAAAGGAGGGGGGGACAGGAGGGCTCCCACATATGCCAAAATTAGCCTCAAGCTGGCTGAGCACAGGCAGACGGCAGCTGGAGGTGTTTGACAGTCACTGGGCAAAGTGTTTTCTGTGAAGATGGATACTTGAGCATCGACTTTTTAACTAAGAAAACTCTCATGGAGGCAGAAAAATAAGGGCCCTTGCTTCTAGGAGGGCTCGGGTAGCTGAATGCTGAGCTGATTTTACAATTGGCTTCTGTTGTGAATTTTAACACCTGGAAATCAGGCCATCATTCGAAGGCAATGGAAATGCGTCCGTTGAGTGGTGTTCGCCGAATCCAGGCCAAAGCTCTCCTGGGTTTCTTAAAAGGAGGAGGGAATTGGCAAGAGGGACAAACAAATAGAGAGGTTCATCTGTCCAGCATCAAAACTTACGTACCCAGGTCTGAATTAATCAGCCTCGACCTCCTTGGTAGCTCCATGGGAGGAACAGGAGTGTTCAGAGATTTATCTTCTCCAAAGATATCAGAAGACTTCCAATTTGAAGGCATTTATTCCTCTCTTTTTAATTAAAAAATATGAAGGTGGCAAACTTGCATTTGCTGTGTAACTTCTGAGCATCTCCAGGGGTGGATCTGCCCCAAGTGACCCTACGCCAGCCATTCCTGACCCGAAAATGAGGAAAAAGGAGTGCAATAAACGTGAAACGACAGATCCGAACTTTCGAGCAGCAGGAAGAAAAAAAGAAAAAAAAAAAAAACAAGAAAAAAAAAAACTGAGCTTCTTCGGAACAGAGTTTGTTGGCGTGAATTTGTTTCTGACCTGCCTGGAGAGCTGCATCCTGTGACACCCAGAGTTTAGGCAGCAGCTTTTCTTGGCAGCTGGTTCTTATTATAAAATCACCGCTGAACAAAAGGAGTGCCGTGAGGGGAAAGGCCAAGTCCTGTTGGATAATGCAGTGCTTCCCCAGAGCGAAAACTTGCAGGTGATGGAATAATCTCCCGTAAGCCTTCGGTGGAAGAAAGTCGTATTTCTGCAGTTAATTAAAAGTTGGCTGAACAAAGCAAAATAAAGCATATTATAGAGAACAACTTGCGAACTGCCCTAGGTGGCTTAGCGTGTATTTTCTGTCTCTGGCACCGAGGGAAGAATGAAATATGCACAAACCCTGCGGCAGTTTGACACGGGGAAAAAAAACAAGGGCGGAAAAACCGGGTAAAGATCCAGGTGCAATAATTTAGTCGTGAGTAAGGGCTCCTGCAGTAACTGAGATTCATCCCTTCACCGTAATTACATCCTCCCCAGCACGTGTGTCTGCTGATGTGGTTATTTGGAGGGTGGGCAATGGGGTCACCCATCAGCCTGTCCCCAAATCCCCTCCTGGCCTGGGCAGGGCAGGTCACAGCTCGTGAATCCAGGTTGAATCTTAAAGGATGAAATCGCTTCATGCAATATGCTCTCAAACTGCAGTACCTGCTTCTCCCAGGAACATTTTCAAGGCTTTATGAGATGGGAAACTTGTCAAACACGTCACAACAATTAGCCCACGGACCGGTGCCATTAGGGTACGGCGTAGGAGAAAAGATGAGGGTGGACATCTTGTCTGAGCCTGGGCTGTAGGTTGTGGAGATTTAAACAATTAAACGTGAAATGCAGTCTTGAACAAGTGCCCAGCCAATTAGTATGGTGGGCAGGGAGCAACATAAAAAGAGATGACAAAAAACAAGCTAAGACTGCTTTGAGTCCCGTAGAATTATGCGTACAGGGTTGGGAGGACATTAAACAAAGTGTCACCACCCTGAAGTTAAATGGGATTGAGCTGGCAGCCCCTGTAGAGCCTCGGTTTGTTCCCCTGGGATGTGGGTCCTGCTCACAGCGGTGGCACGGGGTGGGATTTTAATGGGGACAGAGGGTGATGGAGCCGGGTGATGGGAGAGACTGGTCTGAGGTTTTCAGGCCACCTAGCAGGAAATAAAGAGGCCAAAATGAAATGATGTTCCACTCGAAGCAGCGAAAGAACAGTTTTGTATTCCCAATTTGTTGATGCGTTGTTTTTTTCTTTCTTTTTTTTAATAGGATTTTTACACCGGTTGACTTTCCTTCAATACGGCCCGAAAGGCAAAAGGCAGCCTTAGACTTAGAGCAGTTACAGCGCTAGCAGGGCAAACGAGGTGAATTGGAAAAGGCCTTGCTGGGCATCCTTTAGATGCATTTGTCTCTAGCTGCAGGGGGATGGAAACCCTGCCTACCACACGGCTCAGCACCCGGTCCTATAATTGGCCCGAATCAGACACTAAAAGCTGTTCGCCTGCAGGGGTCCAAACATCACATCCCATCCGAAGGGCTGATGCTAATGAGTTAGCGGCCGTGCTGCTGCTGCTGCTGGCTGGCCTCATCGGTTAAGCTTGGGTTTGGTTTGAGAACGGTTAATTTCAGCTTATTTCTGGATTTATTTTTTTCGGTTTATTTCTAAATAACAGTTTATTCCCGAGATATTCCCAGAGGGAAGGTCCTAAACCGTTAAAAAATTAAACTAAATGGAGTTGTTGTAAACTTAACTTCTTTCTCTGACATTAATCACAAAATGAAGAGCAATCTCACTCGGTATTACTGGCAAATCATCTTTTTTAATGTGTGTATTGTCACTTTTTAGCTGTGTGAGTGTGCTGTACGACAACTGAAGTCCCTGCCCAGGCATTGCTGTGCTGGAGCCTATGGAAACAGACAACTAGAAAGAGTTTTCCCTGCCGCGAGTTGATTTCTTTTGAAAGCAGAGCTTAAGTCCTGCTACCATCATTCAAAATTGCACGAGCACGGGCTATATTTTAAGGGCAGAACCGATCTCTATTTTTACATTTATCCTTAGGAGAGAAATACGTATCGTGGCATGCGAGCTGGGTGCGTTTCGCGTTGCGAAATAATTGAACAGCAAGAGAAACGCGGCCACCTGAGATCATGTTTTCGCTTCCAGACTCCTTGAAAATGGGTAACGGGCTAAATTTGAAGCCCGCTCTAAACCTTCAACTTCCAAAGCGCCGGTTTCTGGTGGTTTTCAGCCAGGGTTTGAAGGCGATGTGGATGCTTCCATCACTGCAAGGTTTCTGCCTCCCCCTGGGATCGGGGGGTAGACGCGTTTTCAGAGGAACCTCAACTTTCGCGTTGCACAAACAAAACCTTCCCAGGGATGATTTATTTTCATTTGTTATTGATGACCTTTTCATCTGCCTTCCTGGCTCCGCTTCAATTTGCTGCTCGTGGGCTGTCAGAGCATCAATAATTTGCCAGGAAAGAACAACAAAAAACACAACAAACAATGCAAGCCGAGCTAGATCACTGCATATATTTTTAAATGATATCATTGCCGTAGCAGTTTTGTAGCTATGCTTGGAATGACACATTCATTATAACCCCCCCTATTTACTGTTGTGCACCAAAATTAGTTTGGGGCTGAATTTTCCCTTGTCTAGCTCCAGCCTGGAGAAATGAATTATGTTCAATTGGAAGTGACAAAGAAATGGCTGTATCCCGAAGTGAAGAAAGCAGTTCTGTATATAGAAACAAAATTAAGGGCTTTTTTTCTTTTTTTTTTTTTTTTTCGAATGACATTGAAAGAACAAGTTTACTTTTTAATTTCGAGCTGGACGTACATTAAGCTTTGAGTGAAGACCGTCGTAATTATTCTTGCAGGTGTTTATCAGGATGCCACCGGGATCTGTCCAAGCGGGTATTAACGAGCTGTCCTTCTCCCCCGGGGGGCCAAAGTGCAACGTTCCCTCCTTGTTCGGCCCGACGCTGTCATTTTCAATAATTACCTTTTGGCAATTAGAAAATAGCAGGCCGAGCACGAAAAGCTAATTACGGCCGGAGACCGGGAGTCTGATTTCGTGGGGCTGTAAACAAAAAGCGCCTTGCTCCCAAGGACCCGAGCGAGGTCTGCTCCTCGGGGCGGCTGTTGAGGACTGAGATTTTTCTGCTGAAGCCAAAACATCGTCGCCAGGGGCTTCTGGTGATGGGGCAGGACTGCCCTTGGCCTCATTTACATCACAGGACGTGTTCAGCCCTCGTCTTGAAGGCAAAAACTTTTTTTTTTTAATTTAGGTGGTTGTTCCGCCTACCTTTTGCTTTCCAGATCGGGCTGAGACAGTCAAGCAAAGGATAGAAATTGATTCGTGAAGTCAAAAAGCTCCTCGAGCTTTTGTCCTGGTGGAATAATAGCTAGGGAGCCCAGGCTCTTCCCATGGAGAAAATTCCACTTTTTCCCTCTTTTTCACCCTCTTTCACCCCTCTGCTGAATACGTACTGTCCGTGAGCCCTTGGTGCCTCGTGCAGGGCACTTGGCGAGTGGCCACGTGGGGTCTTCCGTATCACCTACACCTTTGAAGGACACATCTAGAGGGCTTCTCTAGGAGATGCCCACAAGCAGAGGTCACTCAGGACCTGTCCTTGTGGTCTCACAAAGAGGAAACACGTCCTTAACGTGACCCTTTTCATTTTCCTTTGCTGCAGGAAACGTGCGACCCACAGCGCCAGCAAAAGGAAGGGCAGCCAGAAGGACCTGAGGCCCCCGGATCTGTGGATCCACCACGAGGAGATGGAAATGAAGAACATGGAGAAGCCGACGGGCTCCGACCCCGCGGGGAGGGACTCACCCATGCAGAGCTGCCAGGACATCACCCCCGTCAGCCACAGCCAGTCCGAAACGCAGCTGGGCACCAAGAGCACCCCACAGCCCGGTGAGGAGCACCCACACAAATACACTGATTTTCACTCACTTTCTAGATTTGGGGCATTTCTATTCCACATATTCCCATTTTTTTCTCCCTTTCTGGTGCTATAAATCATTTCACTGTTGCTTTAGTAGCTGAGGATGCTTTTGTAAGAAATCAGACAATGAGAAACCTGATAGAGGCTGTGAAAAATTCTTTTCACGGATGATGTTTGCGTAAAACCTGTCTTTTTTATATATTTCTACACATTTTCTTTTTTTTTAAATCCTGAAACTCAACTGGAAGCCAGCTGTAGTTCAGTTCGCATTCCAGGAAACACAGAGGGGGAAAAAAGTGAAGGAGAAAAAGAAATGAAAACTAAAGCAGAGGGAGAACACGATCACGGAGAAGGTCAGCAACAGCCCCAGGAGGAGAGCTTGGGGCAGCAAGGCTGAGAAAGCTTCCAGATGTGAGGAAGGACATTCTCGAAGAAATAAGCGGTTTCGGTGAAGTTTCCCCCTCCTGTTTTTTAACCTCAGCGCACACCCCACATCACAGATTTGGCTTCAGCTAATAACATTTCTTCCGCCGTAATAAATAGGAAGTCTGGGGAGAGGCAGGTGGTGCGTACAGGCAGGGGCGGAGGGCAAAGCACGGTAAGTTGGAAAACATCAACATATTTCTCTTGAGTTCATCGTGAACACATCGCTCGTGGGCGACGGAGCGCAATAATGCCACGGTATCTGTTGGGGCTGTAAATAATGAAGGTGACTTTTTCAGCTACTTCTGATGTTTTTCTCTTTTTTTTCTAGTCTGGAAAGGAAGGAAAAGTTTTAAAAAAAAAAAGAGTTTTCATGTTGCTTAATGGATCTAATTATTATTTTTTTTTTTTTTTTGACATTCTGCTCGGGGCTGATAGCTTTCTGTTTATCAAGATAATTGGGACGATGATTTGTATTGTTTTGAATGTAGAGGGCCTTGTTATGTCAGATGCTGTAAAAACATAACCAGAAGTTTCTCTCTGCCTAGCCAGACACTGCTGTTGATCAGGAGACCTGATCCAAGGCCCAGAAAGATCAATTTGAGAGCGCCGTTGACTTAAAATCGAGTGGTAGGAAGTCAGCACGGCGTATGAGCAAGTTAATGACAAAGGCCAGGCGAGATATTTTACGTGTGAACACCTTGGCCCATAAATAAACGTTTTTATGTCGCTTCCCAAAGTGTACCACACAGCTCAGCAATGCAGTCCCTGGCTTTTCACTAGCAATTAGGTCCCCTAATGGCCATGGAGAGCAGATTCAGCATTGCAGGCCTGAAATTTAGAGAAAAGTCATCAGGGAAAAAAAAAAATAATAATAATAATCTTTTTGTGCAGATCTTTTTTGTGTTTGTTTGTTTCTTTTTAGACGGGATGTGTTTTTACTTGGGAACATCAGCAGCGAGTAGTCGGAGCGGGTATTAAGCTTCCCGGCGTGACAGTAATAAATGGATTTCGCCCATGGTTTATTAAAATTGCAGAAGTGGAATCAGAGAATCACAGAACATTAAGTAACATTAATATGAGGCTCATGTGAGACAAGGTAGGAAGGGAGAAATGCAGCTTTTATTTCGCTGCAAATTACTCCTCTGAACATCCAGCTCCCAGCGCATTTTCCTCCTGACAAGTATATTCTCGAGAATCGTTGGGCGCCTCGAGTAGCCCGTATTAATGGGACTAAATTAGAGCATCCATATTTCAACGCGTAAACAGAGTGTCTGAGTGACACGGGCACGCTGAGCCGCCTCTGAATTAGATGAGACGTAGGCAGAGGTGCCCCACGAGGCAGCGTGTCTCAGCTCGCTGAGCGAGATAGATGCGCTGGCTGCTCCTGGATCACAGGCACAATATTCACCTCGTTTGCCCTGACAGCTCCGTGTCATCATCGCCTGGACTCCAGCAACCATGGCAAGGAAAAACTCTGCCTGGATCTTGCTGTGGGAGGAGAAATCGAGAGGCTGGAAGAGCCACCACACATCCCAGGGTCTGGAGTATGGGCGATCAGCACGTGGGGCTCGGTGGCACGTCACAGCAGACATCGTTTTCATCCTTTAGATGTGTTTCAAGGACCAATTCGTGGCCTCCTGGATTTGTACATCCCTGATTTATCGTATCCTACTTCTCTATTTCAGGTCTTGAGACTTGAATTTGAAGCTAAGTTTGTAACAGGGAAGTTGCAAGAAAAATACCGCGTTTTTTTTTTTTTTTTTTTTTATGAAGTGATCGTGGATAATTTCCAAAGCAAAAGAAAATTAAATCGTGGAGGGGCTGGGAAAGGAGAAACGATATCTTAATTCTTTGACAGCAAACTGCAACCAACAATTTTATTCAGAAAAAGGCAACCCAAATACTCCGCGTGGCTCTTTGCAGGTGGCGATATTTAACGATTGGCTGAAATAACAGAATCCTAAAAAAAAAAACATCCAGTGATCTCACTGCTGGGAAGGAGGTGAAGACATTCGTTTGTCAGATTTTCAACTAAGCTTTTGTGTGTGTGTTTTTTTTTTCTCCCAGCTGCTGAGACAGAAGATGTTGGCAGCAGCATGTCCACCTTAGAGCGCTCGCTCGCCGCCCGCAGAGCCACCCGTGCCAAGCTCATGATCCCGATGGATTCCCAACCCACCAACCCTCGTGAGTACCAGCACCTTCCCCTCACCCCTTTCCGCATGTTTGGGCCCTGCTCACCCATCCGAACATCTCCTGCGAGCTGCTGGCTGTGATCTAGCTACACCTCGCAAGTAAAATGGCAGTAACCACGTTTCCTCCATCCCCAAAAATAAAAATCTTGGCAAAACTCTGGAGGAAAGTCAGAAATCAGGCATCTGCTCGACTCAGCGCTGGCTAAGCCTGAAGAATCCTTGTTTCTATTTTTACCGTGTGGCTAGCGGTGGATAAATCCCTCTGCCTGCCTTGAAAAGAAATAGGAGCAAGAGTTCAAGCTGGCAGAGCAGAAGGCTTTGCAATGCACTGATGCAAAGTGTGATATTATTATCCGTACTTTGAAGCAGCTGGATATTAGCACGGTTGCTCTGATATTTCCTTTTGTCTCTCGGAGCTGGCCACAACACCATATGCTTTTTCTCACTCTCTTATAAAGCAGAATTTTTAATAGGCATTAACTTTTGGTGACCGCAGCATTGAATGAACTTCAGAGATAAAATTAATTTTTTTTTCAAAGCAACAAAGTACATGAGAGAGGCAGGAAGGCTGGAGAGCACCAGAAAGCTTGTCCCATCCTGCAGAACTTATTAAAATTTCCAAAGTGAAGTTTTTGCTTTACTTCTCTGGTGGCCGGTATCTCCCAGGTTTTAGCGAGAAGTTCTACCTTTGACCTCCGAAAAGACATCCAAATAAAAATATCTGGAAATTGGCGTATCTGGGTTAATAACTGGAGCTGGGAAAAATGACAACGTGTTGCCAGAAATCCATTTAATCACAAAATCTCTTTGTAGCTCCGATGGTTATATGTAAATGCCTAGCTGCAGGTGCTCAGGAAGAGCCCATCACAAATTATATGTAAAAAAAAAAATAAAAAACACAACAAGGAACACAATGAAGGAGAGGAGAGGGAATAACTTACAATGGCTTTGCTCAGTAAATTATTCAGGGGGAACTGGTAACAGTTCCTTTAATTTGTGTTCCTTATGGGTGTGATTCGGGTCATGCTGCTAAACCTGGGCCTTGCAGGCATAAATCCTAGGGGTCTGGGGAGAGATTGAATTCACTTCTTCACACCTTGAGCATGACATATTGCCAAATGGCAGCCTCTTTGGGGGGTGGAAGAAGGACTGCTGGGCTGGGGG
Organism: Aythya ferina; assembly: GCF_964211825.1. Classification (NCBI taxonomy): domain Eukaryota; kingdom Metazoa; phylum Chordata; class Aves; order Anseriformes; family Anatidae; genus Aythya; species Aythya ferina. Next base: position 1,468,440 of record NC_140313.1, on the reverse strand, counting down.
AGAGAGCTCAGGCCCCCCTGGGAAATATTCCCATCTTGTAACCAGCCTAATTCCACAATTAGGCAATTTTCCCTTTTTTTTCTTCAGTGGGATTCCTCCTAACTTGACCTGGCGAGAAGGAGGTCAGCAGTCCAGGAATATGGGTGGACTTAGAGCAGTGCAAAATAAATCAGAACCACATCAGTCCTAATTACGATGGTCACAGTTAACCAAAAGTCAGGTCAACACCCTCCTACAGCATTCAGATAAAAGTCCTCTTAAATACATTTCCTTATTTTTTTTCACTCAAACGATGTTTTCTGAGGAACGTCAACGACAACGTCAGTCGAATCGGCGGCAACAAAATATTATGATTGTTTGCAAATAATTAAACGCCGCTTTCTGAAAGCCTTACTTGTGCATTTGTGCAGGCTGAGTTGTGCTGAATGTGTCTCCTTCCCCAGAAAACGAAACCGAGGCTTTGTCAGATTAGATGCTTTAATTAATTTCTCGCCGTTTGCCTGCCACTGAAAGAGATTGTCAGCAGCGAGCGATGAAGAAGATTGAGGAAGCGACGGTAAAAAATGGATCCTGTAAAACCTTAAATACCAAATCTGGAAGTATTCACCCTGGTTTTGATAATCACTATTTACAGTCTTTAAAAACAAATATCCTCCACAATGGGCCTTTGCTTACCAAGGTGGAAGGAGCCTAAAGCAGATAAATCTGTTGAGGCTTTGGTGATACCTTTGATGGGTGTAGAGCTGCTGAAATGCAGGCACAAACACCAAAGCTGGCGTGTGGAGAGGAAGAACATCAGGGGTGAGGAGCTCTCCAGGCTTCCCACCATCAGTCCTGCCCTGTTTAATGTTTAATTAAGCCCTGGCCAGCGCCGCATCGCTCTGCCGTGTTTTGGGGAGAGGATTCTCTTTCCCACCCTCCCTAAATCTGAAAAAAAAAACACAGTGATTCTTTTTTTTTTTTCCAAGGAAACATGAAAATGACGACTCCGTTGCTCTGGCAGCTTCTGGAGAGCTTGAGTGCAATTCTGAATTTCCTACTCTGTCGTTTCTGCAAGCTCGTCCTGGGTGCCATGTCTTTACATGACACAGTACACGGTGAATGTAAATGGTGTTGAGGGAGCTCCTTGATTTGGTCAGGGAAATTCTGTTTCTTATGCCCTAGTACAATCGATATGAAGTGTAACTCCAATTGCTGACAGGCTACGGCGGGACAGATTTGTTGTCAGATCGGCTCAAAATCGCACGGATTTATTGAAAATATTTGCTGTTACCTTTCCCCCAGGTTCTTTGCAATGGAGTGCAGCAAGGAATAGTAATCCTCTGTTATTTTAAAAAGGAAAGTCCTGGATGGAGCAAGAAGGAATTGCAATGCTGTTCTGAAAGCACTCATTTCATCTTCTTTCTCTTCTTCCCTTTCAGCTGTGGTCAGTGCCATCCCTGTGCCCACCCTGGAAAGCGCCCAGTACCCCGGGATCCTGCCGTCCCCCACCTGCGGATACCCACACCCCCAGTTCACCCTGCGGCCGGTGCCTTTCCCCACCCTGGCTGTGGACAGGACCTTTGGAGCAGGAAGAAGTGAGTTCATTTTGCTTTGTTATCACACTGCTCGGACATAGTTTCCTCTCTGGGTAGGATGGGTGAGGTCTAGGCAATGCAAATCCCACTGCTTCCCTTTTTGGGTTCATCGTGGGAGCTGGGATAATCTGTGGGCTGCCTCTTGTCCAGCAGCAGCTCCTGTTGCGACTTCAAATCTGTGCTGAACTCCAACTCCCTTTAAAATGAAACATCATTGCATCTCTGATCCGACCCTGTCCTCTCTGCAGGCCTGTTTCACTCTATTTTAATTGCCTTTGCTTTATTCATAACGGTATTCCCAGGCAAACTGAGGCTTCAAGAGCTCTTCTCCAACCCAGGGCAGATCCAGTAGCACCGTGCATTAAAATCATCCTCAGCAGCACTTACACGACCTCTCCACACAGTGTCTTCCCAGGCTTAGCTGCCCTCGCTGCCAGAAACGTTTTCATAATGTCTAACATCCTAAAACGTAAGGCAGCTGGTTCTTGTTTGGATCGTAGCTGGCACAGGGGGAAAAAAAAATAATTTTCTTCCTTTTGCAGCTACCTTTTATGCATTTGAATGCTGTTATCTCGCCTGACATCACTCGTTTCTTCCCGAGACTGAGCTGTATATTCAGATTTGCTCCTGTTTGTTCACATCCTGCCCCCGTGCAGGAATAGATTTGGGGCTTGGGTGTTCCCACATCCCCTTAGCGTGGTCTGGGACCCAGCCTCACCTCCACGAGCTCCTCGCAAGCCTCTCCCGCAGGTGGCAGCCAGCTGGTCTTTGTTCCAACCTCGGCGGCGTGCTCCGGCATACTAATTACAGCTGGAGGGCTCCTGTTCCCTTCTAATTCTCCCTCACCTCGACTGCATACCAAGCCCGAATTATTGACAGATTAATGTCAATCTGCTACGCGTCTTCTTTCGCATCGCAGAGAGTCCGCGCTGCCCGTCCGTGGGGGATTCATTTTGAAAGGACTGATTTCCCCTTCTGCTTGCCTGTTGCTTTCAGTCGGTTCAGACAGGTCCTCAGGGAACCGATGATTGAAATCCTAGGATTGTAGGTAAAAAGTGGGTTCAGGTGTCCTGCTCATCACCCCAACGTCGTTCCCTCTCTCTTCAATGGGCTTGCTGAGATCCCTTCAGAGCCGGTTGGCAATTTCCTCTGGAGGGCCTCACTGCTATAATCAGGTCTTGATTTGCTGCTTAAATCAGCACCAAATCCTCCAGAAATGCAGCGCACAGAAACAAAGGAGATTCAGTTCCTTGCATGATATACATTAGACATTGAAAAAAAAAAAACAAAAAACTACCTGTTGCTTGCCTAATCATGGAGATGGAAGGAAAAAAAAGGAAAAAAAAAATGATTTTTGGGGTCTGTTTCTGAAATGACTTGGAGAAAAATGCTGGAAGTGTGATACACAGCCAGAAAAAGAGCTAGGGAAATCTTACATGTCTCAGGGTAAGAAAACGCTGCCTGGGACGTGGCTGCTCGGGGATCAGCTGAGCACCCACTGTTTTTGCACAGCCCCAAAGCCACACGTGTCTGGTGCAGTCAGCTTCTGCCTGAGCCAGCCAGGAGCTTCACACGTCTAAATGAGGATTTTTCAAACCAGAAATGGACGAAATCCTGCCTGTTCTGCCTGGACACGCATAGGTTTGCCCAAGTCTTTGAGGTGCAGCGTGCCTGGGAGTTGACCAAAAGGTTGCTAATGCACAAAAGTTCAGGCAATTTCCCATTAAATAATTCAAAACTGCTGGACACACATCGCCTTGTTTGTCTAATGGCTGGTTTCAGCTGATCGAGGTCTGGGTAATCAGGCCTGCATGGTATTTTGAACATTATCAAAGCCCATTAAATGTAAAATGACAATCTGTTATAGCTGTTGCGGTCGTCCTGCTAGCAAAGGCCATTGACTTCCAGAGCTCTCCGATCACAGTGAGTGCCCCCAAATGAAATATTCGCTTCCCTCGCTATGCCTTACACCACAGCACAGCCATGAAGCAGAGGCACATGGAAAATCATGTTTGTTTTCCAGTGACACTACATTTTGGTTGTTTTAATATGATCAAGCGGGGTTTGGGGGGAGAAAATAGCAGTGAAAGAGACTTTTCCATATATTTTCAGAGAGCTTTTTCATTTGTTTTACCCCTCGGTGAAAAACTCGCTCGATGGTTGACCAATTGCATCTGTGTCAGAAAAAAAAAAAAAAAACAACAAAAAAACAAACACAAAACACACAAAACCCTCTGCAATAATTCCCTGCCTGTGGTCCTCCATGGCCAAGCACCCTATTGATCAAGACGTAGCACTTGCTGAATAAATCATGTGCAAGGCCATTAGCAGAGGTGTTGCTTTGCATCCTGCCATGCTTGAACACTCTTTTTTGGAAGGCTTTTTTCTGGTTTCGAAGGCTTCATCTCGTTGACCTGAAGATGCAAGTGCCGCAACTTATCTTCAGGATAAATTTTCTGCCGGAGAGGGAAGTAAATAAAACGAAAAGGAGAGTCAGGCCCCAGCCAGAGCCAGCCTTGAGTAATAGCTGGCTTGCCTGCTTGATGACAGCTGATGACAGTGCCAGCCATAACATGCAATTGCTAAATATAACATAAAAAATGGCTGAGCCATAATAAAGTGACTGTTGTCTGTTCAGCAGTCCTTCCCGTGGCTTGTCTTCTCCTCCAGACTCCTCCAGAGTTCTCTGCTTGCAATTTAAATAAATTATATATAAAAAAAAGTCTTCTCAAGCATGAAACACCTTCATTAGACCTCTTACCTTCAGTATTTAAGACCCAGCTCTAGCCTCTACTTTTAATAGAGTCCTCTCACCTTGGTCGTCAGTAATAGCTAGAGAATAGCATGAAATTTTTGTGTAGCAGGTTTTGTAGGTCTCCAGATTTTACAGCTAAATCTGTAGGATAAAATATACCCATCCAGTAAGCGGGATGTATACCAGAATAAATACCCAGGGAGGGTATTTGGTGGTGAGTAGCAGTAAGGATCTATTTTCCCTCGTCTCTTCAAGCAGGTCGAGAGCTTCCCCAAAGATCTGTTCTTAAAGGCTGCAGTGAAAAGTGCTGGGCTCCACGGGGTAGCTCAGACTTTGACAAACATCTGGAAGGACATTTTGAGGCTACGAACAACGACAAAAGGTTTTGTTTTCACTTCAGGCAAAGGATTTGCTCCAGAAAGTGTTGTGAGCTGGGGTGGATACCTCCGTGAGTCTCGCTTGCATCTTCCTTGAGTGGGAGAAGGGAGAGAAGAGCATCACGGCCATGGTAGCCTCAGCACCAGGACGTTTTGACGTCTTCTTGAATGTGTGGGCAGTGAGCAAGGGTGGAACGGGTTAAACCGACATTCCTGCCCTGCCCTGCTGCAAGTTATCCTTAAATCTCTGGCTGCTTTATGGGGAATGTTTGCCCTCCGAGAAGAAAACAGCGAGAGGTCTGCCGGGCAAGGAAGGAAAGCGAAGCAGAGCTAGGTAATGGCTTCATTATGCAAAAAGCCTTGAAGGTGGAAAGAAGGAAAATGAACCACCGTCGGCCAAACTTTCACAAAGTGTAGATGATTTTGACCTTGGTCTGATCCTGCAATCGGTTTGCTTTCTGTGGGGTTCGATATCGCCGGGGCTGTCTGCGCGATTGCCATAGGAACAGGCAGCAGGGCCGTGGAAAAAGAGGAAAAATCCTCATTTTCATTTCTCAAAACTGCTTTGCCACTTAGTAGGTAGTAATTACTTATATACTTTGACATTAATTATTATAAAACTGCCTCGAGATTTGACTTGGCTGTGTAATTGCATGTTATTTACACAACGAGCTCTGGTTGTTGCAGCAGGCTCTGAAAGAACCCCGATCCTCTGGAGTATTTCGGGTCCCGGTGTAATAACTAATTCGGCTATCTGTGAGTCAAGAAGGTTGTTTTCTTCGCAAAAAGGTTGAGCTTTTCTCAGATTCCTGTTTCCTGACACAAGCTGCAGGATTAAGTGGGGTGCTGTGAGCCATCCAGGTACTGTGGAGACGTCGGACAAAGCCACAACACGTTCAGATTAAACACGGTCCTGCTGTGATCGTGCTCTTCACTAAACAATTTGCTCCCTTCCCGTTCTGCTTGTAAATAATGGCAGGGCTTGCAGATGCTCTTGCCAACAGGAAACATTTTTTTCAGTCCTTCTCCTTGGGGTACAAGAAGGAGAGTGGGGTAAGAGCTTGGGAAGGGTCCGAAAAAGAGAAAATGAGAAAAGTTGAGGCTGAAAGCCTCTTTTCAGACACTCTGCAGAAAATCGGGAGGCTGGGCTTGATATTAGAAGGTCGACGTGGCACATTGAAACCTCTGAAGAATTGACTTTGAATCTAGGCTGATAAAACAGCAACCTGGGGCTTTGGCACACTAAACATTACAGCTGTCTCAAGGAAAAACAACGTTGGTTATGTGGAAATTAATTAAGTCCTTTCTTTGAGTCTATCTTCCCTCCACTATGACTGGAGCTGCACTGTCATGCTGAACGTAATGAGTCTCCACAGTCATAGCTTGTTTCCATCTCCACATGATAGATTTACGTTTTTATTGGTTTTTAATACTTAAAAGCGCATGGAGGGGAAAGGGAGAAGGAGATGAAAACACCACGCTTGTTGTTGGTTGTTTTTTTTTTTAAGGAAGATATATTTTGCTTTAAATGGCACCTGGCCGCTCTGAGGAACATCTGGTTTTTTAATTCAGCTGCCAATAACTTGGGATGAAAATGTTTACGCGTTCCTTGCCGCTTGGCGGAGGGCGGAGGGCGACGCCGTACCTTCTGCTGCAAATGACCGTAAAAGTAGGAAACGCTACCTAAAAAATACTTCAATAACCAATAACTGTTGTTTTTTTTTTTTGCTTTTTCTTAACCGATGCAGCTGTAAACGAAGGACCAGCCCCGCAGCAACCCTCCTTGCTACCACCGACGCAGCCTGAGCACTCCAGCAATGAGGACGCCCCGAGCAGGACCATCCCCACCGCCTGCGTGCGCCCCACGCACCCGCTCCGCAGCTTCGCCAACCCCTTGCTACCTCCGCCCATGAGTGCAATAGAACCGAAAGTCCCTTACACGCCGCTTCTGTCTCAAACAGGTAAGGGGCTGGGCTCTGCTCCCACTTGCTTTCAATTCAGGACCGAAAAAAACAAGCAGCACGAAGCTGTCCCATACCTGGAAGAAATGCTTACAGGGTGGAAAATGAATATATACACGTTTTTTATGATAATAATCCAATAACTCATTCTGACGATCTGGAATGAAAATTCAGGACGAGGCAATAGCTCAAAATCAGAGCTAACAAGCAAGTGATAAAAATGAATTAAATGAGATGCCAGATTAATCATTCGGTCTTGTTTCCAGTCTCCTGTTGTGCTACAGTGACTTGAACCAATGCCAACTGCTTGAGTTGTTCCGAGGCTCGCCTTTTTGATAATGAAAGGACTATTTATGTATGCTGGGAAGGGACTGACTGCAATCCTCTCCAGTGTGCAAACCACTCAAAAATTTAAAAAAAGAAAAAAAAAAAAACAAGCATGGAAGGAAGAGAAAGGAAATTATAATTAATAAATAAATAAAAAGCTACTAAAATATTGCCACTTTTGAGTGAAGTTTAGGAAAATAAAAAGGATTTTCAGACTGGCATCTCATTTTAACTGTTTACCCTCCTCCTTTACCTTGGATGATCTCCAGTTTGGCTCAGACGACCTCTGAGATTTCAGCTTCTCTTTTTTTCCATTCTGACAGTGCTTTCTGAGCGTGGCTTTCTTGCCACACAGCATATGGCAGTTCAGTGTTTGCAACAAGCAAGTTACCCCCCAAAAATCCCTACATTTTTACTGGAAGCACCTGCTATCCATCAGCGAGTAATCCAGTTTCTGACAGCAGGCAGAAGGAGATAAATCCTTACGTGTTGGAGAACTGCTTTTGCCAACTAGAACTGGGAATTATTTTTTATATATAATAGAGTCCATTCATTTTTATGTAGCATCTTCTCTACTTGTCTTACCCCAGCAAAGCACAGGTACCTCCAAAGGATCGTGTTGGACTGGGAGTCAACTGGAGTTTACCTTTGAATCCCGGGAGAGGTAAAAAAACAGATAAATGTGGGGCTTGTTGCTAATTTTCACAGAGCCCTGTCATCCTGAAAAAGAAAATTGCCTTGGTTTAGGTCAGTAATCACACGTAAGCAGATGCAGGACTTTGTTATTAGGCAAAATTAAGCGCTGAACGTGGCGACGCTTTGCCAGAAAGCCATGAAAAACAAATAGAGCAAATGCTAAAGCAGTGAAATATTCTGTTGTGCTGGCCTCCGTCATGCAGATGAAAACAAGTGGCTGGGTTATATATGGCATACAGACTATGGTATTCACTGTTAGATTAAAATCACAATTTCTAGCATTTAGATTTGTGTATAACTTTATTTCTGCTCTCCCCCCGGCTATTTTGTGGTGTCGGGGGCTATGTATTTTTCTCTCTGTGTGGCTTTTCTTGCTTTTCCCAATGCACTTGTCCTCATAATCATTAGCCAGACTGATGTTGGCTCCTTTAGCAACTCTTTTTAGAAAAGTTTGCTTGGTGAATGTTGACTTCTGCTGGTGCCCCCGGGCAGTGGGGTGTGCAGAAGTGATGCTGGTCCTCACTCACAACTGGGTACCCACTCCTGAATCCCACTGCTCTCAAACTCTTGCTTCTTTTCGCTTAAATTGGGAGGTCAGCCACCTTTTAAACTCAGCCGGACAACTGAAAGGAAGTGAAGAGAGAAAACATTAAAAAAAAGATGTCAAAAACCAACGTTTCATTTCACATTCTGTGTATTTGATGCTTCCATTAGCCCGATAGCTCGGCCATATAAATACCATGAAAGGGAAATTCTGCAGATGTTTTGTGACTTTCCAAAGCTCGTGATTAAAGGTTCTTAGCAATTTCCATGTTGGAATAACTCTGCCTTTCTCAACCTGATAGATAGAATTAATTACGTTCTCCCTGCGTTTTTCTTGGCCTCGAGACGTTTTAACACGTCCTGTGTAAATGAAGCAGTCGGGCCATAAGGAATGGATTCATCATGACTTAAATCTATTGAACTACTCTTTGCTTTGCTGTCCTATTTTTTAAATAAGTGTCAGTCAGGTGTCGTAGCCCTTCAGACAACACGGAACGAATGGAACAAGCCTGCAGAATTCAGAAGGGGAAACAGCAAGAGAGGGCTGCAGAGATTTCCAGCAAAGACTTCAGAAAGCAGGAACCTGAAGTTAAGCGGACCTTTCTCCATCAGCCATGGTGATCTTGGGTTTTGGAAGTGTGAGGCACGAATTTTTGACAGCTGTTGACTGACAAGGTTGAGGGAGGAATATTCAGACGACAGCCCTAGAGCTGGTATCTCTCACCGATCCTCGGGCAATATTAGAGTTGAAATTAGGTTTTGGATCTGGCCCAGGGAATAGATGAGCTCTTTCTTGGCTTTGATTGACCTGCTGCTAAAAGGGGGTATCGCCTCTGATATTTTATCTGTTCAGTATATCTCTGTATAATTAGCCGTTAAACTATATCATCTGGTTCATAAAAAAAAGACGTGCAGGCATCATTATTCAGTTCTGGGGGATTTGGCCACGAGGGTAGGAATAAATATTAAAAAGGCCGCGCTCCCGGTGTTGGGTCATGGCTTTAGCAAAATCTGAAGCTAAAATTTGCCATTTTTCTTCTTTTTTTCCCCCTAATTTTTTCCTTGATCCCCATCAATCTGAACTCTTTGCATTAAGCCCTTCCTATTGATATTTCATAGGAGATCTCACCTTTTCGTCACGGCTTGGTGAGCAGGCACTTGAGGTTCCTAACACTTATTCGGAAGGCGTGAGACTACGTCCGTGATCTTTCCAATCCCCACTGAGGCTGCTCTCACTCCTCGCTGCTAATCATGTGCACAGCCATCGAAGGGATTTGACTCAGTCCCCTTTCAGGTTAAATAGAAAATGTTTGATGGAGTGTCGAGCTCATTGCATTATAGATACGACATAAATCCCCCAAATGGACGGGAAAGATTTTTATTTTTTTTCCCCACTCACAAATGAAAATTCCTTTTAGGTCTTTCTGATCAGCTGCACTTTAAATGCGCCTGAATGAGGATGTCATTTTTCTTCCCCAGAAGCAAGTGATGGGAAACGCTGCCTCCGAAGTGGTGGTTTTGATATGGTGTCACCGTGCTGTAACTTCAACCTTTTCAAGCTCCTTTGCCTTTTGTGAGACTATAAAAGTGTTTTTTTTTTTTTCTATTGCTACTTCACAAAAAAAAAAATGCGTAGCTGGAAATCCAAATTCTCATCTTATCTCTTTGTCTTTGCTTCCTTGGGAAAAAAAGAATAAAAAATCTTGTGTTCTCAATGTCAGATGTCTGGGGAGGAAAAGTGAAGAGAGGGGGAAAGACGTGGCGGGCAACATGCCTGTGCAAAAAGCAGAAACTAAATATTGCCTGGACGGTCCTACAAATCCTTTCCGTGTGCGGGTGAGCAAACAAGATAAAACTGAAGATTTGCAAAGCCCGTTTGGCTAATATTAGGTAACAGTCAAGTAAGTGATGAAATCAAGAGGGAAAAAGGGTATATTTGTATACGAGCAGTGAATCCTGGGCCATGATAACCTCACAAAGCAAGTGTTTGGGGCCTCACAGATACTGAAGTTACAGTTATCCCTAGAAAAGTGAATATAGGAATAATGCTGATTCAAAATTCCAGATTCAAAAGCAAATCACTCTTTTATTCCTTCAGCCTTTACCTCCCACCCCTTCGATTCTCGAATGCTTTGTCCTCCGTGTTGTTTTCCATGAAAACAAGCTTTCTCCATTCAAGTGACAAAGAAGTGTCATAAAAGGGTCGGCCCTGTCTATTAGAGGAACCTGGCCCCGGTGCAGTGAAGTTTAATTAGCACAGGGATAACTCCAGCCACCTGAGTTGTCTCATTAAAATTGACAGGGCAACTGGAAGGTGTAAAGTGAAGTCAGGATGGAGGTGCTGGTCTGGGTAAGCGAACTGGTTCCCCTTTGGTAGAAATGACCCATTTCAATGGAACACAGCACTGAATTCCCTAAAAAAAAATAAAATAAATAAAAAAAATAATGTAAATCCTAAAAGAATACTTCTTCCAGCCAACAGGTCAGTTTTACCCTAAAAGTTACTTATCCTGTTATTATTTCTAGCAAATAGATTTAAAAAAAAACCACGAAGAGCGTTTGAGAAGACAAAAGAGCGTTATACCAAATCCCTGCCGTGTTTCCACGTATCCGAGCAGCCTGTGTTGGTTTTCTCTTGAAATGCCCTTTCCACAGTCACAGTTTGTGTACCTGTTTTGAAGCCCTGGCACGTAAAAAGGTGTGAAATTCATCAGTGCTACTTCAAAAACCTCCCCAGTAGGCAGTCCCCGTACTTGCTCGGTACTGTATTTTTGCGAGTGATTAAATGACTCCTTTCTCTTTCTGTGTTTTATTTCTCCTTTCGCTTTATTTCTCCGACTCTCAGAGATTCCTAAATTAAACTTTGTCTCTTTTTAGAACAATTTCCCTTGCGGAATGAGCCGAGCCTCTATTGATTATCACCTCAAAAGTCATTTGCCGAAACTCAATTTCACGATGAAAAATATATATTTTTTTTTCCCCAGCTATAATGTAAAACAGCGAAGGCTTCGTATTTTTCATATGGTTACATACTCTGTTCTCCTGAGAGGCGCTGTGTTACTTAAATGGGAGCACTCAGTCACGGAGAAACAAGCAAGCCCCGTTATATATATTGGTCTCATCTTTATGTTTCAACTTCTAAGTCATTTAAACTGACACTTTTTTATAGGTGGAAAGGTGCTGGTTAGAAAAAAAAAGTGGTAAAGGTATGAGACGTGGGAGCAAGAAAAGATTATCCTTATTTAATTACATGTCTGACCTTACCCTCCTGATTTCTGATTTTGGACTTTTATGGTCCCGTTGTACAGGACACGTCTTGGCACTCTTCGTTCTCCAAAAATCCTCAGTTTTTACGAAATTAAAGTTCTATCTGCACCCCAATATATATCCAGGATGGACAACAGCAGGGTAGAAAAAGACTATAACAGGATTTGGAGGTATTTGCAAAAGGTATTTAAGCAATCTGTTGAATAGCCCACTGAAAAGTGGCTCCTCCTTATAAATAAAAACGTGAGCAGGAGCAGAAAGTTTAGGCAGTCTGGAAACCCCTGGCGAAACATCCAGGTGGGGCTGGTGAGGCCAACTGCTAAACTGCAAATCTTATTAAAGAAGCTCAGAAAGCTTTCCGCCTAATAGAAAATTTCCGCTATGCTCAGGAGTCAGTTTTTGCACACACACACAAAATCCACACACTTTGGGATTTCCAGTAAGACTCAGAAACCTCAGCCACCTCTAGGATGCTCAGCCTCGTGGGGCTCCTCTTCTGGAAGATGGAGTTCATGTGTGCTGGCCGAGAGAGAAACAAAGGCTTGCTGTGATCAAGGGCTGAAAAAGAGATTTTCGTCTCTCCTTTCTTTTTGGCCACTTTGAAATCCCTGTTGTTGTGCTGGCGGCAGATAAGAGTTTTGGCATTTGGGATGGAAGACTCACGAGGACAAAGGGCATTAAGGATTGACAGGAGTGCAGAGCCACACAGAAAGGGGTCAGTGCGCAGAGAAAAATTGCCGTGAGATACCAAAAGAAATCTCTGCTACGCTCCATTTTCAGCTGCCTCTGCAGACCGAGTGATCTTCAGCTGCAGATCTCCAGATCTCAGGCAAAGACCTGGCCTGACCCAAAACACTGTTTGCTTTGCTGAAAAACCTAGAGCAATAAAAACAACCAGTTTGACAACACTTTGTAGGATGGCATTGCTATTTACCCTGTTTCTACCCAAATTTTCTTCTCTCACACCTCTGAAGATCACAGTTGGTTTCTCCGAGGCACTTGCAAGCTTGTGTTGAGAGGCGTGCAGGCTTTTCTCTTCCCTCATTTCCTGCGATCAGAGCCAGCAGAATTTGCAGCAAAGCTTCCCCATTCTTCTCTGTCAGAGAGATGACTCATTCTCAGATAATTTTAGGCTCCTAATGAATGGGTGGCTGCTCCGTGCCAGCCTTGGAAGCTCACTGTGCAGCCAAAAAAGAGCGAGAGGATCTTCCGAAAGACAATTCATCCAGGCCCCTTGCTGGGGAAGGTCACCAGAGCAGAAGCTTGGCAGAAAGGTCTGTGCAGTTCTCCTTGTGTTATTACAGCTCCAGCTGTATTTCTGACCTTCTATAGTAATAGATATCATAATCACACGCCCATTTTATGCACCAAAACTAAGTTTTGGTACATAAAATATACATAAAATGCATAAACAAGTTTTGCTCCTAAATGAAGATCTTGAGGAACCTCACCAGAAGTCATTTTGAACTCCATCATCTTGAGGAACTCTACCAGCACTCATCTTTAACTCCAACCCTTTTCCATCATGCCCAATTTCTTGCCATTTCTCCATAAAATAGCTCCTTTCGAGTTCTGCATTCATCTTCATTTTCTTAACCTCTCATTGAGGGAATGCCAAGCAGCCCTCCCAGGGTATCGCTGTCAAGAGGATGGATGCTCTCTTGGGATTATTTCATGTCCGTCATCGTACCCCTTGGCCTGACGTGCACAAATAAATAGGTTTAGCAAACCACCTCTTTTGGGCTGACTCTTCTAATTATGAATTAGAAACACTGCTGTAAAACACTTGCTGGAGAACTTGAACTACCCGGCTCCGCACAAGGCAAATCGTCCCTGCGTCATTTTAGTGACAAACAGCACGATTCACCTGTTGCTTTCGCGAGCTAAAGGGCAAAGAGACGCCCAAACTGAACGTATTCATCATTCTTATGGCTTCTCATTAGCAAGATCCAGGAGAGAACATCTGCCTTTGGTGCAGAAAAAGAGGGTCTTTAAGTCCAATTACTGCAAATAATGAGTCGCGTATGAGAAACGTGGCTTTTACCGCAGGATTTACAGGAGTACGATTGAAAGGCAGGCTGCGTTTCACTTGAGCTCCTCGCCGTCACAGCAAATATTTGCTTCTCCACGAGCCCATGAAAACCAAGCAGGCTGCGATGGGAAGCATCAGGAAAGCCTATTTATTTATTTATATGTATATAAAGATATATATATTGGAGGTAAGAGGGCATTAAGAGGACAAGGACGGGAGATGGATACCATACCTTGGAAATAAGCCTTTTTATTAAGAAATAGAGGTGAGAAACATTCCTTTAAAAAAACTGATTTGAATGTGCATCACTTAGGAGATTGAATCTCTGGGGATAGCTGCTTCTTCCCTGCTTACTCGGAGATAGAGAAGTTTGAAGGGCCAGCTATTACGTGTTTGTTTTTTTTTTTTTAGCGATTAAACTGGAGCTGGAAGAGGTGAGTGTATCTCGGTGGTGATCTCTTTTAGCTCATAATAAACTTTCACACTTCCCTAGCTCCAGCTATGAAATTATCGGAGATTCTCAGCCTGAAAGAAATGGTTTGTGAGTCCCTCCGTGTTCCTGCCCTTGTTTGCTGGGGCTCTCTCTTCATGAACATGCTGCCGGCAGCTCGATTTAGGGAGGCATTTGGCCCTCTCTTCTGCTCCACGGGGCTTTGGCTGCCTTAAACTAATTAAGAAAAGCACAATTATTTGAAACAGAGGCAGATTAATCTACAGCTCTTGTCTCCTGGCTACATACTTGGGCTGGAAGGAGCAGAAGGCTGTCACGGCCGCGGTGATTTGTTGGGATCTGGGGAGCCCAACGCCGCTCCATCCACAGCCTCCACCTGCTGGGGGAATTCTCCAGGTAGCTCCAGTCCTGGCTCAGAAGCTTTGCTTTAATGACCTGTTAACGATCTATAAGAAAACAGAGCTCATCAGGCAGGAGGAAGGGAAAAGGAACGGGTTTTTCAATTTGGGATTGAGGGGAAGGTGGTTCGGTGTTGTAAGGCGGCTGGGTGCTTCCAGAGCCAGCTGAACTGGCCACAGCAAGAGAAAAATGGCAATATTTCATAAATAAATTAAGGAAATATTCATTTACAAACAGAATACAACAGAAAAAGGGCAAAGAAATAGAACACAAGAGAGTTCAATAGAAAAAGGACAGGGAACTGGCTGAAGATCACGGTGGAGGAGATACTAAGAAAAAAGCTGTCCTATTAGGGTTTGTTATTTATGATTTTTTTGTTCCTTCTTTTAAGCCAGAACTTTAGGAGGAGCAGGCATGCTTGAAATGTCCCCGTATTCAGCCTTAAATCCACGATGTGTTGTTTGAATACCCCATCTCACTTGGGTTTTGCAAGGTGACTTGGGGAGTCCCTTCCCGTCAGTAATCTCTTTTGATTTTTCTTTTTCTCCTCCCGAGCTGGAATAAAAAGTCAGTAAAAAACTTTTTTTTTCAGGGAGAGATGAACTACATTTTTTTTCAGGCTTGCTCCGTGACCCGCCTGGAGGCCGGCGCTTGCCCCGAGGGATTTCGAAGCAAAAATTGTCCCCTTTTTCATAGAGATATCTTCTTAACGTGCCTTTTTTTTTTTCCTCCCTGCAGGGCCTAACCTTCCCAAGGCTCAGGTTAAAACAGCATCCCTCGGCTTGGCAGGGAAAGCGAGGTCCCCCCTGCTGCCCGTCTCGGTGCCCACGGCCCCGGAGGTGTCAGAGGAAGGCCACAAGCAGACGGAAGACTCCTCAAACGTAAGCAGCACCTTGGAGAGCCAGCCTGATGGCCAAGCTCATCACCATGTCTTCCCTAATCCCCTATCCACACGTTAATTTTTCACTGATAGTGAAAAATTCACCTCGGGCAGCAGGCTGCAGCGGAGAGCTATTAGGAGGGCTGTAAAAAGTTGTGGCGAGCCAGTAAAACTTTTTTTCGGGGGCTTTAATGGACTTTGGGCATGTGATAAAGGGGAGAAGCGCTTAAATTCCCTGCTAATAGCAGCCACGGGACAGCTCGCACAGCCTCTCCTGAGCTGCTGGAGATAGGAGAGGGAAGGGGGGGGAGAACGGCGATAAGGGGAGGAAATAATTTTGGCAGGAAGAAGGAGGATACAGTAATAGCGATAATGGAGAGAAAAAAATAACCCCGAAGAAGCAGATAAGTGAAACGGAAGAGATGGGGAAATTAGAATAAGCTTTTCGCTCCTATTAGGGCTCTCCGAGAGAAAGGTCTCGCGTGATCCAGGAGACGAAACGGTGCAAAAAAAAAGGAATAAGGGGGAAAAAAACCAACAATATTCTAAATATATGTTGTGTATCACTCCCGCTTATTTTTGTGTGTTTGTGCACCTGCAGGTTTACGAACAGGACGATCTGAGCGAACAGATGGCCAGTTTGGAGGGGCTGATGAAGCAGCTCAACGCTATCACAGGCTCAGCCTTCTAGGAGCTGGCGAGGGGACAGGTAACGATCCAGGAGCACTGCAGCATACCAGGATTTCACGCACACCACCCGCCTACATGACCCCATAACGTCGTCGCCTGCCCGGTTACCACTCCTTCAGCGCCAGGAAGGTTCCTGCAAAGTCCTCGGAGGAAAGATAAAAAGAAGAAGAAGAAGAAAAAATAAAAAATAAAAAAGGATAGTGATGGAAGTGTTACAGAACTGTAGAGCTGGCATCTTGACGTGATGAAAGCGTGGCAAGACGAACGAGGCCATCACCGCTGATGCCGCTGGATCGCTCGTTTTGATCTCCTAGTCTTTGTAGAGCCCAAGTTGTCCTGACTAACTCCTGTTTTACTCCGTAGAGGTCCGTAGCTTTTTCGTATAGCTCTAGTCTTACCTCACGCCAGTCTGGTTTGAAGCGTAGACCGTGCCATTAAGCAGGCAGCGTCGTAGGTCACTCATCTGTTTTTCCTGAGTAATTACTGACTCCAGAAAGACCCGCAGCAAATGACCACGCCACCACGCCAAAACCTCAGAGCTTTTCCCAACAGCACAAACGAGAAGGCAAAACGCTCATTTATTTTGTCACTGCAGCCCCTCGTCTCGCACGAGCTGCTGGAAAAATGCAGCCACTTTAGCAAGCCTTTGGAGATCGCCCGAGGAATTGGGAAGCTTTCCCCAAAACCACCTTTCCTGCTTGAGACGGGCTCCGGGAGCAAAGCAAGCGAGGAGCAGTGAGCAGCAGGCCACGGGGAAGTCTTCGGCGATCCTCTCTCCCTCTGGGCCCCGTGCTTCTCGAGCTGCTTATTGACAACGGGCTGAATGGAGTAAATTTTGTGTGCACACACATTTTCTTGCAAAATTTTCGGCTGCATTCAGAGCTAATCCCTGTTTATGCAGCTGAATCACCAGAAGGGAGCCGATTTGCATATTTATCAGTTAGGAGGCTGCAAAACCCAATAAGAGGGTTTCAGATGAATTATTCCATTCAGCTCTGCCTTTGATTTCAAGCTTGAGTGGGTCATAATTTTAAAAGAGCATGGAAAGGATAGGATCTTTACAACCTAATAGCTCCTTTTATTAGGTGGGTAATTAAATGTGAATCTCCGAATAAAATATTTTGAGTAAAATGGCACTGCAACAGAAGTAATAATTCAGATTATTTTCTACGGCCCCGTGCTGTAAAGGAAAATCAGATGTCAAGGAGGAATTCGAATGCTTCATTAGGAACTCCAGTTGTGTTTGTGACAAAAAGCTCCTTAAAAACGCCTTGTTATTCAATTTGCTAAGATTTTAAGGAAATCTTTCTGGGCAGTAGGGAAATCCCGTCCGTACGGGCAGCTGAGCTTTCCAGCTCTGAGATTTGTTGCCAAAAAGACTGGAGTGAAAAGAAACGGCACATATTTTCAGTGCTGAAAACCCAGCTCAGCTGTTGGGACCTACGAAACCACTACCTCCGTTTTTACTCAGAGAAAAGAGGGCTTCATGCGGCTTTTGAGTAGCTCCCCTTCGATATTTGCAGAGATTGACGTTGTCTGAAGTGGGAAGGTGAGGCCGGATCTGACTCTCCCTGATCCTTTAGAAAATACCTGTTACCCTGGGCTTGCAGCGGGCTATCTGGGAGCAGAAACAGCCCCCGGGACTTAAATTATGGGACATTAATCCCCAAGTTTGGTTGTTTTGGACACAACTCTTGCGGTGTCCAGGCGCTTTCTTTGAACGCTTTGGTATCGATCATCCTTTCTGTTTAGTTCAGGCATCGGCACCAAAGGCCCTCAAAGTCTGCAGGTTGATCTGGAGCTGCTGACGGTTCGAAGCATATCGATTTCCAGACTTGGCCCGTTTAAATCAATAAACTCCGTGCCAAAAGTGGTCTTTGTGTGCGCCGCCCCTGGGAAGGGACAACCCGCTCAGCTCAGCCTGAGCAAGGCTCAACAACTCCTCTCCCCTCATTTTTTTTTGAATAAATGAGCAAGAAATTTCAAATTAAGTTCCGCATATCTCGGTAAAACTAAATTATCGCATATACGAACATCGACTTTCAGAAATTGTGTTTTTCTTTTTCTTTGCCTGTTTCAGCAGAGCCCTTGACCTCCCCTGAGCTCCATGACCCTAAAGGTGGGTGGTAACCATCCCAAGGAGCCTTGGAGATGGTCCCAAGCATTTTTGAAGGTGATTTTTAGGATGATTTTCATAGGATGCCTAAGGGCTGAAAAGCTCATTAGCAAGCACCTCATCCTACATGTGAACTATGTTACTTGCCAGCCCCAAATGAGTGCTTTAACACAAAACTCTTGCGTTGTATTTTGCTGATGCTCTGTTTATTTGCGGTGAGCTCGGCTTTGGCTTTCGACACGTTCCTCAGCTGTCAGAATCCTTACAGCCCGGGACTGTCTCAGCTGTGGCCACTCCCGGAGCAATGCAATGAGAAATCTGGCAAGGCTTGACAGGCTCGTGAAGCTCAACGGGAGCAGGGGAGATCATTAGCTAATTAGTGCAATGGGGCTGCCGTGAACAGGTGAAAAACAAATGAGTTAGCAGGCAAAAATGATTTATTTTTTTTTATTATTTTGGTCCTCCTAGACCTAAAACTTGGAGCAATATCAATGGCTCCAAAGGCTCAGGGCTCCCCAGCTCCGTGTATTTGTCTGCCAACTGCTTCGGTGTTCACTTCTGGTTGAGAAGTTTTATTTTTTATTTTATGAGCTGTTTATTTTTTTGGCAGGGGAAGGCTGATTTCTGGCATGTCACATTGGTTATATCACGATTCGGGGCTGGCCATTGGGTGTCCCTTCTCAGGGACCAAGCGCACGGCTTGGGCTTTACCCCAGGGGCATTTAGAAGCACCCTTGGTACAAAAAGTGCAGGTGTTGGTAGGGTCAAATCCAGCAGCATCACCCAGTTGGGCATTAAATCCAGAAATAGGTGCAGGGAAGGGAAGAGCTCTGCAAGCAGGGCGAACGGCAAGCAGAAGGTGGCCGAGCTGCAACCCCTCGATCTCATTCCTGGAATGGATACCTTGGAAACTGGAGGAACCAAGCTTCTTTATTTATTTTTTCTCATTTTTAAGCAATCAAAGCCACTTCATTGGTGATCAGCGATCGCTTTTCCCTTCAGCTTTTCCCTTCATCTTCGTTTCCCCATTAGCTACTAAGTGTCCTGGTGTCGAACTGGATTCCCGGAGGTTCCACAACCTGTTTTTTTTTCAACTTCTCGGCAAAAAAAAAAAAAAAAAGCATCGAAAGCATCCTCATCCTGATCTTTGTTGGCTGGAGAACACGACACACAGCCCACACGTCGCGAGGTGGCACAAGCCCACGGGCTCCGCCGTATGCTGTAGACGTCCTCGGAGGCGCGAGGAAGCAAGGCCGGCAGAAGGAACAATGCTGTTTTTATTATTGTAAAATAGACCTGGCGATTCCTACATTTGCGAGTTGCCACCACGTTGGGGACGGGGCGGTTTGGGGCGGGGAGGGGGTGGGAGGGAGGGCGGACCTTTTTATAAGTAATATTTAATTTATTATTTCGAATGTTTGCTTTGGGATAATTTATGGGACGAGGGGTACCTGGCTGGAAAACCTAAAGCAGGCTGTTAAAGCTGCAGTGTGCCCACGGCCCCGCGTGCCGGGCTCTGGCACCGCGTCGCTCACCCCGAGCCGGAGCCATCAGGAGGGTTGAGCATCGTCACCGTGGCTGTCATGCACACCCGAACTCCTAAGTTAATTAGCTGGGAAGCCCAGCCTGCTAATTAAATGCTCTGACACTGGTGAAACTCGCCGTTTAAAGGGCTTCGCAAGGTAATTCAAAACTTCTTAGCAAACTAGTGATTTGTTTCTCTGATAGAAATGGGTAATACTACAGCTTTAACTAGCCTTAGTTTAAAAAAAAAAAAAAAAAAAAAAAAGAGAGAAGAAAAACTCTTGTTGTTACAAAAGGCCTAAAGATGGCATTTTGAGCCGATAAACAGTTTCTTTAAATTGTCAGACTCTAGCATTGTTAACCAAATTAGAATAGTGACTGCAATATTTAAGTGTAAATCTTGTTCTATGAGAAAGGGAACTTGCTTACGGTTTAAAAAAAACGACTGTTTCTACACACAATCTTGTATACTACTACATGAAGAAAAAGGGGGTTTTGTAATGCACTGTAGAACAGTCTCATAATTCATTTTTTATAGAAATGTTATTCCAATGGTGCATTTTTTTGTTTAATAAATAAAGTTTTGATACAATTTCCCTCTCTTGGTCTGGTCCATTGCCTAGCAAGCCCCGGGCATCAGTGCCCACACCGCAGGGCAATGCCATAGCCCCCTGCCTCTGCTGGATCCTTTCCTGCTTCATTGCTGCTTCCTGAGCCATGTGTAAATGCAGTTTGGAGCTTGGGGGCAATTTAAAGTGAATATTTGGGTACGTTCTGGATGCCACAGGGGTTGTGTCAGTGTGGGGAAGACACCACCAGAGAGGAAGTCTTCTTGCGCATAGAAAGACGTGGTACCACCATGCAAACAGCTCTGTAGGTAGGCACTTTCTCACTCTTAGGAACTGGCCCCATACTGGCTAGACAAAAAAACCTTCAGGCCTTGGCTTTTTACTGTCACCAGCATGCAGAGTGCTAAAGCAGCTGCAGTGGCAGCTCCGCACGACTGGGTGGGCTGCCCAGTGCTTTCCACGTCCCCGAGCTGCCTGTGATGGGCTTCCAAGACGCCCTTCCAGCTGGGTCATTTCACAAGCTATTTTCCAGCCGTAATGAGCAGCTGGGTTTGGGATTTGTTTCTGCACCCCCATCGCCCATCACACCCAGTTCCTGCTGCTGTTTCCCAGCTGGTTGCTCTACGCCAGAAGTGTCAGCACCAGCTATCCCCCGGTGCCCTGCCCCTCACAGGCATCGTGGCTTAGTATTAAAGTAATCACAGGACACAACCAGCCTTTAAAGCTATCCGAAATGCTGCTAGGTGACACCAAAAGGGACATGAACAACCTCAAAACACATCAGTTCTGAGCCCTAAGTCCTCAACAAGTGGATTTCCATGACTATTCTCACTCTGCTTCATATCCCTCGTGGGCCTGGAAAGATTGCAGCCAGCATCTGGTTGTTCGATGGCATTTAGAAACCTCCCAGCCTGGGCAGCAAGAGGCAGGGAGTGCTTCTCGCAAGCGTTTTGGGCTGGGTTTTATGGATGTGTCATTAGAGGGGCTCCTACTGACAAGTTAGAGTTTTATTACATAAGGTTTGCTGTCAAAGAGGCACCTCGAGAAGCAATTTAATCGCTTCCTGAGCAAGAAGTTAAACCTCGGAGGAAACCCACCACAGTAAACAGGCTTTTGTGTGGCAGGGGCATTGGTCTGCTGCTGCCAGCACAATGAGTTTCCCTGAATGAAAACTGGAAATGGGAAATTGGGTTTTTGTAAGGCAAATCGGACCGGCCCCAGCCAAAAGAGGCGCTGACCCAAAATGCTTCCCCGAGGCTGCGCCGTGAGCAGGCCTCGGTGAGGCCTAGCTGGCAAAGGACATTTTTATGTATTTTGTGCCAACAGCCCTCATTTGGGCACTAACAGGTGGCTTCTCCTTGATTAGTGGAAGCAGGGACAAGTCCCCGTTCTGAGGAAATTTTTTTATTTGCTTTGAACCCGATGCCCACCGCTCGCTGCAGGCCCTGCGTGCATCAGGAGCACTGCTTGTGTTCATGGCAAACTCCCTGGTGCACCCATATTTCTTCCTTCACACAAAGCTTTTCTTTCTAATTCTTTCCTTTCTTTTCTAATTTGCAGAATTAAAGGTAATGTGTGATATTTTGTGTCTGAGTGCCATCATTCTCAACTTTCAGGGCTGTATAACTAAACGAGACTCAGTGAAAGAAATTTCTCTTCTTCCGCTGCTCTTTGCACTTTCAAGGCCTTGTCCAAAGAAAACAAGCACGTTTTCTGGGGACACAGATTTCATGTTTATTTCTAAAATTTAATTCTTCTTTATGAACACTGAAGCCCTTTTTATGTTCTTGGCACAAGTATTTTTAATATGAAACTACATTTTTTTCTCAACTACAAGCAGTGGCAGGTAACAAATCATCACATCAACGAGTGGAGAGATTTTTGTGTCTGAAGACTAAGACATACAGAGAAATAAGAAATTATCCCATGTTATTATTACAAAATGGAGTTAGCTAGCAGTATTAATCCTGCTTTTGAAGCAGGTCAAAACCTGACAGTCTTTTGTATCTGCAAAGGACAGAGTGACAGAGGCGGGTGGGCCAAATTGAAAGCTAAGAAAACTGTTCAAAGGCCCCAGATGTAAACTTTGGGGACTTTTCTCCTTAAGGCACTTCCTAAATGTTCAGTTCTGCTCTGTAGGAAGGGAAAATGCCCCTCAAACACCTCATAAAAGAGACAAAGTTGACCCCTCAGTGGGCCTTGCCTCCTCCTCCCAGGCAAGCATGAGCTCCTGGGGCTCCCACTTGCTGCACCCCAATTTGAGCAAGGTGGGTCCTTGTCCCATGTGAGGATCCGGGAGGAAAATCTGAGGGATTATTTTTGTACCGAAGTCCTTGAGAAACTCTATTTGGGGTTGTCAGTGGGGATTAATGGGAGACCTTCATAGTATACCACGTTTAAGCACAGAGAAATATGGCTGTAGGGTAAACCAACACGTGATGAATTGCGTGCATTGAGGCTTAAGTTTGAATTTAAAATGGTGGCATTCGAATAAATTTATCACGGTTCGGTATTTTATTGGTCAGGTGGGAATATTTTGCTTCGTGCACAAAAAGATGCCAGCCCCTCTTGGGGCCAATAAATTACATCTATTTGAGCTTTTCATTTAACAAAATAATGTTAGCAGGGGGAATATAAATCAGCGGCAGGTTTAGAAGAAAGTGTTGTTAAATGTTTCACTTTAAGTCAAACTGACTGCCGTATCAATGGTGGTTTTGGCCTGAAAGCTGGTGTCTTTAGGGTTTTTCAGGAGTAATTTCCACATAGGGTGTGTGCTCCAGGGCTGTGTGGTCTTACCTGGGGCAGGCAGAGCTTTGTGGCCATGCCAGGCTCCTTTCTGCTAAAACCCTGAGCCACAGCTCGGTTTACAAAGCCCAGCATAAAATCAGTCTTTTATTTTCCTTTCGAACACCAGAAACTGTTGATTTGAGGACATCCCGGTATTTCACTGCAACATAATGCATTTTATGGAATATGGTCAGGAAATTATCACAATGTTTTATTGCAGTCTTGCTTCAATGTGGTGAAGTATTTGCCTGGGCTATAAATATTTTGACTTTTTTTTTGTGTATCCTGCTTTAAAGCTACATATGTTCCAGCTGATATTACAATGCAAAAGCCCAGGCGTAAAACTCAGAAGGAAATGTTCCGACTTTGCTGAAACATAATGTGAGTAAATCAAATACCTTCACAATATTTCCTTTTTGAGAAAGCTATGAATTTTTCATGTTTCACCCCAGCTTGGGAAGAAACCAGGTTTTTGGCTCCGTTGTGGAATTGCAATGCAGCCTGCCAGCAGCCTGAAATCAATATGCTCCGCTACGCCTGCCTGCGCTGCTGCCCCAGGCAGACGCTCCCTATTTAGCAACCGAGCTGAAATAAAGCAAACAGCCCCCGTTTTGTTGGGTTTTACTGCTTCACCTAACACTTCTGCTGATGCCTGGGCTTCGTCCTGAGCTGACCAGCCATCCCTTGGGGTTGAGGTGGTGGGCAGGGCTCAGCAGTGCTCTCCTCAGCATCCAGCTTGGGCCTCCATTGTGCCCCCAGAAGCCCAGGTAAACGGCTGGAGATGATACAGGATCCCTGATATCCCACACCCAAACCTGCTGGGACAGAGTGATCAAAACTATCTATGATTTCTTCATGGTCCTGTGAGGAAAAAAAAAATAATAATAAATAAAAAAATATATATACAATTCAGCTAGTAAATAGAAGCTAATAAAAGTTAAAGAAAATGAAAGAATGATTTAGGATTTTGCCTTACTTTTTCTCTCAGGTCTCCCGTTTCTTTTTCTGTATTTTTCCTTTTTTTCCCACTATTTTCTATAAATCTGGAGCGCGCAAGCGAACCCCCAGCTCCTCGACCTGTGTGCCGAAGCAAGGCCCCGTGTGTTTGCCTGCGCGAGGAAGGATGTTGCCCTACTGCTTTCCTGCCTTCCAGGACTTCGTTAGCGCTGAAAAACCTGGGAACAAGGCAACGGAGACGTCATTAAGCACTGCAGGAAGAAACCACGGCCTGACTTCAAAAATCACGGCACCGTGGGGAGGACCTGGGCGACCCCCAGGGCCAACCCACCCACAGCACAGCAGCTTGGAGGCAGCTTTTATCTCCCAAAAACACAAGGT
This sequence comes from Aythya ferina, assembly GCF_964211825.1. Lineage (NCBI taxonomy): Eukaryota > Metazoa > Chordata > Aves > Anseriformes > Anatidae > Aythya > Aythya ferina. Next base: position 1,444,151 of record NC_140313.1, on the reverse strand, counting down.
GTTCTCCTTCACGGAGGCACTCTCCAGTCTTACAAGATATCTAGGGGGAAAAAGTGTACCCGAAAGGACTACATTTCCATGCCCTTTAATTCAAACCAAGTCTGTCTTGGTGCAGCACAACAAAACAAAAGAGGCCCAACACCTTCATTTGTTTTCCTTGCAGGTCATTTTTCAAACGAGAGGCCTAGAGAATGGTGAAGTCATCATCTGTTTCTCCAAAATATCTGCTCCTGAATAGTTTAAAACATGCCAACACTACATCAGCAACCAGCAGCGCAGCGGGAATCGATCACCCTCGTGCCCTGCAGCAGCACCGAGGGATGCTCGAGGTGCTCCATCTTCATCCGCGGGCTGACGTTGACTTTATGGAGACCCCTTTTTTTTTTGTCTCCTTTTGAAGCCTCGCTGCTGGGCATGGGGATGACTCTGCCACTGATTCGTGTGGCACTGGTGTGCCAAAAGCGATTTTCATCAGATAGATGGTGCTGGGGGTGATCGCTGGGCAAGGACAGAGGGCTGAGGTTCAACCTCAGACGTCCCTCGGCAGAGTTAAGGTCTCGAGTAGGGCTGTGCATTATGGTAATGCCTGAAATCCTATTAGCAGATATATTTGTGGAGGTGAGGGGGTAATAAAAGGAATGCAGAGTAGCTGCAGAACTGTCTCAGGTTGATATTAGGTCGAAATTAAGGAAAAATAATAAGCAATTGGAAAGAGCCGGGCTGTTATTTATTGCCCCTGCAGAGTTAAGCGAGGTAATGTCATCGCACTTATCTTAATGCCGCAATAGAGGACGTTTTTATGTTGGAAAAATCAGGAAATAAATATTCCAATGCTGAAATCAAGTAATTTGCGAAATGGCCTTACAAGAGGTGTCATCCACACTCCGACTGCGAGCAGCACCACTCAGACTTGGCAGGGGGCTCCTCGTGAGGAAGGGATGAGGAGAGCTGAGAGAAAAACGAGCAAAAGACTAATTTCATGGATTAAAATAATCAGAGCGGCAGCAGAGGCTTTGTCCTTTTCGACTGTCAGAGAAGCTTTGTGCGTGGAGGTGGCTTGAACCCCCGTCCCAAAGAGCAGTGAGCCCCACAAACCGTGATGCCAGTTAAAAAACTTGTTTTATCCACGGGGTTTCATGCAAAATGCACAAATGGTTCTCAGCTTGGCAAGCAGACTTTCTGCCCGCCGGCTTCAAATCCTGCTCTTTGACATCCTGAGTGAGTGATTTCACCCCCGAGTTTGTTTGTAGCGTCTGAAAAATAAAGATGTGAGCCCTGCTCTGGTTTGCAGAGAAAAGGCTGCCCTCAGGAAAGGGCTTGGAAGAGCTGGATTTGTTTCCCAGCTTCGACAAATGACGTGTCTGAGCTCCCGAAACGGCTGCATTAAAATTTCCCCAACCTTGGCAATGCCCATTAACCACGTCCTCTTTATGCAGGGTGATTTTTGTGGATGCTGCCGGGGTGGATCACGCTACATTTCGTCCTTACCCCGGGCACCAGATCAGCCAAGCAAGCCCCGTTTTCAGCATCGTATTAAATATTGTGACCAGGAGGATGGACTCTGGACTCTGTGCCCTATTTTGGGGCATGGCTGTCAGCAGCTCTGCTGCTTTTCTGGCCCATAGGGACAAAATTGGGGCCAGGGGTGGGCACCCAGGGCATTCACACGAGGCACTGGAGCCCAAGAAGCCAACAGCTCGCAGGGTCGGGGCATGAGACCGTCTCCAAAATTAGGTGCCTTTGATCAGTGTTTGTAAACACGGGCATTTAACTTTCCAGCTCACCAAGTTTCATTAAAAAAAAGAAAGCCTAAGTGGAAACAGCTTTTTGTAGCCACTAATGAAATTGGATGAAGATAATAGGGTCTTGCCTGAATCATTACACTTTTCCTCTGCGATTTTTTTTTTCCCCACAATTTCATTATTCAGAACTGTGCATATTTGCCGCGTTCATTAAAAAAGAGGGCAAGAGACAAAACCTTAGCACTGATGAGAAAAAAAAAAAGATAAAACTTGTTACGGAGAGAGTTATTTTTGCATTGTAAGAGCTTTTTCTCTTTGTCCTTGTTTTGGAGTCTTGAGGTACAGTTGGAAAAATGGATTTACTGGGGCTGGAAACATCGCTGTGTTATCTCTCACCATCCAAAGCAGCCACCAGTGAGACCCACGGTGATGTGAGGCTGCCCAAAACAGCCACCTGGCAATGCCGACAGTGTGCTACAGAGCCAGAAACACTAATTAAAAAGGTATTTCTGTGTATTCCACCGAAAGGTTGATGGAATGATTTATGTGATTTACATACAAGAAAATAAAGGATTTAAACACTGCCCCTCGGGCCGTCGTCCCCTTTCCTGTCAGCTGTCCCCATTTTCCTCAGATATCAAGCCGTTTTTCAATCAGACAAATATTAATATAGCTTTGATTAAATTCCCTTCTTCCAATTTACGACGTTTCATTCCATTTAATTAAATTAAAAAGCTACCAAAAAAAAAAAAAATTAAAATATTTTAAAAGCTTAATTCAATTCATTGCAACTATCGAAAACTTTCTGAAAGTGGGGGGAAAAAACATCAGTTCTTAAAGCCTGGGCTAATATTCAGCATAAGCACGGCAAAGGCTGAGCATGAGGGGCTTCTCTGAAACCACGATGAACTTTTTATTATCAATAACTAGAGTTATTGTGTTTTGTTTTTTTTTTGTGTTCAAAATTGGCTGTAGTAGCTGCAGTACATTAATGTCCGGCTAAAGGAATGCATAATGCAAGGCTGAATCTTGTAAAATATTTATAGCATCCATGTCTCGGCATGTCCTGTATTTATAGGCAAACCATTTAAATGAATATCTGATAAGGAAAAAAACTATTAAGTTGAGAAAAACCTTCCCTTCCCAGCAGGGCTACAACGAGTATTTGAGCAGCTAACTGAATAAATCTGCTTGGCACTAATATATCAATGCTGTATGTTCTATAAACTTTCCATGCAGCAGAATATAAATATCTGACAAAGAAATAATCCTATTAAAGAAGAAAATTGACTGCAACTCGGAGCCATATGGATAACAGGTCTTTGCAGTATTATCTGCTGGGTCTTTGATTCCCTGTCTTTAACTTTTTTCTTTCTTTTTTTTTTCTTTTTTTCCTCCAACCTCAGGGAAGCTTTCCCAAAGACATCTCCATTTAAAATAAAGTAGCCAGAAAATCTTTCACAGTTCTAGAAAGGGCTCTCCAGCCAAGGAGGGATTTGACGCCGCTTTAAGGGCTGAAGGGATTATTTTATACATGTACTTTGACTTTCTATATTGCACCGATCGCTGACTTATGCAGTGGTTCATGCATCACTTTTATTACCTGGCTGCGTTTCGGAGTAGCGAGACTAAATGCCTGCAAAGGGATGGATGTGTGCTTGTCGCCTCCCTCCGGGAGAGCAGCCAGGTCTGGATTTCAGCACAAACCTTGGCCAGGTTTGGGTACAGCCTCAGCGCTTCGGTGCCAATCCAGCACGGTTGTGCCTTTGCATCAAATGCAGGCATCCGCACTGCACCTGGCGCTTCAGATAGCCCAAATTTGCCAGGAACGTGTTTTGGACTAATCCGCTCGGTTTTAGTTACGAGGGGAAGATGAGGCTGTTCATGGTCTTTTGGGTTTTCATTTCATAACTCCCAGCGGGACTCGGGTGTGACGAGACGTGTAACACTTTCATAAGCCCCGTGAAACAAAGCCTTGTCTTCAGGCGAAACCCGATGGTTTCCCCTGCTAGACAAGCAGACAGCCCCTCTCCCTGCCAGGGTGCTAATGCGTGAGGCAGAGCAGGCCGAGGAAATTAGAAAACTCACCACACTGTTAAATAAAACCGGGATTTGCAAAGGCACCTGAGTGTAGTAACCAAATCTTAGAGGATTTAAGCAAGCTCGGTCTTTTCGGAGAAGCTGAGTGGAAAATAATGCCGCGTGCAGGCTCAGAAAGTTCCCTATTAATAAAAAGCCTCTGTTTTGGTGATAACAGACACAAATATTTTCGATTTTTGCTGGTATTTCTACTCCTCTTTTTTTTTTTTTGCATTCATTAGCCTTGCTTGGTATGCAGGGGAGCAGCACAGGACTTCAACAAGACCCGTAACAAGCACTCCAGCTTCTCTCCGGAAACTTTTTTTATTTCCCATCTGGAGTGCCATCCAAAAGAGGCTATCAAACAAGATCTTTTTTTTTTTAAAAAAATCACTCCTCAAAGCCAAAAGTAATAAAGGATATTGTTAATATGGATGCCTTTGTTCGCTCTTTGTTTTCAAACGCTGTACCAGGTTTTCTTCCTTGCCCGGCTCTTTCGTAACAGCCCTGAAAGATGTACGGTAGCAGCTATTTGCCAGAGGCCAAGGCAGACCTCAACTTGTCTTCCAACCCCAAACCACGCTCCCTGCCTCATGCTGTAGGGTCCCAGCAGCAGTTTTGAGCCCAGCTTTGCCATGCGAAGGAAAACGACGACTGCCATTACTCCAAAGACTCCAACACCTGCAGGTGTGTGAATCGAGTCCCTCATTTCTTTCGGTATTTCAGGAGTGCCTCGGATACGAAACAGATGGCTTCCCAGACCGTATTCACATTTTATTGTGATGAAAGCATTTTATTTCCTTTTTTTATTATTTTTTTTTTTAGCCTGTGAGAACTGTATTCATTTTGATCCAAACCCCAAATATTTTTTCCACACTTTCGGCGCCTGAACTGAAAAGCAAAAGAAACAAAGCAAAACAAAACCAAACGAGTGATCAGCTGTCGGCTCTGCTTCGGGGATGCTGAGTTGTCTCTCAGCCCAAGCTGCAAAGCTGTAACCAAGTCCTTGCTGCTCTTCTTTCTTTTATCTCACTGACAGTCCCCCTTCTCTCATCTGTGGCTCTGGCAGCAGCTCTTACAGTTGCTCCCATCACCTCTCTTATCCTGCACCAACTTTTTCCAACATAATTTCTCCTTCTGGCTTCGGATGTTTGCAGGCACGTGCTTTGGGTTACTGAGAGCACAACAACCCCGCTTTCCCATCCGTTTCCTTGCCAGGGCTTTCCCCGGAGGTGCTGGCGTGCCGAACACGCTGTGCCCAGCCACAGGTGTGTCCTTGTGCAGCTGATCGCTGGTAGCAGGCTGAGGAATGAGAATGAAGCAAACTGCACGAGGAGCAGCGCCGCAGCCATCTGTGATCTTCCGCCGAGAGCACGAGCACCTTCAAACGAAACCACAAAGGAATTTGCAAAAAAATCGCGTTTTGGAGCAGTGAGGTGTCAAACAAATGGGTTTGGAGGGGGAACTTTTTCTGCATGTAAATAGAGAAACAGCTGACGTGCGTTATTTTGCCTCCCGAGCACTTAACATCTGAGGCTACATTCATTGCACATGAGATGCTCAGCCTGTAGCTTTTCCCTGTGGTCTGTGTAAAATCAGGTTTTCATGCCCTTCTGTCCATCTGACAGGTCTCTCCCCCTCATTCTTCCACCCCACATCCCACAAGGACATCCCTGCTCCGGCAGAGCCTCCCTGTGCTTTGCCCATCTCCTCCAAGGGCACAGAGGTGACTTGACTGCAGCTTCTGAAGCTCATTCACTAGAAAAAGCAGCCAAATATGTTTGCTGGCAGTGAAAGACTTTGGAATTGCCCCTGGCCAGGGACACCCCGTGTTTCTTTTTGGAAGTGAAGGGGCTGAACGTGGCAGAAAGCTGAGTGAGGTCTGGGCAGGAGCTGGCTGCAGCTTCTTGCCAAGGTCTTCCACGAGGTCCATGCCTGAAATAACTCTCATAAATGCACGTTAAATTTTAATGACCGGTGCTGTGCTCCTAACAACAACTCATCATTTCGAAATGTGCCTTAAAATTAGGAACCGCATGCTTGATTGCACTGTGGATGATGATAAGTGCATGGTGAAAAAAATAAAAAAACACTCTCATAGCTTGACACACCAAAAATTATGACCTGGGTGTAGGTGTTTTGTAGAAGCAAAGAAGAAACTTTAAAGTGTGAGAACTCCACAATCAGACAGCGATTTTTAACTTTTACGTGAGCTGAGCATCTCGGCAGAGACTGAAATCTCCTGAATTCCCACTCCGGGCAGCTGATGGCTGAAGTACACACTTCAAGGAGGAAATCAAGTTCCTGTTTCAAGTCTTGGACCGAAAGTCTTGAGCCTTCTTCTGCTGAAGTTAGGATCGGCTTTGCCATTAACTTTGATTAGGAGAGACTGTGGTTCAGAGATCTTTCATGAGTACTTTGCAAAGGTAAATGAGGAGCGGCAGTAATTGTGAAAACGGGCAGACAGAGCGAGACAAGGTAAATGTAGGCCTTGATCCAGCAAACAGCCTGTTGCTGTGTTTAACTTTGAAGTGAACGGGTTTCTCCGGCATGCAAAATTAAATCTATGTATAAGTCACATCCTAGGATGAAAGCCGAGGTGAGAGACAACCCGGCCCTCAAGCACCAAAAAAAGGAATTTTTAAAATGAGCCGAGAGAAAGAGGCTGAGACAGCCAGGGGAGGAGCGTGACCGACATCGTCAATGCCTCCTTGGCTCCGTTTGAGCTCAGAGATGCACGGAAAGTTCTGCTTTTGTGAAGGTCGAGTAGAAGTTGCTCGTGCTCTGATTTAGTGAGGGGAAAAAAAAAAAAAAAAAAAAAAAAAAAGCCCGAAAGTATCACAAGGATGAAAGATGAAGCTGGTTTGATGTGGGAACGTGTGGGTCCAGCCACACAGAGACCTGACGGAAGGGAAGGGCCAGAAGGGCCTCTGTAAGTTGCAAAAAAAAGCTGTTCCAAGCCCAAAACCTCTGACCTGGCTCACTTTTGACTGCTCCATATGAAGCAGCACACATATGACAGATGAAGATATGACAGCCAGGATTCCCTCGGCCTTTTAGGAGTAGACTTGTGCTAACACTAACAAAGTACTGGGGGCACACAGTGCTCCTTTTCTCACAAATCGCCACAAACAATTAAAAATAACCCCTCTGAAACATATAAAAACAAACAATCTGGTCATGGTTGTAGGAAAAAAGGAAGCCTGGCCTTCTTCTGACGTGCCCCTGAGGCCTCCTGGGTGCCTTCATGGGGCCCTGCAGGCCCAGCTGTGGAGCTTTGAGGTGCTCAGGTGATAAAGGACATCCAGATAAAGATCATACGGTCCAATTTGTATTTCCAGGAAGCACGTGAATGATAGTTTGGTGTAAGTCGCACCAGTAAATACTTCAGGTACGTTTCCAGGATTCACCTTTTCGGCCTTTGCCATCGATGTAAATGTCAGCACCCATTGCTGACAGATAACAGCCAAGTATTCACCTTCCCTCCTCCTATGATTGCTGCTGCACGCATCCTGGAAACGTAAAGGGCATTTCAAGTTGAAGTAAATTATATTGCAAAGACACTACATTTCTTATGGGATAATTGAAGTGATCTAAGAACCCTTGTTTTACTCATTTAAAGCTTTTTTTTTCCCCCCTTACCTCATCTTAAGGAGAGCTTGTTTGTTTTGCTTAGACTATCATTTATTTTTTACTGTGATAGGACTTTAAGTGGTTTCCCTACAGAGACTGCTTAGGAGAAACCGATCTACCTCCATATTTGATGATTCATTTAATTTCATGTTTGCATTAAAGAGAAAAGCTAGAGTGGAGTCTTATCCCAATTCAGCATTTATTTAAACGTTTGTGTTAATGCCTTGCATCTTATTCCACTGCAATACACAAAGCAGCCCCCAAAACTCAATCAAATCTCCCGTTTGGTGGTGATTGATGATGACCTTAATTCCTTAACAGCTAATACAGGAAGAAGGACAGATGGAAGGAAGAGAGGACAAACACAAAACTCTGCAGAAGCAGGGTGAAAAATGGTTATGGCAAGTAGCAAATGCGAGTTTCAGCAAGTCTTTGGGAAGGAAAAGCAAGAGTTGTTAGATCCCACAGCATTACCATAGTAATCTGTATTGTATACGTTATTATTTATCATTTATAATGCAATTTATTCAGTTGCGTGGTACTCGTCACTAGTATTTGAGCCTTTTGCAAATTAATGTACTTATACTCTAAATGCAAATGCACCTAAGTTGGCTGATAACACTACAGCTAACGTTACACAATTTTTAAGCTTTTCTTTCTTTCTTTCTTTACCCAGATTTGCCTAAAACGCTTCCAAGAGTTAAACTCGGGACTGATCACTGAGTAGAAGCTGATTCTTGGGTCAGTTATTGAAAGCTTTTAAATGCTCTGAGAGAACTTCAGATCCCGACATGAGGCAGGTTCCCATGGTTTTAGGGGTGTCTTTTGTGCTGTGCTTACTCCAAAGCTGAGGGCAGCTCCTGAAGACTGCAAAGCTTTTTGGAAATTAATATTAATATATCACGCTATTCATAAATAATATTAATGATTTCACAACACCTGTTTTCCCAAGGACAAAAATGCAATTACACTTTTGAAACAGTCACCGGGGCATTCCTGGCACACACACATAGCCTGAATTGAGCACTCTGACAGGTATGAAGTTCAAGTGAATTAAACTCACACGAGTTTTGGGATAAAACACGAGGATTTAAACCTCATAGCAAAATATGTAGGTGCCTAACAGCCATTAAAATTGGTTCTTCCTTCCACAGGCAAGGTAACCCACGGTGGTAAGGAGTCAAAAATCATTGCTGCCAAATGGTTTTTCAGTAATGAGTATAAAATTAGTCTAAGGAACTAATCTTCATGCCTTTTTTTTTTTTTTTTGCTGGTGTTGCAAAAGGAAAAAGAAAAAAAAATAAAGGAAAAAAAAAGAAAAAAGAAAAAAAAAACAGGAAAAGAAAAGAAAGAAGAAAACAATCCTCAGGAAAAAAAGGGGTTGTGTTTCCACTCATACAAAATGCTTTGTGTTCTATAAATTAATTGTTTATTTGTTCCCTGTGAAATATATTTTTTGCTTGTTCGCTTGGATGTGAAGACAGGGTGGGACTGCAGGCCTCTGAAGGAACTTAGATTTAAATTTGCTCCAAGCCCAAGTAAATGATTAAGACAAGTTGTTGGCAAGCCTTCTGAATCATTTTTTAAACATAAATAAAATGATTTTGAAAACCTTGCAAGAATCATCCATCACGATTAATCTCTGGCACGGTCTTTAGTAAACATTAACATGGAAAAGATAAAACCTTGAAACTGAAAATCTCAATTAAATCAATATCCCTCGCAGCAGTTTTGCATCCTTCTTTCCTGAAGTTACCAGAAGTTGCAGAAGGAAGAAATGAAGGGAAAATAATAATAATAATAATAAAAATCAGACATTTTGTTTCTGGCCCTGTTCGTCAAACACCAGAGGAAAAATTCCTTTAGCATACCGATGGCATGATCTGTGCATTAGCTTTCGTGAAAGAAAAATATGGTTTTACCACATATTTGTCCCAGAATTTGTCCCAATTCTCCTAAGCCTGTTGGAGTAAAATTCTTTTGTAAGCCTTGATGTCATAGCCACTGCAGTCACTTTGTCTCTTTTGAATGACTTGAGAGCTTTCAGACCACGTTGTCAAATCTCTACCATCATGCCTGCAATTGCTTCATTTTTCCATTTCTCCATTTACATTTGATTCTCTGCATTTTCTTTATCTATTCACTGGTAGATTGGTAACAATATTCCCGGGCTGGAGTTTGGAACCAGATGAAGGTCACTTATGAAGTGTAACAACCCATTTCCCTGCCTCTTTTCTCTCTTTATTTTCCATAAATGACTTGACACTTGCAGCAGGAGATCATTACCAGCTACGACATTCATTTCCAATGACATTAGTACTTTGTTATTTCATTTTCATTAAAAAAAAGTTAGCTATTTGTCGTTGCTTGGCTGAAACGAGCCAGTCAATTAACTGATGGAGGACCTACCATCCCTAGAGGACTTTATTTTGCCTCTGCTGTATCCAAACACACCTTGTAAATGCGTAGATTCGCCTGAGTCAGCAGAGATCTGGCCCTACAATGCTTTTACCACTGCACAGCCTGACCACATTAACCCAGAAAATAAGTTTAGACCTTTGGCACGGCAGATTGCTCCTCGGGCATCAGCCCACTGCCACATCTCCCCTCTGTTTGGCCTGCGGGTAGTGCTAATCCTGGGGGAGATGCTCGTAAGCGCAGCACTGCTGGTACCTCTGCAGCTACTCCAAATTTATATATAGCGTTGAAAAGCTAAGTTCATTTATCACCAAGACATATGGAAGAAAAGCAATAATTTTTTTGATTTTTATTTTTTTTGGATCTATTGGAGATCTTTTTAGAGGGCTGGGAGGGCTCAAACCCCTCCTGAAGCCCTGGCTGTGGCAAATGAAGACGTCAAGCCTCTCCTCCCCATCCCAGTCTTTCCCACTCCCAGACAGACTCTTTTTTGTTACTACAGACCTTCTTCTTTTCATCTTCTTTCCCTTTTCTGTCCTCTCTTTCATCTTGAAATACCAATTCAGACGTAGGAAAGCAAGGCAGCCGGCAGCCCATGTGGCTAATACAAACGGGTCTGTGAAGAAATAGAGGTTTTGGTGATATATGGGGAGTCATAAATAAGAGACTATAAAACAGGATAAAATCCACGGAAGCTGTGATTTCTTTTAGCATCTTCCATTTTCCATCGCTCATGAAAGTAACTCAAACACAGCCCGATTTCCAGGGCTGAAACACGGAGGGAAAGTCAGCGGGGGAAGCAGATAAAGACGTAACCATTAATATTAACAGCCCAGAACCATTAACTTTCCCTGCCTCAGACCAGCAGCAGTCCCCAGCGCACAGGCTGGCCTGCCTCCTGCCAAATTGAGCTGGAGATTTATCCTTCGGTGTCCTTTGTGCGTTTTGCATTTTGATGGCAATACGGCGAGCAGGCAGCATTTGACCTGGGGAACGAGGCAAAGGGACAGAAAGCAAAGGTTCCCACGGCAGAGAGCCTTCCACCCCCTGAAATTCAAGCACCCAAATTCATAGCAGCTCGCTCTGCTGGGCCCTTACCTTCCCTTTTAAATCAATAGATAAATACATACAGGTAGCAAAAGCTAGTGTTGTAACTCCCACCCCGGTATCGGGTGTTTTAGTGGTGATATTAGTAACACACGTTATTAAAAATGAAGTCTTTATCATGCTTTTTTTTTTTTTTTTTAACAAGTGGAAACGACGAGGACAGCTGCTGTATGAAAATTAATAAATCCGCTCGCTCTTTAGACGCTAATCCAGCTAAACTGTTAAACTATCAAGTCAGGCAATTAGCTGCGAGCAGAGAAACATGAAATTATAAAAGTAATCTCATTGCCCGGCTACCTCTTCTTTTAGGCAGCTGAACAAGGCTGTCTCTGCCACGTTATTCGAGCTTCATTTTAAAAGCAGCTGAGCGTTTTCCCTCCCATTAATTTTATGGGAAGGCTGTTTGCTTTTTCATAGCTTGCAAAAGAAAGAAAGAAAGGTTTAATTTTGGTCTATAGTCATTCAAGGCCAATTGGCTTTTTACAGGGGACGTGAACTCCCATTTGAGGACAAACCTCTGGGTAGGACAGATACCCCTGTTATGTGGGTTATCCTCCAGCCTTCCTCTTTGCACTTGTTCCTCTTATATTGATCACTGGGGAAAGCAAAGCCCAAGCTGTCTGACTCCTAATCTGAGTCAATAAGAGTGAATAAAAGGCGGGATGGATGCGCCTTTGCCATCCACAGCCTGGGCTTAGGAGTGTAAAACCAAAACTGTGCTTGGCACGACTCAGAATTAGAAGAAGGGTGTTAGTTAGAGCTGTGCTCATTTAACAAATTAATTAAAATTTTAAAAATGCCTACTTAAATTTTCCTCTGAGCTTGCTCGGAGAAGATAGTGTACATGATCAGGCAATTACAACGCTGAGCATGAGAAATTAGAGAAATTAGAAAAAGACATGTGAGGTGCCTAGAACAAAGGGCTCCGAGTCCAACAAGATCCCGAAACCCAGAGGGAAGAAAAGAAATCCCAGGCAAATGAGCTCAGTGAATGAATTTTAATTGGCAAAGAAAGCCACCGAGAATGGTACAGGAAAGAGATTGACCAGGTTTCATAGGCAAGATGTTGGACGTAAGTTTGACATCCTTGGGCTCGACTATGATATCTTTATTCGGGCGATGGGCTCTGTCTGAACTATGGGATAGAAATAACAATAATAAAAGATTTTGATCCACACGTAAAATCAGCTGGGTAGGAAACAACCCTTGGAAAATCCAGATATCTATGTAACTAAAAGAAAACCACCATTTACCCAAATATGCACAACTGAGGAAGAAAACTTTCCTGACGACTGCTCGAGAAAGGCGACGCTTTTCACAGCGTTATCCCCGGAATTAATTTCATTTGCAGCATTCCCCTTATTTCTCCGTTGAAAAGATTTCCAGACGACTTGCAGCGATTTCTCGTTTGTCTGTGTGTCTCGTCAGCATCAGCCTTAATTACCTTCCCTTTCAATGTTTGAGAAACCAACCTGCCCTCCAGTCTCGCATGAAAGTTGTGTTGGCATGGTTACCCAACCCATTCCTTCACCAGTATCGATTGTAGTACTCGGACAGCTCGAAAGTCATCAATCCACTAATACTAGCAGATACATCGAGGGTTGGAATCGTAGCATAAGGAACAGCTTCTGACTCTGAAAATCCTGTCAAAAAATAAGTGGGAATCGGATAATATAATTTTTATAGTGGTTTTTGCAAGCTTTCTGTGTGAGAAAGAGAGGGAGGCGGTGCTGCCGGGCTAGCACGCAGACCTCACTCTTAGATGTCGATTGCTGGGCAATGTGCAAGGAAATCGTTTGAGTGTATTTAGGAAAATGAGAGGAAAGGAGCGGTCCTACAGAACCAGAGGAGAGCTAAAGGGGATGCTGCAGCTTCACGGTGGTGTTTCTTGCAGGGAAGGGCCAACCCTCGAGGCCTTCTGCTAAAAATCTGATCGAACGAGGGGCTTCCAGAAGGCTGATGTTCTCCCTGCACCACCACACGTCGGCTCACAGCAAGGTGCTAGGGCGGAATTAACCCTCTGGTAAGACACGGGAGCCTTCGCTGCATAATCATTCCTGATTGCTAGTTAGTGGCTGGAACAGAGAGCTGGTAATTAGGGCTCCCGGGGCCTATTTTCAGCTCTGTCAGTCACTCCCTCTGTGACCTTGGGCAAGCCGCTTATGCTGACTCTCTCTGTCTAGGCCTCATCTTACCTACCTGGAAGGTGGCAATGGCACATCCAAAAAGTTGGCAGGGACATTGGGAAACAGATCATAAAGGGCTCCCCGGCCCCTCCATCCAAGTATCTGCCACCCACGGCCATCCCCCATTTCCTCCTTCCCCACACCGCTCGCTCCATGCCCCCTGTGAAGTAAATCTATCATATTTTCTACATGTCCTTATATAAAGGCTTAAGCCGTTGAGATGCTGTGTTTTGTGGTGTTTTCTCTGTGGTTGTTTCGAATATTTATCCCTTTGGCAAGATGGAAATGCTGATGGATTGAGCTACATGCCAGAGCTCTTACCCCGTATCAGAAGCAGCCAGAGCACCGGATTCACCGAAATATTTCGATAAGGCGAGAGCTATTGCAGTGAAATTATAATGATTTAATACAAAACACCCAGTATATCGTAGTGACTAAGCTGCGGCAATTTGTTACATTGACAAATAATTTATTTTCCTTTAAAACTGTGAGAGGACTATTTTACAACATACTGCCCTGCTTTGTAGATCCCCCTTGACGTGCACTTTTTATGGGAAGGTTCTTGGGTAAAAATCCCTTAGAGTTTCATGACACAGCAATCTCCTTGGCTCCTCTGGGCTTCATCGAAGCCCATTTGTGGCAATCAGCAGTAAAAAGTTTCACGGGCGATTCCTCAGCCTGACATTCAGTCTCACCATCTGCTGCAACGCCCGGCCTCTGGGAGACGAGCTGATGGTTTGAGGTTTTACAAAGAGGCCATACAGTGATGCAGCAGCCTCTTGCAGTCCAAAGCTGAGGTAAATGTTAATGTATTTTAGATGAATTTTTATCAAGAAGCAGTAATTACACACCGTTCTCCTCATGGGAGTACCTGGGGAGTCTTGCTGATGTCCTGCTGATGGCATTGCCTGTGTCATTGCCTCCCTCACCTTCTCCTCAAGAGGGAATAAAGGGTAAAAAACTTTATTTAATTGAATATTCAGTGTCGGTGAGACTTGGTTTTGAACTGTAGACACCGGCTGGTGTTGGCATTATGGCAGGCAGGTCAAAGGAGTGGACTTGATGCTTGAAAAGAAAGGCCTGAAGAAAGGACAGAAGAAAAGAAAGACCCCAGAAGTTAGCTGATCATTCTCAGTCCTCACCTAGGAACTTCAGCAGATCCTTTAGCATCTTGAACCCAGACCATTATGGAAGTTGAAGATCAAGACTGAGGTCTTGCCCTTGCTTCAGAAGGCTTCAGAGAATTATTGAAGCACCCAGGCTGAGGTATTTTCTTATTGATGTCTAAGCACGTCCTTCTTAATCAGTTTATGAATGACTGGTAGCTCGAATGACGCATGGCTGAGGTTCAGAAAAGGGGTGAGAGGGGTAGGTACAAGGTGAGGTGGCATTTTTTGGCAAACAGAGAGGCCAGAAATTGTTTCAGGTTTTTAGCTGACACCTTGTGATCAGACAGAAAGATCAATTCTTGGGCTGAACTGACCTTTTTGATCAAGCTACCTTTCTACAGACCGGTATTGAACAGGACTGGGGAGAAAGTGACCTTCATGGGCTTCAGGGATGAGAGGCATAACGCCGGAGATATATTTTCCTAGGCCTGTCCTTTGTGGGTGTCCCTCGTGGAGGAACGACGGCCAACCCTAAAGCTTCGCTGGCACTCTTTCAAGTGGGAGGCAATATCTCACGGCTGACAATGTGAAGGGCTGCAGGGAGGTCTGAAATACTGGAAATGTTTACTAACAAGAGGAGACCATCCGTCATCGCCACTCGAGCTGCTCAAGTCTTAATTCCAGCTGGAATCCAGAGTGTGCCAAGTGCTAGACGTCAGGTTTGGGGAGATGAATTTATGATTAATCCTCGGACAGAGTCTGCGTGGACCTTGCACGGAAATGGCAGGTGTGACTCTGCAGAAACTCCAGCAAAGAGCCGATGGATCAAGGTTAATTCCTTCAGCAGCGGCCGTGCAGGAAAAAGGAAATAAAAGGTTATTTTCCTAAATGAGCCACTGCATTTTTTATTTTATTTTATTTTATTTTTGATCAAGAGCAGCAGCTGCTCGTGATTCTCTGCATCAGCTGGGAAAAGCAGGGTATTAATCACACGTGTTGGGTCAGGAATCCTTTGGGATGGCCAGGGCTTTCCGATGCTTTCTGGCCTCAGAAAACCTGGCTGTTTTGTAAGGTGCTGTGGGCACAGTCGGGGCTAAAACATTTTGCCAAACACTTAGGAGAGGAACAAGGAGACAGCTACCGTGTTGTTCTGAGGAACAAATCATGTCAAACAAATCTAATTTCCTTCCCTGACAGGGTCATGGCCCTGGCGGTGAGGAAGAAGCAGAAGATGCCTACCAAAGCACTTCGAAAGGCTTTTAGCACCGTCTCACCTGCCGTTCTTAGGAGAAAGGCGAGCAGGAGAGCATCGCCTGGGCTCTGCCTCATCTCTGCTCCAGACGTGGGCCAGGCTCTCCCGTGTCATGATAGCAGAGATGCATCCCCTTCTAATGTGCTCTTGAGAAGGGTAATAGCAGGCAGAGCACTCCTGCCCTCAGTTGTACTCTCCTGTGTAGTTAACACTTTGGTAAAATACCCCTCACCTGCCTGGAAAGGACCTTATTTTTTCTGGGGCTATAAAGTTGGGTTTATTTCTCGGGCTGGTGGCACGCACAGTTCACAGGGTTTGATGTAGCCCTCTGTTAAGTGTTTTGTGCTCTGAACCAGCTAACGCATTTATTTTTTTTTAGGGGAAAAAGGAAAAGTTAACAGTTCGGAAAGATTCACCTTAGGATGATCTTCTTGTGTAATGACGACTTTGCTTCAAAAATTTCAAATAATCCACGGAAACGTTTGCCTACCAACCCAAGGCCTTCAGCAAGGTGAGTGTCTTTTCCTCAGATATACAAATTTATGCCTCTTTAATGGACACAAGCAATTCCCCTGCTTGAAAATGAAGGGTGTGGGGCAGACAGAGCCCTTCTTTCGTGATGTAACATTCACCAGCCAGCCTCACGTACCCTCAGAGCAGTGAGCCTTCCTAGCTTTCAAGACTGATAACGTTCAAAGCTCCAGCTAGGCAAACACAATCAGCTCGTTAAGCTGATAACAACAACACAAATAACCGCGAGGGCCCTTCCGAGGGACTCGGACTCAAAAACGAGTGCTCCGAGGTGATTATTTCCCACTTGGCTTAATAAACAAGCCAGAAAAAAAGGCTTTTTGATATTTCCAAACGTGATTTTAATAGAAAAAAAATATAAATACACTTGCGTTTGTTTCACCGGGACATCCCAAGTGCAGCACACAAATTGTTTTATTTATGCTCTTGGCCCTGACAAAATCATCTTATTCTGAAGAACAGGAGAGAGATACGTTTATGCTAAACCCATAGGTGAGATAACCAAGCGTGAGCAAAAATAACTCTTCAACTACCTATCACAGCTGACCCTAGACCTGAATTTATTTCCTCTAGGTAAGCAAATAGGCATTTAATGGAGTTAGAAGCTTGTTTGCTCTGTATTACGTGTGTAGTTAAAAGAGATAAAGAGAGATTTTTCTTCCTGGCCATGAGTTTAGAGCTAGCAGTGACTGAAGTTACTGCATAAAGATCTTGTCATTGGCAGCAGTGGATTGGGATGGGTCAGACCCAGGCTTCAGTTCCACCTGGAATTGACAGTATTGACTGAGAATCATCTACGTTGGTCAAAAATCATTTTAGTTATATTTATTTCTTTACATCTCTTTACATCTTTTACATCTTTACATCTAGAATCAAGGATCATTTTAAGAGAAAAAGAAAATTCAAGCTGATAGTCTCAGGCAAACACATGTTTATCTCACGTCCTGCACCAGAGGAAATGTTCAAGAGCAGCTCGTGTTTCTCTCTAGATTGCCTTTTGGAATAACACACCCCCAAGAGAAAACTGCCTGCGGGCAAGCTTCAATGAACTCCTGATTTTTAACTTTTTTTTTTTTTTCCTTCTTAATTTGAATTTCTTTTTCCATTTAATCTTTCAGTAGGCTAATTTGAGACCACTCTCCTCCTTTCCCAAATGCTCCACTCCGTTTAAAAACCTGGGCACATCCTCTGGTAGGGGCTTATATTTCAGTGCCCCCTCAAAAAAAAAAAAAAAACTAGAGGTGATTTGAGTTTGAAATGAGCTCACGGAACTGTTTTCTATCAGTCACCCATTCAAACAAAAGCAAAACTAAATGTGCACGAGAATTAGGCATCACCTCCCTCAAACTGCCTTTATACTTTAATTGGACATTGCAGATAAATCCTTTTAAAAAGCTGGAAAACGACGTTTTCAGCAGCCTGGAGCAGCTCGTGTTTTGTTCCAAGGAGCTGAACAAAATGGGACGGGTTGGGGCGTCTGCTGCCGATCCCGAACCTCTCTTCAGAGCCTCCCTGCTCTCCTGTGCCTCTCCAGGCATTGAGCAGAAGGACTTACCCTCCAGATCTTTTTTTAAAATAATAATGAGTTTTGTTCCTTGTATTTAGCCCTCTTGATTTTTAAGCAGCTACAGCACCTGCATCTGCATTGGTTCTAGGTGTTCTGCAAGGGCACGAAAATCCCAGTGCTAGAAACGCCTGTTTTTCTCAAAATAAGAGGTACTCAGGCTTCCTATATGAATTCCTATATGAATTACATGTCAGCACAAGAGCTACAGACTAACCAGCAAAACGAATAGAAAATCACATCAGTTATTCAGTAGGGAATATCTGCAGCTCCTTACACACGTGAGCTTCTTCTTCAAAATGTTCTTGTGGTTAAAAACCTAGTCTCTCCCATTGGAAAAGGACTTTAAAAAGAGATTAGACGGAGAGTTTTTAAGTGGCCCTGACTAGAAAAATAATAACTCTGTTTTCAGAGAGATGTGCTGCACTTCTGCGCTTTATTTTTTTTTATTTTTTTCCAAAGGTGAAATAAGATTGTCATAATGCAGATTGCAAACCGCCCGAATTCAGAGCACTGCAACGACAGAATGAAAATTAGGTTTTTCTGTGAAATCAACATACTCATTTTTACAAGGTCAGTGTGGTAACAAAACAGAAGTCGGAATGGAAAACAGAACGAGAAAGTCAAATGTAACCATTTCCTTTCAGTTTTGCCTATTTATTTATTTCTTCCTCCAAACATATGTGTTCACATGGAACATTTCAACTTTACAAACAACATTTCTTTACCCTTTTTCTGGACCAGCCATATTTATATATGGGCAGGCAGATTAAATGACCCAGGAAGGGTTTTTTTTGATATCTGACTTTGATAACCCCGTGAGTGATGGCTCCGTCAATTCAGCAGGCAGAGGGTTATCCTTCCACGATGTCAGTCTCTTCAACCCCTCACTTTCCATCAAATGATCAATAACTCATTAGCCGGCACCTATTTAACTCCAGCGCAGCAAGGAATTGATGTCACCCATAAGGAAGCACGTAAGCACGTTCGGTAATGGTTGCAGACCTACAAACAAACAAACAAATAAATGTAAAGACATTGAATTTTAATTTTATATAAAAATTTCTGCTGTTTTGCTGCTGTACCACCTACTTAACAAAGACCAGGCTTTTCTTCAGTGCATTGTAATGCATAAAACACCTCTCTGTGACACCTGAAAGTCTCAAAAGCTGGTGCTAAGATGTCTTCTTACCGGTGACACTTACTTGTTTATCCCATCCAAATCTTTTTATCCCCTTTTTACACCTTTTTTGGGGCATTTCTCATTGATGCACTTAGATTTCTCTTCTCTTTTTGTAACTGCAGAAGTGAACTTGATTTACTTAGAGGACATAGTCTGCTTTTTTCTCTCTTTTTTCTTTTCCTTTTCCTTTTCCTTTTCCTTTTTCTTTTCCTTTTCCTTTTCCTTTTTCTTCTTCTTTTCTTTTTCCTTTTCCTTTTCCTTTTCCTTTTCTTTTCCTCTTCTTTTTCATTTTCCCTCTTTTTCTTTTTCTTTTCCTTTTTCCTCTTTTTCTTTTTCTTTTCCTGGCTATCTCATGGTACTCCATCTGCAAGAAGTCACATTTTCAGGCTACTGCATTACTGTAGTTCAGGATATTGAGCACCACTACCACTGCCTTTAAAGAAATCACTCTAACAACTTCTGTGCTGCTGCACAGATCTACTCTTTAGCTCCAGTGCCGCAAGATGCCTGTCGCTTCTTTCTGAAGAGCTGAGCACACAAGCAGACCTAGTTTCTGAAAAACGGAGCCAGCAATTCCCCAGGCACTCCCAGGCACTGCTCTAGATGGTACGGGATATTTGAGAATTAAATGGACCATTTCAGAATGCCTCCCAGAAGATTTGCTCACATTTCTGATGGCAGTCGCAGCAAACCATCCCCATTCCAGCAGATATCTTAACAATTCAGCTTTGATGCACAGCAGCACCTTTGGTTCAAAGGGTTTGCAGGTTGTTTTACAGGAAAGTATCTAATGAATCTCAGCATGGCCACGCAGAGCTGGTATAGCCACCTCAGGTACTGCCAGGAGATGTTCTCTCTCTCAATGTGTATCATTTCCATCAGCAAATAAAATCTAAAAAATCAAAAATCAAAAAATGTAAAGGCCCAAGCCAACTTTTTCATTCAAGAGCAATCAGGAAGCAAAACTCTGCCTCAATTGCTTCGATCAAAGTCATGAGAATTACGTATTCTTCTCCAGAACTTGAAACTTTCTCTTTGGAGGCTTTCTGCAAGCTCATCCTGTTTAACCCTATGCGTTTCCTGAGCCAAACACCAGCCAAGGTCCTCTTCCTGGGGAGAAACACTTGGCACGGAGCTATTTTTTTTTGCCAGAAGTGCTCCTCCTGACACTCAGCAGCAGTAGTGCCCTTGAATCATCTCGAAGCTGCCTGAGTGCTTGAGAGATGAGGTTTGTGGCTAATTAGATTTTGCTGCCTAAACTGTGAACTTTCTCATCACTTTCCCCTACCAGCTTGGCAAAGTTTGCAAAGATCCTCGTTTCCTTCTCCCTCGGGAGGTGGCAATGCAGAGAGTGCCTTGCTCAGCATTAATCTATGATGGCTTTTCTTCTGACCAAGGGTACAGCCCGTGTTGTGCTACTGAAACTGTACGCTGTTGTAAAAACCCCTGATTAAAGCCTTAATGATCAATTTAATTCGACTTGTAGCTGTCTGTCTTTGGAAGTTGCGATTTTGCTGCTCTGAAAGTATTTCCTTTCAGTGAGCACTATTTCTCTGCAGGTGTGGCAAACCCACAGAAGCACACTTAGCATGAAAAATAGGAATATAACTCTCTGCAACAAACACATGATGTTTTCAAAACCAGATGTTGCATGGCTGGTAAAATGCATGAAGCTTTCTGAAAGGTGAATATAATAATGCCGTATTGTTTGACATTGGTTTTGGGGAGAGAAATAGCTTGCTAAGCCATCCCCATATCTTTTCTGCCCATCAGCTGACCTATCTGATTGTGACAAGAACTCTTTTTTTTCCCATTAATCAACAGGACAGCTTGCTTAATAATTTCCTGGCTCTCGGTCCTGTAATTTAGGTCATTTAAGGGTTTTTTTTTTCCTATCCTAAGCCTAACGGGCGCATTCGGGATCCTGATGAAGAGCGGAGCTCCTGACGAATGGCAGCTCTCTTGTGAACTTTAAAGAGTGAGTTTGCAACAGTGATGAACAACGAGGTGCAGCTCTATTTAAATCAAACGGAGGCAGACAGTTTCCGAAAGAAACTGAGCTTCCAGCAAGTGCTGGAAAATTTGCCAAGGACCGAGCACCAAGTAGAGTGGTAAGATAGAGATAACTACTTCAAAATTACACGGTATGTGTCGAAATGCATTTTTGAGGCTTTTCTTTTGACATTTGCTACATTCATACCCGCTCATTTCTTCTGTGAAGCTCGTAACCCAGAACTTCCAGCACACAACCTGCTGAAAAGGAGCATC
Source organism: Aythya ferina (assembly GCF_964211825.1). Taxonomy (NCBI): domain Eukaryota; kingdom Metazoa; phylum Chordata; class Aves; order Anseriformes; family Anatidae; genus Aythya; species Aythya ferina. The sequence goes on along the minus strand of NC_140313.1, from coordinate 1,423,079 downwards.
CTCCGGTGAAACGTGTGTTAGTACAGGTACAGGTGATGCCAGCAAAACTGCAGCCTGAAATATAGAGAAATGCAGAAGAAAGGCTGAATTTTCCACCTCTCAAGGCTTTAGGAGGCTACGATCCTTAAACACAGCACCCATCCCAACAAAGGCAGCTGGCTGTCAAGAAAACCTGCTTGCATTTGAGTGCCAACAGACACAACTTTTTTCACAACACGTTCCCTAGGCTGGCTGGGAGCAAGCTGGCTCTACTTCTTCCTTCCTCTTTTGTTTGTGGGTTTTCTATTAAAGAAAAAAATAATGACATTCAGGTATTTCTTTATGTTCAAATGAATGAGAACATTCCGTTGAAGTCGCACTTACTAATTTCCTAATTCAAGCTCTAAGTGAATTTTACCATAAATCTCACTGGAGCCCCTTCTTACAAGGTTTGCCATCCCAAGAACCCAGATGATTAATAACCGCAATCAGTATCGGTACTATTGTTATTCCAGTTTTCACACACACACACAAAAAATGAGGGTCAGAGAGGTGAAATTACTTAGCCAATAGCACTTGGCAAAGCAGGGATAGGAGCAGAAATCAAACCCGGATCTCCCGAGAGCAGTGCTTCATCTGGGAAGGGAGCCAACCCCATACCCACTAGTACAGGAGCCCAGAAGAGTCTATATTTCGATTACAAGGTCGCTAAGGAAAAGTCATCTCTTCTGCACTTTCCCAGTCAGCATTTGCAGGAGTTAACCATGAATTTCATGTGCTAAACTCATAATTTCACATCTTTGACAGTTTGGCTATCTTGTTAATTGGCAATTCAATGTAAATGCCTTAAATTATTGACACAATTATAACAATAATCTGGTAATCATGCTGGGTAAGTCCTAGTTAGTTTAGGAAATCAGTAAATTTTTAGTAGGAAAAGATACCTCTGCATAAGAACCGCATTCACTGGGCTGTAATTCAAAGTTTAATGACTTGCCTTCGCGTTTACCTGGCTTTGGATCAAGTGGTACCGATGCAAATTGCTCCTGTAAAGACCTCGCGTCCTTGCATTTCCTCCTGGGTTCACGCAGATCCTATTTCTACCACTGTCCCAGGACGACCTGGAATTATATACGAGTTTAGTCTCAGTTCTAGGATTTATCCTTTGCATTGATTTTGATTTTACGATTGAAATTGAGTAGTAATCTGTTTAAATAATATTAAAGCTTCTCTGCTAAATCTTTTAGACTTAAACTAGGCATAACCATCAAGAATAATATTTGGAGGAATATAAGGGAATGGATAAAAGCCCTTAATGTGTTCTGCTGCAAAATACGATGGGGAACGGAGGGTTTTCATACAATATTAAACACCCTGCAAGAACAGCATCCCCTGGTAACCCTCCTCGCTGTCCTGGTTGTTTGCTGTGCGTGTGTGCAGTGGGACACGAAAGGAAGCAGGAGCTTTACTGCAGAGAACAGTTTGTTCACCTATTATCTCCCCGGATTTTCGGCTGCAAAGCCGTCAGGGCCAGGAACGATCAAAATCTTTTGAATAACTTCCAAAGGCTTGGGCCCCCGGAGTGGAAACCCAAGCTTGCGGCAGGCAGCCGAGCTCCTGCACGATATGCAGGGAAAGATGGAAGCCCCTGAGCTGTAAAGCAGCTCCAGCCTGCTCTGGGAGGCATCTCCTGGATCTCATCTCTAAAGCCAGAACCATAGAAAGGGAAAAAATTAAATTCCCGAGCCTGCCAGAAAGCATGAAGTAAAATACGCTGGGCTTCCAGCCCTGATTTGGCTGAGGTGAGTCCATGCCGTTCTTCAGGGACTGCCCTCCAGCAAACATAAACATGAAGGATGAAGCCAGAAGGCAAGGATGCTTTTTTTTGTGGTGTTTTAACCACGAGGCAATGAGTTATAATCCTTTTGTTACCTCACGCTGGAGCGGACTCCTGCTCTGTGGTGCCTCGCTTCAGCGCAAGAGCAGGGCCTCGAGGCCTACTCCCACCCCCATAGCAACGGGTATGTTCCTGTAGCCTGATGCTCTGAATTCTTCCTATATCTATAAAAAAAGGTGAATTGGGATCTGAATATCTTTCTTCCCCATCTCCTGTGACGGTTTTCGAAGCCTCTATAAAGTGTTTTCACGTGGGGGGTCACGACTGGGCATAATGCGAGGAGCCTAACGCGCTGCAGGCCTCTGGGCACTCAGGATGAAGCCCGTTTATTTTCCAGTTCATCAGATTCAGCCCAATTTTCATTTTGTGCAGAGAGCTTCACCACCAGGCCATCCTTTCACCTGAGAAGAACGGAGAAATTTTCTTTCCAAAAGAAAAGATCCTCTCCATTCATGGCTGTGGTTAGCACCTGAACCAGCTGGGTTTCTATTTACAAAGTCAAAGTTTTGTTTTTTTTTACTAAGCTGGTTTCAAATCAAATCAACCGCAGGCGAATCAAAATTTAATTTTAAACAGAAAATGCATCCGGGATGGAAATAGAATATCAATCTCTAAACCTCCGTACTATGTCAATAATCCTTCTGTTTGCTAAGCTTGTGTTGGTTGTAAGAAATGTGATTTTTACCACATTATTTTTTATTACTTCCTTCCCAGTTCACCTCTTGCAATAACTTTTTTCCCCATATAAATCCTCACTAATTTGAGCCTAAAAAGAGGTCGGTTCTACCAAAATGAGGTTTTAAAGGACACATTCTGCTGTTTTCCTGCAAAAATTAGGTGCCATCCCTTGTAGGAACCTCACAGGTAACTAAGTTGTTGCCATCAAGCACAAACCGAGGCGACAATTTCCTCCTAAGCACTCTCATTCAGCAGTTGTAACTTTCTAAAAATCATCTTTTAGGCCAAAATTCCTCACGTCTTGAAACCTTCAGTCAATAATTTAGAATACCTGAGCAGGACAGCACTCCCAACCAGGTTACGCTCACCAGCATCTTCATGGGGCCATTTTGTGATTATGCTGGTAATGCCCTGGCAAAAATCCCAGTCAGGCACGCTATTTCACATCTTTCTTTCTTTCTTTATCATTTTATTTATTTCTAAGGGCTGTGCAGTGCAACCACACGGCCTGAACCTGAGCAGACACTGCAGTCTGTTGACAGCGGGGCTGCATTACAGTGCAGAGTGCACGCAGCTGTGTGTAAGATCCTCACCTCGTGGCAGCGTTATGTCACTCAGGATGCTTTCTGCAAGAGAATCTGGAGTGAGGGAGAAAAAAAAAAATGATGTAAAAGGAAAAGAAAATAAATCTGTAGCACTCAGCTCTGTGAAAATGTGAATAAAGACTGACTTCATGGCTCTAGAAAAAATAAAATAAAATAATAATAAATAGCCACTGGGTCACTGTGGCTACGGATTAAGCCAGCTGCACAAAAGGGCTTTAAATACCTGCTGTGTGAGCTGCTGAATTTAACAGAGTTCATAGGTAAAGGTGTCCAGTAAGAAGGGTTAATGAGAAAATCTGGCCTGGGTGAGCCATTGCAGGGAAATTCACAGTTTCCTACTCCACCTCCCAGCACCTTGTCGGATGGCACAAGCAGGCCACTTGGCTCTGGTGCGGGACATATTCTGTGCCAACTCCAACAAAGCCACAAAGACAGAAGAGTTCAGGGTTTTTTTTTTCAAGTTTTTGTTCTCTTTTTAAATTCCTGGGCCATCTACAAGCACCTTGTTCATGCCTTCAAGCTGCCACAGGTTTTTCATTAGCAGTCTCGTGATCAAGACCAACCTACTCAGTGGAAAGGAGAGGAGAAAATAAACATTTAGTTAGGAGGCAAGGGCAGTACATATTTTATATAGTGCAAACCACAGTTCTTTGGTTAATCCACGTTTCGGTATTTTGAAAGACAAGTTATCCATGACTTGACTAGCCATGATTTAGCCTTTTAAGTTAATTGTCTTCACATCACCTACCGTAATCCCTGTAAAGTGGCAGAGCCCCAGACATCTCCGATTTGCTCTATCATGGGGGAGGGAAGGGGACACAACCATTTCGTGCTAGTCCATCCCTTCCCGGATCATAAAGGACACAGTGCCACTCAAAGCAGCTACTCCACGCTACTTCATTTCCACTTCCTCGTCACACAGAGCCCAGCACCACATCCATTTATTGTCCCTCTAAACGCTACACCGAAGACAATATCACCTCTTCATTTCCATGCAGCCCCTCCTTCCGGAGATACATCATCCTCCACTTCCACTGTTTAGACACCATTTAATCAAGCTCCCACGCGGATATTTATCTTCTGGTGCACTTGGCTCGTAAATAACCAGCTCATCCATTCATCATTTTTGGTGCCGTCCTGTGGATTTGCTGTAATGGGTTTGCCCAAGAAGCGCAGCCTGACAATCGCACGCATCACTCAAGCACCCAGCTGCATTTTTCGGTGTCCACACAGCTCTGGAAGGTGCGGAACTACTGCGGGTGGCATTTGGAAGGAAAACATGTCATCTCTATCGACATGCTTCGGCGGAGAGTTTCTTCCACATCATAAATTCAGAAGATGCAATCAGAAGATCATTCATCACCCCTATTAACTTTGTTCCTGGCGATGGGCTGTTATTGCTCTTAAATGCCTCTTATTGAGCAGTAACGAAGGGCACAACTGAAAAATGGCTTTAGAGTACAATGCATGCTCAGATGATCCAAACTATAAATTCCTCGTGACAGCACCATCGTTTCCCCGTGTACTCAACGTGATGGAGAATTAATCCACGGTCCCAGTCAAGCTTCGAGACTCGACCAACATAGAAGTTGTTAATAACAAGAAGCAGTTAATTAATTTCCTAAGCGACGGTGGAGTTACTCTAACTTTTTGGTAGGCTCTGGAAATATTGATAGGTGAAGGTGATGGGCAAGGCAAAGAATTTCTGGTGATGCAGGAGGTGAGGCCTTTTTTTGAATAACCACCACCACGATAATCCACACAGTGGAGGGGTAGCCTCAGGGTTGCTATCCGTGTCTCAGAAATAACAAGAAACCCCATCTCCTATAACTTCTTCCAATAGTTTGGGATGGAAATGCTCGTGGACTTCTGAAACACAGCCTGAGCAGGCCAAAGGACAAAGCAAGGACAAAAGCGAGTCACAGGGATGAGCACAGTAAGAAGCAAGAAGTCGCTTTTTCCCTTTCCATCACAGCATGCTCGCCCCTCGAATACAAGATTTTTGGCAAGATGCTTATTAAACAGGGCTCTAAATTATTGCAAAAATTATCTTTCTTGCTCATCCCTGCCTGGAGATTTGCAATTTGTCATTTCTTTGAGGTTTCCAGCCTTGAGACACCAACAGGACCATTTCTGTTACCTAAAAGGAGAAGAATCATCATAATTTCAAGGGGAGGTTCTTGTTAGGCGTCAGATACTACAGCACTTTGTTTCCTATTCTGAACGCCCTTGTTATATCCCTTCTTTTCTTTTTTATAAGTGATTCTTGATTCAGAAATGAATCAGAGAGGCGGTAGATCACTTTTTTGGGCAAGATGAGACGGTGATGAAGCTACGTGGTGAATAATAGCAGACGCATAACCCAAGTAGATACAGAAGTCATTTTTTTTCCCGTTTCAACACTGTGTGGCATCGTTTTTCTTCAGAGCCCTTACGGTTTTCAGAAGAGAAAGGAACATTAAAAGAAACCTCTCACATTAAAATCCATGTTTTTTGGCAAAAAGCTCCCCTGGCACCAGCACCAGCACCTCCCAGCAAAGCAAGACCTTGAGCATCACAGGACACGGGGGACACCAGACAGGAAAGCTCAATCCACAGTCACTAAACGGTGCTGGGATCCTTCTAAAGGAGAGTTTCAGACTGCTATCAGAGGGAAAAAATTTGCTTTCTGAGTTTATCCCACTTCCAGAAGCAGGCTGAAAGGCAGGGCTGAGGATGCTGATTGCATTAGGGATTCCGGACGGTGCCGGCAGGTCTCTCTGGGTAAACCTCTTCTGGAAAGAATGAGCCAGGCTCTTCACACATTGTTCCTCCTCATCCATATGCCGACGAGCAAGCTGTGAAGTATTGCTGTTAAGTTTTCGGCTGATTTTGTATTTTAGCATTTTTTACCTCCCTTTAAGGCCTTTGTATGCGATCGTTTCCAAAGATGTCATTCCTAAGACAAAAATAAGTTTTAAAGTAAAGGTGATCATGCCTCAAAAGTGGCGTGATTTTGCCCGATGCATTTTAATGCTGGAATAACCACCTGGTTTGACATTCTTGCTCCAAATGAATTTTCAGGACCCTGAAATCACGCAAAATTGGGGAAAAAAAAGCACAGCAAGTGTGATCGAACGAAGACGTGGCCGATATTACGGCGACGTGCTGCCAACCCAGACCCTAGGAAATACTTCAGAGAGGTTTGACAGATAGTCAGATATTTCTCCATCCCATTTCACAAGCACCACGCATACTTACAGAGCCCTAAAATCATTCCCAAAAGGCTCAGCCTCTGTAAAAGTTTGTAGCAGCAGCGAAAATGGGGATAAATTAAAGACCCCAGCTGGCATTTAAGATGCTCCTTCTCCTCCTTTGCCTCCACGTCCACGTCTCTGCCAGGGAGAGGAAGAGCAGCCCCTTTATTTATTTATTTTGATAGGCAGCATTTTCCCCTAATCAAGGCTTACATTTGAAGCGGGCGGCTTTCTGAAGCATGAAATGGGTACATAAATACAATTCCATGACCTGTAACATCCAATTTCAGCATCTTTCATCGCGCAGCGGCTATCGAGCAGGAAACTAAAGGTTCTCATTCCTTGGGAAGTTAAACGGAAATATTCAAAAGTATTAATCATGCAAAGTGAATTCCGGAGCCTTACATTTATTTCTGATGTTGTGGTTTATTTGAATAAATCCCAAATGCGATGTGTGTGTTTTTTTTTCAAAGCCTGGGCGTGTGTAGCAAATTGCTTTTTCACCCCTTTTCTCCCGGGCAGATGTTAAGGGATCAAAGACACTGAGGGGAGAGGAACTTAAAATCTTGTTGTTTGAGAAAGGAAGGGAGGGATCCAGGCTAAAATTCAACGTGGTGCTCTAGACCCACACCACATCACACAGCGAGCTCTCTCCACAGATCTCATCTCTTGGTCTTGCAGAAAAAAAAACAAGCAAGGGGCTGGGACCTGTCCTCCCAGGGCTATTTGCAGGGGAAAGAAGTCAGGGAGAGATGGAGCTGCCTGCAATAGCAAAATTATGTCGAAATGACAGGAAAAACATCTTTGGTAATTCAAATTTGACGAATGAACTGAACCTCAGGACTCCGAACAGCAAACGAGGGAGCCCAGAAGTGCTCCTTCCTCGATCAGCTCCACTTGTCCAGACTGGATGGCAAAAACAATTCCTCTGAAGATCCTACCCCTTATCCTGCAGCGCTAATAAAACCATCTCGGCAAAGCAAACAGCACAGTCACCGGGCTCTTTGAAATTCAAGTCACAGCCTAGTCAAGGAGCTGTTGATGGAGAAAAATGTTAGTGCAGGCTAACAGGCTACGAGGAGCCACTCCAGCCCTCGATATTATCCACAAGCCGTCTGATAAAAGCTTCCACCCCAAGAAGGTGGAAGACGGGGTAGCCCGGGATGGACATTTGGTGATGCCAGCAGCTTGTGGAAAAGAGCCAGGCGGCTTTAATTTCAACAGAGATTTTGGAAAAATAGTCAGGAAGGAACAAACACCACCTGGTAGCACCCGGAGTGAAGAGGCGATTCAGATTTCCCTCTCAGATTTGGGCTGAATTCCCTCTGTAATGTTCCAGGAGCTCCTAGGTGATGTTCTGTGGCTCCTTCGGTGACAGCCTGTGAAAGCCAACGCTCTCCCACAACAGCTCTGACCTTTTTTGTGCTCGCTGATTTGATTAGGTGACTGGTCAAGTCCTGCTCTTTGCCAGCCTTGAAGGCCTCTTCGAGAGAGAAAAGGGGAGAGGCAGGAAGGCACAGCACGGACAGGGGTTGATTTCAGACCCAGCTCTTGGCAACTAACTCGCAACTGGTCAATCTTCCTCTAAACCTGCTCTTCCAGCCAAGACTTTTTCCCCTTTTCCAAGGAGTGGCAACAGTAATTGCTGCTTTATTGCACTTTAATCAGGGCAGGGTTCGCCTTCCCTGAATGCATCCAAACGCCTTTAAGATTTCTCATATATTCCATGTGTACGTGGGCATAATTTGGGTCCAGTCTTGCCATTTACTTGGATGGAAAGCACCCTGCACTAAATTCTGCAGACAGCCTGCCATGCGAAATCTCTCCCTGCCGATAAAATATCATTAATACAGTCACCGGTGATGTATCGCTAGGAAAGGTCACACGAGTTACAAGGCGTTTGTTAGAAGAATCCGGGGTGAGACTGTACAGAGAAAGTGTTAAAATAATCATGCAGTAGCCATACGGAGAAAGCTGTTAGCAAAATTAAAGGGTTATCTCAAGGGGCAGTTCCCACTGAAGCTGGTTCGCTCAGGAAGGATCTACCTGCAAGGTGTGGGTGTCTTGGAGTGAGGGAGAGCAGAGCTGCTCTAAAAGCAGCCAGTTCCCCCAGGCTCCTGCCTGGGAATCAGGGAAATTTCCATCGAAACTGCTCTATTTTCAGCAAAACGCTTCAATTTCAATGAATCAGCGTTCGCTGATGAAGTCGGGTCAAGGAAGTCGAGTTCACATCCCGTCTTCACAGTCCCGTTTAAGAGGATTATTTTCAAAGGTCAGATCCACCTCCTTCGTAGGTCTTCTAGATTAGCAAATAATTGAGAGTTGGAGCAACATGTGCACGGAGCCAGGCTAAAAGCTGACAGCTGAGCATGCCTTTTAGCTCTCGAATCTCAGCTCGTGGACGGGTTGCTTGAAGAAATCAGATGGAAGGAAAATCCCTGCAATATGATGTGACGTGGCACCTAATGCTTACCTGCTATATGTCCATCAAGCATTAAATTCATCTGCAAAAACTTAATACCAACAAGGATTTTACCTGTGGGTGTGCAAGGAATACAGACCTTGGGCTTACCATAGGAGCATTAACGGGGCTTAGGCTCCTGAATTTAGCACGCCACCAGCAGACAAGTTCCAAAATACAGAAGAATCTGAAGCTATAGCTTTTATTGGGTGGACTTAGACTCTAAGCAGATGGATAAAAGCTTTTCACAAGACTTATTCTTGCAGCAAACCTTCAGCATTAGTTACCCAACGAGCTCGTGTCCTGCCTCTCTCCTCAACACAAGCAGATTCCAGTTAAAACTAAAGATATTTTTTTTCTCTAGGTAGCTAATTGACTGTGAATGCCAATTCAGTACAATAAAGCTGGTGACATTGTTTAAAGGAATGTCATTTTTTTTTTAATTATTAAGAATACTCACCCATTTTTTTCTTCGGATCGGGTGAAGTGGGCTGCTGAGGAAGCGATCGGGCTGCTTCATGGTTGAGACAGCTCCCTTTCCTCCAAATTTTCTGCAAAACAGATAGAGCGTGAGATGATGAGTAAGCAACTGTTGAGGACTTCAAGAGATTGCCTAGGAAAATGGCAAATTATCCAGCATTAGAAGCGTTAAGAGCAGAACTAAACCACTACATGTTAGATGGGGGACAACAGCTGATGGTGTCAAACAATGAGAATATAGTGATGGGAGTTAGTTATAATAACTGTAATGTGATCATTTGGCTGGCTGAAAGTGGAAAATCGGCGTTCAACCATCATTTATGTTGCTGTCACAAAGCATTACGGTGTGCACGTGGCACTGAGACCTGCCCTTGCTCGGGGAATTCAGTTCCAGCAGCACAGTTTGACCACTCATCTTCGTTCTTCACATTTAAATTTATTATAGATGCCCACCAAAACCAAAATTGTGAATCACTGACGTTTTTGCCAAGTTTCTCTTCTATTTCAGTGCTGTTGTTTAAAGAAAAGCACAAAATTTCTTGTTCTTCTCCTGCTTTCCTAAAGCTGTCTTTATGTGGCACTGAGCCAAACGCTTTAATAAATTAAATATAGAATAATAATAGATTAATAAACATTATTAATAAATTAATGAAAAAATTAATAACTCAGTTTTTACTGACAGCAAATCTGCTGTTTCTTTTCCAGATTCTCTGTCCCAGAAAAGCTACACTGCATTTTTCAAAGCCCTCTTATCCACTTGTCTTCCTATGTTCATTTATTTTCCAATATTTGCTCAGCAGCATCGCATACTATTACGGTTTAATGGACCTGTCCCCATAATAATGGAGCACGTCATTTTTTGTCCTTTTTCTCGATGTAGATAACCTGTCTGATGCTCCTTGCTCACACAGTCCTCCTCTTGCCTTGATTAAATATTAGGTTGAACAAAATCTACTACTGTTATCCTCCTGATACACCTTTCTATCAAATCATCCCCAGGGGTTTGGGTATGTTTGTCCTCAAAAAGTCCCTCTCTTTTCCACTGGATGTGCATTTGTAACATTTATTTATTTATTTATTTATTTTTGGTCCCATTTAGCTTCCAGATCTTATAATTGAGCAGAAAGCACAATGAAAGCATCGCGCATTTTATGTGGCCTCTTGCCTAAGCTGCACACTTGAGCTGGTTTAGTTCGGTAAATTCATTTTAGTCCATTTAGATACTCATCAGGTTGTGCTCTTTTTATTTCCTCATCAAACTGGATGGATTTTTTTTTTCTTAGTTCAGCGGATTTGGAACGTGGTTAGATCAACAAAGCAATCGCCAACCTTTGTCACTTTCTACAACTCATTTATCACCATCAAACCAAATGAATATTCCAGTCGTCCCGAAATGACACGTATTAGAGATAATGCCCTTCATAAAATGAGGCATGTAACTAAAGCGTTATCGCTGAGTGTACAAGAACTTTGTTTTTCTTCCCAAGACAAACAAGAGCTGCTCCTCCAGGGGTTTGCTAATAAGATTCTGCAGCAGAAGGAGTTGGTTAGGCACAAAGAGGGAGCTCAGCTCTCAGTTCCTCTCTGTGTTGCTAAAGGGACTTTGTAATGAAATATTCACTTGAGTAGCAACAGTATAAAAAGCTCTGAGATTAATATTTAGGGACGGAAGGGTAGGTTAGGATAAAACAATACCAATAAAAGTTAATCATCTCCAAACCTCTTCGTGAAGCAGAAATTTCAGAGGACATTTGTTTGTACCAAAGTCCAAGGTAGAGTGGATAAGCTTTTAGATCTGGGTGCAGACGAGACTCGATTTGGAGTAAATCAATTCAGTTTTTTAAAACTCACCCACTGCTGCATGTATGTCCCATTAAAATGTCACAGGCAGACTTTTTCCTCTTGAAATCTCTGATAAATTCTGTTCGGTGCCATGTTCCTTCCTGCCACTGATGGGTTCCTCCTGCAATAAAAGTTGGAAAGCTGCTTCGGAGGGGGAAATGGTGAAAGCCTTTCTGATTAAAAAGGAGCTGAATTAATCCATTAACAAGTTGAATTAAACCTGTATCACCCATTTGGCTCCAATAACCATCTTCATCTGGTGCTTTTGGTGTTCACGTGTAAATGAAATGATGAGGATTGTTTTAATCTCATTTTTTATTTCCAAATGTCTACATAAAATAAAATAAAAAGACACCTGCCCCTTGGTAACTGGTGCTTTATGTACTTATAAATGCAATTATTGGTAATTAGTACTTTATGTTCTTAGGTCCTGAAAGCTTTAGGTGCTAAAAAATGACTCAAAATCAGGTGATTTACCCAGGTAAAAAAACAAAATACTAATTCTACGTATTCAAAAAGCTGCAGTCTGTTTTTGTTAGTTTCTTTCTCTTCTAAATTAAACTTCTCTAACTGTCATGGCTCACCAGGGAAAGCCTTAAATATCCGTGTGGATGCTTATTAGTTTTTATTATATTGTCTAGGTACTATGCAAAGGAGGAAGGGATTTCAAGATCTGCAGAGCAAGATGCAGACCAAAATGAAAGAAAAAAAAACATGAAGAGTTACAGGGTCTTTTATAGGTGAAAAAAATGAGAACAAAGCCCAAAGCATCTCTTCTCCCTTGGCTAACATTTAGCTGTAATTTAGTGTAAAGCTGGAACAAGTCCTCCTGATTATTCTGAAATCATGACAGAAATACAGAATCTGGCCCAGGTAAAAAACAAACAAGAAAACAAACTCATGAGAAAATAGAAGCAAATAAAGGATTTTCAGGTTAATACCAACTGAAGAACTGAAGCTGGTACAAGAAAAGGGGGAAAAAAAAAATATATATATATATATATATATATAAATTAAATATTGAAAAGACTTTAAACAAGGCTATTTTTGTACTTGTTGAAAGCCAGACGTCTGATTTGGTTCCCTTCCAGTCATGATATTTAAAAAAAAATTGTTCTGCATTTTGCTACAGTCCCCTGACCACCGAGGTACCAACCTCCTGCGAGTGCGCCGCTGAATCTTTGTTCAGGACGTAAAAAAGCCTCTGTAATCTCCGGGGTTTTTCTGTGATCCCAGCCTCCTTTTGAATATATACAATATGTCCTCTGCCAATATAAACTGTGACCTTCTGGGGTGGCACACGGAGGAGGATTGAATGAATTTAGGTCAAGAAACCAGCGGTAGCCTTGCACTGGGGAATTCTTTTAGCTGGCGCTGTTGGGGATGGGAAGCAGAGGTTGCTTGGCATGCCAGTCAGGTCTGGAGACACCGAATTGGCTTGGACAAGGGAAGAATGAAATATGGATCCATGAAACATGGATCTCTGCTCACTTTGCTGCTGCAAAAGCAGGGCTGACACAGAAGCAGAAGGGTTGGTGTTTGGTTGAGTTGAAAATCCAGGCTTCCTCTTAGCGCCCTGAATTTGCATCTCGGCCAGGTATGATGACAGCTACTACTGGCTAAAATAAATGAAGGTACACAGGAACACAAGGTAAAGCTAAGGCAAATCAACTAAGGATTGATTCCTTAATGCAGTTAATCCGCCGTCCATAAATGAAGCTGCTTTTATGCAAGAACCGACCGTCATTATTCAGTGAAATTTAATTTCCCTTTAACCTCCTTTAAATTATGTCATAGAATTAATGGCATCTGATCTTTCAGAAGCACAGGCTCCTAAATGTGATTTATTAGACTAAAAAGCATGTTCAGACCGCCGTCAGCATCCCTCTTGCTCACACGTGGGCCAGGTCCTGTCACTTTATCCCTGTTGGCCTCCAAGAAGAGCTTTTTGGGCGGTGCTGTGGGCTCGAAGACACCTGTGGATCCCTTCCACACGTGTAATATTGAGACATATCACATCATATAGCATCTGTGCAGAGTGTATATGTGTGTATGGTTTGTGTGTGTTCGAATAGTACACTACACTAGCTGCTTTAATGAAAAGCAGCCCCTTCCCCTACATACCCGCAATTTATGTGCAGAGATTCCTCAAGTTTAGCTGCTTTGCTTCAGGTTATATTTCCAAATCTTCCAGTGGTCCAGCTGTCCTGAAAACGCAGTTCTTAAATGTTGATGGTTTACAGGCAATTAGCTGTGTATGAAAAAAAAAAAAAAAAAAGGAATCTGTTGAGCTTGAAATTGCATTCTCATTTAAACAAAATCCCTGGCTTTCGGTTTGCATCCACACGCCTTTTTTTTTTTTTCTAAGGCACAAAAAAAAAAGATAAAATGTCATTGATAAAAGGTAAATGATGATGGATAAATAATGATAGATAAATCACAAATCAACCAATTCAGCTCCACAACAAATTCCATCCCTACAGGATATCCAGAAAGGGTGATTTGGCCAGGAATGCCTGCTGAACTTAGACACACGATGCTCTACCTCCCTATGCATATCCCAGGCATATTCAAGACAGGTTTCTGATGGCTATATATTATTGATGTCCATTAGCTGATTACAAAATGCTAGCATGGCATCTGTGGTTTTTCTCTGCTGCTGCTGAGCACAAACACAATAGGAAATGTATGCCTGGAACCCTGACAGGCTATTTTTGTTTCATCTTGCAGCCTTCGTTCAGTGGCAGATAATAGCTGGTTCATCTGCCTCCAGCTATTTGCTAAATGAGGATGTTGAAAATGTTTCAACAACGTTCCCATTCCGTTCTGGATGTACATTAAGAAAAATGTCACCGCAGACAGGAGCTTGTCACCTTACATACTGATGTCTGAGGTTGTTCCGTGCTGCTGTGTCATACAAGATCAGAGAATTATTTAGGTTGGAAAAGACCCATAAGATCATCAGATGGATTTGGTGTTCTACTGCCATGTGACAAAATGGCATGGACATAATATCCGTATTTTCTGCAAGAACATATTTTCACTTAATAGCCTCAAGTGCCCCCAAACTTCTCTAATTTAGCACAAATAGGCCAACCAAAGTGAAGAACCACAAAAAAATCAGTGAATCAGCAAGAATCGAGTGTCACCAATAAGAAATCTCAGTATTATTTACGATGTCCTTGGATTACTGACCTTATCCATATTTATGGCTGTGGACAGCAGGGAAATAATTGTCAGAGAAATAGCTGTGAGTGAACAGTTCAGGATTTCCAAGCTGGCTGGAGGAGGCCTTTCCAATTTAATAGGTATTTCTTCATCACACTCACTTAAACGCAGACCAATGTCTGGTTTTGGTGAGCAAAGGAATAGAGAAATGTCGTTTTTTTCCACCAAAACTTCTGGAGCCACCCTTTAGGGTTCCCAGTGGGAAATAACAGGTTCTTTTTGGTATCTGCCGTTCAGGAGTGATAGGGAGAAGCTCACAGCAATTTTTTTCTTTCCATGAATCTTCCTTAGGGTTATTTTTTCAAGGGGCCACGATTATTCCAGTGAAGACCTAAGATGAGAAGAGGAGAGAGAGCTTTAATCAATATCCAAGGTGACCTTCGGGCAACTTGGCCAAGAAAATTCCACAGTAAGAAGATTTTTTTTTTCTGCTGAATCGGTTGAAAATGTGAGCGCTGCCCCAGAATTAAAGTCTGGGACGGTAAAGCAGATAGCATGCATCATTAAGAAGCACAATATTCCCAGAAATGACATGTGCTAAAGGCAATCAGAGCCAGAAAGTTGAACGAGCCATTTCACTAAGTTCTCCCCTTTATAAATCCAAATTTGAAACCGTGGTTCTGAAACAATGAACACTTTTTACGTTTTAATTATTTATCAAAGGAACCGTGTAGGGCAGTTTTAAAAAACAATTATTTAAGCTGAGATTTTCAAAATAATACAGATAAAAATTCTGATGGGATTCTGTGTGTTTTAGGATCCTAACTTTTAGGTTTCTTTGAAAATCTTCGTCTACAAATATTGTGGCTGGAATGAAGTTAAAATCAAACGTACATTGTTTTGCCAGCAGCAGCAAAGTCTGAACTCCTAATGATGTCAGTCTTGTTCAGCTGTAAGGATGCGCCTTAATTCCCACATTTCAGTCATAGCAACCGAAGAATGAATCCAGGAGCCTTGGGGAAAATCTGGATTTTGCCCCTGAAAAAAAAATAAAAATAAAAATGAATTATATATATATACATTTATATATAGTTTTGAGCACATAAACCACTTTTCCTCATGCAGAAATCCACTGACAAGCTCCAGTGCCTGGTCAAGACCTACCAAGTATTATCAGTTAAGAACTAAAATTGATCAGGATTTTTAAAAAACGTGCCCTGGAGCATTACAGTTTAAATCTGATGCCCAAATATTTTATCAAACAGAAGTGTGGCACTCCAGCTCTTTGATGTACAGCGTAATCTGATTTGCTATTCATGAAAATGTTTCTTCTTGTTGAGAATCTTAAATTAAATTATATATTATTATGCAGTATTTTATATAAAATTTTCTGTTGGAAGGACCTCTGAAGATCACCTAGTGTCAGATCACACACTCCAAGCAGGGGCAACTCTAAAGTTAGATGGGGTTGCTTAAGGAAAATCATTCTGAGTATGTCCAAGGATGGAAATTGAAAAGAAAAAGGAAAGAAAATAAATTTTTATTTATAAAACCAGACATGGTTGCAACTTTCCACATGAATAAAGGAAGAAAGGACAGTGGAAATGACTGGTAAACCCTCACATAGTAGGAAAATTATTAAATAAAACACCAATCTTGGGCATGGGCCATGTCCAGTGCTTCAGCAAATGGCAGAAAAATGTGTGCTGTGATTTGCAGGCTGCTCCTTTCTGCCCCCACACCAAGGAATTGGTTGCACCTGCAGCGAGGAGATAAATCAGCCAGGAGCTGTAGTGCATCCTGACTTACCTGCTGGCTCTGGGCATGACTGCTCTCTGCTACATTCCAGGAAAACTCCCTTCCCTCCTCATTTTTCCCATTTCACAGGTTAAGGAAGGAAAAATACCAAGAGCTTTGATGGTTCAGGTGATGGAGAGGGAAAATGTTCTTTGTAAGGGGCCTGAATAAAGGCAGGGTGCTTCAGTAATCGAGATGCAGGATGAAGATGGCTTGAATGAGGATCCAGAAGGTGTTCTGCAGAAATAACTGGCAGGATTTGGGCATGTCCTGGGTGTGAGGAGCTGCAGATCACAAAGAAGATGTTCCTGGCCTGAGCGACGAGCAATCCTGGGCTGCAAACAAGACTGAAAAAGGATAATGGTATTAATAATGCGAATAGTTATGGCCCCAGCTTTGGGGTTTAGTCCAGGTGGCACTTTGCTGGGATGTTTCCAACCTTCTCTAGCCTTATATTTATCACCTTTCCTTCCTCTTTGTCTTTGCACGCACACACTGGTCAGTTGAAGCTCTGAATGGGTGGTTTCTTTTTATTTTGGAGCAGTTGAACAAAGAAAAATGATTTCAGCAGTTGTCATATCTTCATTAATTACTTCTGCAAATAATATTTCCATAACATTTCAGATAATAGAGCAGTTGTGGGGTTTTTCTCTGCATCATTTGTCTTCATTTTATAGGTGCCTGACAAGTCGAGCGGTTTTCAGTTGATTTTAAATGACTTTTAATATCTGACTAAAGATGGCAAATGATTTTTATTAGGATGTGAGCCCACGTAAGGGAAAAAAATAAAATGGTAGCCTCATAAGATACAATTAATCCATTCTGAATATCCTGGATATATTTATTTTTGACATGTAATGTGGGGAATGTGCAGTGCCAGAGGAAGACTTCTCTGAAAGTAAATAAATTTGCTTTCTAACTTGACATAATTCCTGTTCTTAGATATAATAACGTATGCAAATTGACAAATAGAGCTGGTTTAATTAAACGAAATTTAAAATGAAATGACAAAACCCTTGATGAAACACAAAAAAGAAATACGTTGCTAGCTGAGGGAAGAAAGCCTGGTTATTACAGAAGTGAACTACGTGATTTTATAATTAAAACAGTCCCACGAAGGACTGAAAAGGGTAAATTACAGAAATCTGATCCAAATCAGAACACCTGCATTTAAAAGGTGGGAAATACCTTTCAGATCAGCTGAAGACTAGATAGCTCCAAAACCCTTTGCTTTACTTGGAACATGAGAAAAGTTCCAGCATTTCTCTAAGATCCCATTTTCTCCTCTTTTACCTTCACTTCTTTTCTCCTGACATTTTGACAATTTTCTTTTTACTCCCCAAATATTCGCCTGCTCAGATAGTAAATTAAATGTACTTTATAGCCCTTAATGTTTAGGTTTTTATATATGATATATATTATGCAGAGATAGTATTTGTAGGGGGTTATATGCACACATAAATAATGAAAGCAGCTGTGATTTGTAAAAGACTTTATCTATACACAAATCCCAGTAAAATTCCAGCTGCAGTGGCTTGGGTGCATTTTATTTGAACTAAATTTCTTCACCCATCTCCAAACCACAATCTTAGCGTTGAAAAAAAATAGAAAATTTACAACATATTTACTCTGTTTCCTTTCTAACCCATCATTTATACTGATTTCAGGGTTTTCCTGGGCTTGGGCTAGGGAGATATGTTACCTCTTCCCTTATCATGAGCTTCCAGGCAGCGGCAGTGTGTCTGCAAAGTTTTCAGCACTCTATCTACTTACAGAAAATTTGTTGGTGAAGTTTTCAGGCCTGTGTTTTCTAAACAGGTAGGCTAGGAACTGATGTGGTTCTTGCAAGCCTTCAAATCTGTAAATAAGGTGTTGAATAGAAGATATTTATTTAAGAGGACTTCATACACACACACGCACTCCAGGATACAGCTAGATCCATTTCCACTGTAATTAAAATACACAGAGAGGAACCTTTCTAGAGATGTTGGAAGAAAAGCGTGTATTTTCTGAATATCGAGCTAGGAACAAAATTAACCTGACATTTGTATTTGACAAGTAAGTTAATGCTGCACTAATCCCCTTCGGGATGCTGCAATTTTCACCTGTCAGAGATGTTTTAGCCCAAAGGGGGTAGCAGTCCCATCCCTTTCTGTTCTACTTCAGCTGGAGAAGAGAAAAAGAAAAAAAAAAAAAGGAATAAATGAATAAAAGAAGAAAAAAGAAAAAAGGAAAAAAGAATAAAGGGAAAAAAAAAAAAGAAGCCACATGTAACAGGCTGTCTGTCATTATGTTCTTACCATCCCTCATTTAGGATACCCATTTCTTGGGGAAAAAGGGCCGTGGAAGGCTTTGCACATCCCTGTGGATACCTTGGAAGGAGAAATATCTGAGAAGGTGAAAATCTGCAGGAGCTGCATCCTGCCAAGCAGCAGGCTGAGAAGTTTCCCTCTCCCAAACTAAGCAGGTGGGGGGCTGGGGTATTTTATTTTATTTTTTTTAAACACAGATATAAATAAGTTTCACTTGAGACTTAATTGTTAATTAGTCCACTTTAAAACCAGATATGTTAAATTCATTACGGCGCTAACCCAGTTTGAGATGCATTAGTATTCATCTTCCCTGCTTAATCACTCCAGTATTCATTTAAAATTCTCTCAGTAATCTAGTCTGCAAATTTTCAAGTTGATGGAAATGTCAAAAGCAAAAGGGAGAAATGTCTAATTAGCTGAGTACCTTGCTTGTTGCAATTCCTTGGCAAATAATAAGGGGACTTATGTAATGCTCGCTGCAAGAGGGTGCAGTAGTTGATAGGAGCCTTTGAATGAAACAAAGAATAGCTCGTGATGACTGATTGTCTGGGCCACAGTGAGTGCATTACTCCTGTCTGTGGTATCGAAACATAAAATCTGAGTGGTTCTAAGATTCAAAAAAGAAAAAAAATGAAAAAAGAGGAAAAAAAAAACAGTTTTCCTATTTCAGATTCCTAAAAAAAATAAAGCGTGCATTGACTAAAGGGAAATAGTTTTTATTTATTTTTTTAAATGAAAGTGGTTTTTTTTTGTTGTTTATATTAGGGTTGTATACAAATTGATGGTGGCAATACCCAAGTCAGGCTGTGTAACTGTTATTTTCGCATCTTGTGGCTAGCTTTAAATGAAGGTGTAAATTAAATCCGTCTTTGAGTGCCTAAGATCTTCAGGCAGGAAATGCTGGATTTGTTTGGGGAGGCACAAATTATTTATAAGTACTAATCAGCGCTAGCCACTAATGAATTCTGCTTTTTTTTCCCTCTCTCTCGTTGCCAGATGTTAGTCAAAGTCTGAAGTTCCTTTATTTTCCTTTAATGAAATTACTAAGCAAACATTTTGGAGAAGGAAAATTCACGACCTCATTAAGCAGGAGCCACGGCCCTTCGCCGTTTCCATTTCTGTTCTGTCTGGAATTCGGCTGCCTGCCGTTAAAATGCCAAAATTCATCACGAATTAAATCACCAAAGACTGCAAGATGCTGCAGTTATTTCCTTCTCTTCACCTAAGAAGTGTTGAGATGGCTTAGACACCAATGTAAAGGATTTTTAATAGTGATGCACCAGGGTAATGTCAAATATCTACCAGCAGTGACATAACACGAGCAAGGGTAGGAAAAAATGTGTCATTTCACATCCCGACAAGCACAAAAAAGTTTGAAGAGCTGATTTCCCACTGCAATCAGCTAGGTTCCTGTCCTAGGGAAAGGCTAAAGACTGAGTAAAAGATGTTGGAGTAGAAAATGATGAACAGAAAGAAAGTTAAAAAAAAGAGAACGGATGAGAAAAGGGTGAAGGGTAATGAGAAGTGAAGCAGGAAACATGGATCAGCCAAGAGATAGCAGTGATTTTAGTTAGTGACCTTGAGATAGTTCACCTGGGACCTGTTTTTCAGAGACTGGAGGGAATCTTTTGACTTTCAGAGATGCTCAGGAAGCCAGATTGCAGCCCAGAATTACCAGGCACTTTTGTAAAGAGCTTCTTTACTAGCCCGGAAAGTGCATCTGTGGGTGGAAAATGTCCTTCCATGCCCCATTTCCATTGCATCTCGATGGATCCCTGGAGCTGCCTCCTGCTTTTCCAGTCCTTTTGTATCTCCTGGTTCTCCTTGTGTTATGATCTCACTTTAGTACCTGAACTTGCGATGAAATTCATGAGGAAAATTCCCTGATGGCTTGGTCATCTCCTGCTGTAGTCTTAGGGCCTTAGTTTGAAACCTATTAAGGATCCTGTGTACACCAAAGGTGAAAAGGTTTTGTATTGGAACAAAATTCCTTAGGAAATGTTCCAAAAAAAAGCAAAAGAAGAACCAAGAAAGCATGATAACAGCTTACAGTAAGAGAGGAAACAGTAAGTAGTCATTTTCTATTATAAGAAATAGACTTTTCAATTAATTTCTTCTTTAGAAAAAGCTGAATCATTCACGATATTTAAATAAATGTGTCCTGTTTAGCCACTGAAAGACCATCTCTGACATCCCAAGTGTATTTATTGTTTATTCCTACGGTAATAGCTTGACAGAAGATCTGCATCGCTGTTATTGCTTCTTACAGGAGGACTAAGCCCAAGAAAAACAGGCTGTTGGGTCTGACCTGCTGATTAATGAGTGATAACAAAGCATTATTACAATCTGCGTGCATCTGAATGTCAGCTGGGAGGAAGAAAGGAAGAATCAGCTGGGAAAAATAACTAAGATGCAATGAAGAGTACACACATCTTTTTAAAAATGACATAAAATTGAAATTGAAAGCAAAATATGGCTAAAGCTAGAGGTCTAAAAAAGGGAACGATGTGAGATGAAACAATATTTTTTAGGCTTTTTCTCGAAAGAACAGGAAATTGTGGTGTTAGCCCAGTGGTTTGATTTTTACCTTAAACGCTCGCTTTATATCCTTTTGTGCCCTGAAAGACTCTGCTTCTCATACAAAAAGGTAGGGCAGCGTGCCAGAAAGTCAGGTTCAATCTCTTTGGAGAAGTCGTCAGCCGCAGCTCATGGGCTCCAGCCTCTCTTCTGCCTTGGTGTTACGTGGCAGCAGTTACAGAAAAAGCTTTAGGGCAGGATAAATGTGAAACGCTTCCATTTGGGGCCGTAAATATTTTTCAGAAGTGAAAAATAGACACAATAGTAGGAAAGAATAGGACAGAATGCTTCCTAAATCCTTCAGGTCTATAGAAGAAAATCCTCACCTGCTATCCCAAATCATTTCCATCAACTTCAGGGTGACTCCCTCAGTGTATGGCCACTTTCTTTCTCAGAAAGTCTGAGGAGGACATATAAATCCACTTAATACTGGAAAACAAGACAGCAAGAGAAATGCTAACAACTTATTTAAACATTGAATGAATGAAACAAGCCACTAAAGTAAAATAATGCTGCTCAGGCTACTGGTGTGTTGAGCTCAGCAGTGTTTGTGTTGTCTCGTGCTTTCCTTGTGATTTCCTGACTGCCTCTCTCCATCTGCTGGCTCCTATATTTAGGCTGCAAACATTTGTTTGGGTGTTCAGAGGGCTCGGACCTTTTGGTCCCGATCCATGACCGATGCTCCGAGATGCTGCTGCCACGTTAATTGTAGGTATGGTACAGAATATCGCAGCGTAAACAAATTTAACCCAGCTGAACTATCGCTGGAGAATTAAAATAGCCATCTGTCGTAACAGCGCAAAGCTAAAATCTTTCCAAAACAGAAAAAAAAATGTCATTGTACTTGTATTTCAGCAGTATTTTAACTGTTGCTGGTATTAGAAGCTAATCAGTGCTGAGCACACAACATCAAAACGGCCCTGTTATTGAGCAGAAAGGCCATTCCCTTATTTCTCCTGCCCAGTAGCCTGAGCTAACGACCAAATATTTCTGCGAGTCACTAAACGTTGCCCCCAAAATTACCCCGGTGACCCTCCCAAGCTCGGAATGGCCCTGCTTCCAAATAATGTTACACTTCAGTGATTCAGTAACCTCGTAATTTGTTCTCTGTGTGCAGAAGGGAGTTCCTTGGTGTTTATGTGAATGAAAGAAATAATTGTGTTCTGGTTGTTGTTTCTAACCCTGTGATTTTTAATTTTTTTGGTCCTGTTTTTCCAGTGTAGGAGGCACTTACTCCACTCTTTCCTTTACGTGATGCGTTGGATGCAGCGTGCTGAGACTAGAGACGTTTCAGAACATGTTGGTGTCGAGTGCCCAGGGATAGCTTTGTTGTGCCAGGTGCTAAATAAACACAATTTGGTTGTTCCTTTTCCACGGGCTGCTGGAGGCTGCTATGTGGAGCACTTTCCTTCAAAAATCAGCTCGTCTGAAGGCTCTTTTCGAGCTAATTGTCTCTGAGAGCTGGGAGAAATACAGTCAGGAGGAAAAGTTCGTTAAACAGACGCAGCCCCTAATGGTATTCATTAAATTTCCACCTTAGTATGCATAACCTCTTCCCCCACACCTTCTTCCCTCTCCTGGTGTTATCTGTGAGTTACAACGGGCCGTTAATATTCTGAAATGAGTCGATGTAGAAACCAAATCACGCCACAGAAAAAAAATAATAATAATAAAGCCTTGCTTACTCATTATAGACACCATTCTTTCTGCTTAGACCCTGTTTGGCATTCCTGAAAAGACAGTGAGAAACGGAATCCTAAACCACTCCAGAAAGAAAGGAGGCTGATGAGTTAGAAGACTAGAGGCAGGAATTTACAGCCTCATGAATCCTTTCTGTACCAGAACTTTGGAAGAATTGCCTTTTTGCTTCCAACATTACCTGCGAGGATAAAATAAATGCAAAACTGATGTAGAGATTGGTTCTTCTTTGGGCTGCTGCTGTTCTTAAATTAATTTTTCCAGATTCTGCTTCCTTTTTTTTTCTTTTTTTTCCTCTGGCAATCTGAGAACAATGGCATCATGAAACAGCCCAGTTCACAACACTGTATAAAAAGGCTCATTAAAATGCAGCCTCGTTAATTACTTTTGAAATTAAGTTATACCGGCTATCACTACCTCGGCGCTTCAGATTCTTCAGGCATGCATAAAGGAAAAGTTATTATCTCACCTCCAGAAAGCATTTAAATAATACTAACAGCGGGAGGCTGGCACCAAACCCTATAAGAGATATAGGGGGAAGGAGAATCGGTACATACACTCCTTAAATAGGCACTACTTCATCTGCCAGCCCGTGCTTTTATCCCATTTATCCCTTTACCAGCTCACGAGGCAGCTCCCTGCGTGTTATCTGTATGAAAAGGATCATAATCAAGACCTGGCTGGGGTCAGAAAGCCCTGAGCACCTCGGGTTGAGTCCAGCGTTGACCCTGCTTGGAGGAGGAGGTTGGATGGAGACCCCCCGAGGTCCTTTCCACCTGCTGGGCTCTGCAGTTGAGGCCTTGCAGCTCTTTTCAGTGCAAGCATTTAGCGTGGCACACTTATATAATTTAATAGTTGTTGAGACTTATCATTTGACATAACGAAAATCAATATGTCCTAAAGGTTGTACCTAGAACCGTTACCAAAAATACCTCTGGAAATTATCTGGAAATGCATTATCTGGAAATGTCTGGCCTCGTGACACTGAGAGAGGAGCACGCCCATTAAAAACAAAGTGCTTTCCAACTCCTTGACATACCAAAGTGGCTGCATGAGCATCCCCCAGGAACATCTCATGCCTGCTGTGGATGTGGCAGATGCTGAGTTGTAACTAATGCTTCCACCTAGGATTTCATCAGGACACTTCACATCATACATACCTTCCATTTTCCAACCACATTCTTATACCTTTATGCTGAAATACATCGCTGGAGTGCTGGTACTTGGAAATGCACGTCTTTTTGTGTCTTTTCTCTGCTGTATTGTGCTCACACTCTGCTGTCTGGTGTCTTACACGAGCTCCACATTCGTCTGTGCCAAGGAAAATCATAACTAAGTCATAATTAAAAAAAATAACAGGTTATTTAGAAACACCGCATGGACTTAAGACATGCCTACGAGAGATAAAGGTGTTAGGAAGCCTCGCTGACCTCTGAAAAAAATATTAGATTTCTGGTTTTATTGGAAGAAGCTGTGCTGGCAGGAGGATGCAGGAATTCAGCCAAAGCTTTTAAAATGTATCAGCGTTGGGCTACTTCTGAGCAACGGCAGAGTAGCTTGCAGTCTTATCTCTGTCTCCCTCATGTAAATTTACATCGGCGCACACGCCACGCTAATTATTTGTTTCTTCTTGGTAAGCCCCCAGCATTTTTAGTATTTCGTCTGCTAAAACTTCCGAAGGCACAGCTCCCAACCCGTGTGGATGTTGGTGTTATGCTGTCGCTGGTGTTTCAGCTGAGTCTCAATAAAACAAAGATTAAAATCCCAACTCAGCCTTTTGGCAGCTTTGTGGGTTGTTTCCACAAAGCCCATAGCAGACCAACCTGTGAAGTGAGACAAAAGTTCCCAGTTTCTTCTGGGTTTTGTCAGTTTTGCCTACTGAGAATCTGATCTGGAGACAGAAATCTTCACTGCACTGCATGGTGGGCTACAAGCACTGCTACTTCTTGGACTCCTGAGGATCTAGGAAGAAATATTTTGCCTTTCAGAACCTGGAAGAGAGTTCATTTGTTAATTTGCAACAAGCAGGGGAGCTGCCCAGAGCTAGAGATCACCAACATCCAGCCAGGGCAAGCTACAAGAAAAGAGGGATATCCCCTGGTCTTTTTTGTAAAGCAGTTTTACTTATAATGAGCAACACGAGTAGTGTTTCCTTAAATTATCTTAGAGAAGTGCAGAATTGTTTCCACTAAATGTGTTCAGGCATATCATAATAAACTCCTTTTAAAAAAACTCCTTTTAAAAAAAACAGTTCTCTTTGGAATTAAATACTCCAAAAGCTCTGACTTTAAAGATGTATGAACCTAAGAATAACATCTCTGACTTCCTGGCTTGAGTCCTACAAGTACATTTTCCTTTTTTATGTAACTTGCTCGTTGACTTGGCCTATTGTAGGCTCTAGAAAATGGCAGAAGAATGGTATACAAATCAGAAAGGTTGCCATTTATGTGCAAATAGTTGAGGAAAAGGTGTAAATATGTACACGTGGCACTGCTGCTGAATTTTACTGGATCAATAGAGCTATCATGTACTGCCGAGGGCTTCTTTCTAGCAGCTCCAGGCAGGAGGGACTGTTAAGGTATTGTCTAACACTGAAAGAAATTGATGTTTCCTCTGGCATTTCCCGAGCTTCTTATGAGAGGCAGTAGGAACCATGCTGCTGCAGGTCTCGAAAGGTTTTGAAGGCAGGATGCTCTTGCACAATTGTGGACATGTCTTTAAGATGCTTAAATATCAGAGAAATGGGCATGGTAAACATGTTATTCAGGCACACTGGTTCGTATTTCTCTTGGTTAGTCTTTTGAACGCTCTTCTGCTCTTTTATTTGCCATTTGTGAGCCTGCATATTAATGAAACTTTGAGAGTGCTGCTGCTGCTGAGTGGACCACACCAGCACTAATTCCCATGCAAACCGAGGCATTCAGAGAATTTGTTATTATTCATCAATCGTTGTTCAGCGTCTACCTTCTTGTTTCAAAACGTTTACCGTGTTCAGAGAGAAGGAAAAAGAAATAATGCAAAAGGTGACGCCTCGTAAAACAGCAACAGAGAACGGATCTACGAAGCACCTCGGGCAGAAAATGGAGCTTTTGTAGATCTGCAACACATCCACACGCAGCTGAAGATGGCTTTGGTTTGTTCTTAAATGCCTTGCACAGGGGATAAATCCAGGAGCAGGTTTTATATAAAATAATTTTTCCAGTCCCCTGCTAAACCCGGGCATCACAAAAGGAAGGCTTCCCCAGTAGTCACAGCTTTCACCTAAAAATACTGAAACATACTGTTAATACTTTTCCGAATAATCAACTAGCAAGAAGCCAGGTTTCAAGCATCACTGAAAGAAATTCAGCAAGAGAATTATGAAATTCAGTAAAAATCACTGCTGATAAAGAAGATGCTAGCTGGGCTTTTCACTGTGAGGGTTTACTGCTGTTGTTGGGTTTGTTTGGCTTTGTTTTTTTTAATTTATTATTATTTTTTTTCATCTAATCTGAAATTGCAGCCCAGTACAATGTCAAGAATCAGGAACCTGGTGAAAAAAAACGTGGAACTACAAACATTTCTGAAATCTTTTCCTTTTTAATTCTCATTATGAGATTGAGTCGGTAGAAGGTTGTAGTGCAACGTGACGTTAAAGCTCTGTGGGTAACAAAATCCCAGAACAAAGCCAGAGATTCCCTAAAAGTCGCTGTAAAATAGCAATGGGGTGAGGAAAATGTTTGCTTTCTTAGTTCAGCACAGCTTGTACCCAGGGAGTGCTTGTCACCTGCAGAGATCTCATCTGCAGGAGGAACCACACAACCACAGAAGGTAAAATCTTAAAAGGATGCCAGGTCACCTAATCTCCCACCTAAAATGAAATCATTTTCTTGAGGAGGAGTTGTTGATGTTTCATCCTCCATACCTTTGCTAGGATTTTTTTAATCCTTTATATTAGGATTTTGACCGTTTATTTTACGACTGTTTCCCAGACTCATCTTGCCATAGGCAATTTTCACTCTGTCTCGTGCCAATGCAGAAGCTGAAGGCTGACTTCCCCATGTGATGACAAGTCTAATAAACTTAATTTATGCCTTCATTTATCGCTTGTAAAGCCACACATCTGTCTCTCCTGGATATCAAACATGACAGCGGTGCCACAGAGGAAAGGAGAAGGGAGTCCCGTTGGCGTGACGACGCAGGGAGGTAAGGTTCTCGCTGTGATGCTGGCATACAAAACGTGTTATGGGATATTCTGATACAGAAAAATCATGCTGGAAAAAAAAATCAGCAGGAAAAACCCTGAAGGAAAAGGAAAATCCTACAAAGAAGCCTCCTGTGCTGGGGAACGTGATCCTGAGATCCTGGGTTATGGGTTATGGGCAGAGCCTGGACTGCTGCCACCTGATGGAGGAAAATGCCTCCTTGGTACCTAAGGAGAAACTTTCAGAACACGTTTACTCTCAGCTAAAAACCTCTGAGTCATCTTTGCAGGCAATTTGTGTGGATTGCTATTATTTACAAAGAAAATTACATGCAAATTTTCTGCAGACCAATTGCAACTGTATTAAAAAAAGCTTTGGATTTTTATTTACATCTAGCAGAAAATATCCCTAGCCATAAACCACTCGTTCTTAGGTACTGGCAACATCATCAATCCATCTGTAGGAATTTAAATAATCATTGTCTAATACATTAATGGGAAGGTAGCTTAAAAAAATCCAAAAGGAATTTGAAAACCTCACTGAAAGCATAAAATCAAAAAGCAAATATTTAACTCGCGCTGGAAATGGTTTTTCTGCCTTCTTCCAGATTTGAATATTGTTCTTACGTCTCTGGAGAAAGAGTAATTGAACGTCAGGCCAAATGTCAGAACTAAGTGTAAGTTGTACAGCTTAGGGATATGGTTTAGTGGAGGGCTGTTAGCGTTAGGTTGGAGGTTGGACTCGATGACCTTGAGGTCTCTTCCAACCTAGAAAATTCTGTGATTCTGTGATTCTGTGATTCTGCTTGTATTAAAATCACTGGGAAGAAATGTGTGCTGCCAGAGGGCAAAGCGAGTGGACATCTCCAGCTGCTCCATCCTCTTTATGTGCCTGTTTCTTCAGCCTGACCGTGAAACAATGAGTGTGATGAGACAAAATTTAAACACCCAATATGCCCGAAGTCAGATTAAACGAGCTCAATCGTAAATCTTAAAAAGTTATCCAGCATGTTTTTGCAATATTCTGCAGTTCACGGGAGTCTCTTGCTTTTTTATTTCACTTTTCTGCAGTACACAGGATTTTCTTGCTTTTACAATGCTGCTCTTGCCACTTGCCACTACTACAATTTCTTAATAGCCACTGTGTTGAGGCTGCACAGAAAAGCCCATTTCTGATTCTGTCTCTCCAGCAAAACCCACTTGTTAAGAGCAGGCAATGTGCATTTTGGTGGGTTATGCTTGCAAAACGTTCCAGAGAGAGAAAAAAAAAGGTTAGGATTGGTAAATCAGGATCATAAATACAAAGCTCTGTTCCTTCACTGCTTACACCTTTCCCCCCAGTTACCTGGGACTTGATATGGTGTAAAAAAAGAAAAAAAGAGTGAAGATAAAGAGAGCCATGGGCTGCTTGTAATTCTGTGGGCATCCCCCTGCAATTCAGTGCAGAGAACAGCAGATGGACACAACAATTCCAGAGGCTCACTACCATGTATAAATTCCCGCTGAAAAAAAAAAGTTTGAACAGTATTTTCCAGGCATTCCCGTGTCTAAATGTATAACAAGGCAGTCTGTGCACAAAGCTGAAGTGTAGTGCCTTCTGGTTACTTACCATAATCACTTTATTTTCCTGGGTAAGCTAGGTAGATACATACCAAATTCACTACTAAATTTCCATTTTTTTTTGCTTTCTTCCCCCGTGGGAGACTCGGCGGTGACAAGCAATGAACACAGCCCCTGCTTTAAAATACCTTTCAATTCCCATCAAAGGAAAAAGCAGAACCATCCTAATTCTTCTACATTTTTGCCTAAACAGCTATTACCTCACGTAGCTGCCCAAGCAAACTTTTCATGCCGTGTCTGAGCTTTCTGTATGAAGATGCAAGATTAAATATTTCAGGTATTAATCAAAATTAAAATAATAAAATACAATCCTTCCCGAAAAAGGACATTGCTTCCATTTCAGTGGACGAAAAGCCACTGAAACGTGTGGTCGTCTAAGCACAACTGATTTCATCTTAGTAGGCTTTTATTTGTACATATTTTATATAACTCTATAAATTCCATGCCCAGAAGTGTATATATATTTGGAGCACTGACCTATAAAAGTAGAAAATAAAATTTTATTTCCATTATCAGCAGTGCCTCTGCAAAATTGTGCAAACAAGCATCTGTACTTCGGGATAATTAGCAACGTTTCCCAGCCCTTTTTACAGCCCTGCATGCTCACAGAGGGTTACTGGGATCTGGAACCACTGAACTCCCTGCGCCTGTGCCTGTTCCAGGAAATTAAATGTCTCCAGGCACAGGAATTGAATCGCCCATATGGTTAAGTCTTGGCACGGTCCCTGGCTCAGCTCTGCCAACTAGCAGTTTTTCCCCCCAAATTTCCAGGCGAGGCGGGCAGTTAGCACCAGCCAAGGACGTTTCCCAACATCCAGCTTGCATGAAGTCGGCCTGTTTTGGAGGCCAAAGTTTCACAGCATAGGAGCACGCTGCTCCACACCACTTGCCAAAGACCGGAGTGTTTTTGAGCACTCTTAGCTTCCTGGTGCATGTGTAAAGGGGAATTGGGGCAATTTAGCTTTTTAATTGAGTTCTGTAGATTGGGGTGAGACGTGGACTCCTCACCTCAACTGCTGTGTGCAGTTTGGGGTGCCACGATTCAATAAGGACATGAAAAATCTGACTCTGGACTGCGTATTTTAATTTCTGAGACCTTCAGTACCATCAGCATGGTCTGAAACTCATCATTATGCCACAAAAGTAGTCATCACTAGCATAACACATAAGCGAACTGATGATTTACCTGCCTAGAACAACCTCTCGCCTCTTTTTCCACAAAAAACTTTTCCAAGCCTTTGACCTCTCTTCAAAAAGTGAGCTCCAATACGCGTTATTAATTTAAACGATGTTCCTCGAACTAAATGGCTATCTGGATGCTAACGATAATGTTCCTCGGCTAATGGGAAGGAGGAATCCCTCTGAAAATAAGAGGGGTAATGTTTTGGAACAGACACTTTGAAAAAGTTAGGATCGCGAATATGTTCTACTGGGACCTGTACTGTCATTCTGTCCTCGTAAGAAGATCTACCTCAAAATCTCCACTTTTAGTTTATTCCCTTCAGTATCTCCAACAATAATGTTGCGTTTATTCTCAGATGAAACCTCAAGGCTCTTTAAATCACTGGAAATTATCTTTTCAAAACCTGGCGAAAAAGCTATTGACTGTACTCCTCTACTACAGAGAGAGAAGCTGACGTGAATACAAGTCATTACCTAAATTTTTAAAACTGACAAGTAATAAGAAGCTCCTCTGTTTTTCTTTATTTACTGTGGAAAACACCAAACAGAAGAGAGAAATGTCGTTTCCCATTTTGGACGAGGCAGGAAAGGAAACCATCTTCAGCTGAAACTGCCAAACTTACTTAGGGAGGCAGTCAAAACTGAACCACTCCGTAGCAGGGATTTCTGAAAATGTTGAGCAATCATCCGGGTGAGGTTGATTGCATGTGTGTGTATTAAAAAAAAAATGCCTAAAATCTGTAACTGGTTTGTTTTTCAAAGGTGAAAAAGAAGTTTAATCAGCAAAATAAAGGAAAAAAGAAGGCATGAGAAAGGAAGGGCCTCCATGCAAAGAGGATTTATGCCTTGCTGTTTCATGTCTTGATTCTACACAGTGTAGATACAGCCTGAGGGATTCAAGCTCGAACTTACTGGCTCGTGTGTTTGTTGATCTGGGCTTTGAATCTAGGGAATGTCTACGCTGGTTTGAAGTTTAGATTCCGAGTCGCCCCGTGCTTTGAAGTCAGTCAAACTGCTGGATCGCAGCCTGGGTCATCTGATGTTTGTTTTGGTCACCTCCTTTCTCTCCCTGAATCTAGTTAAAACGTTAGAAGTGCAACAAAGCAGCTGACTCGTTACCACTCCAAATCGCATTCTTTCCAAATAATAAATCCTGCTTCGGGATTGTGCAGTACGTTTGAGAAAGTAAAATGCAATCAGGAGAGGCAGAATAATGTTCCCCACTCATCTTTAGGCAATATCACTCAAAGGATCAGAGCATTTAAATAACACACATTTGTTCTTTACATCCTCTGCCTGTCACACAAGGTAAGTAAAGGAGAAAATAAAAGCATGACGTTAGCACAGATCTGCTAACGTGCTCGTGGGACCTGGAACCAAATTGGGAACATTCCTTGGCACCCAGGTAGGATTCAGATCACAATAAATCACGGCCTGCTTCCGCAGCTGGTTAGCACAGGGATCAACAAGGGAGAATGATGAATTTCTATTCATAAGCCTCCTTCCAAAATCCTCCCTGTTGGGAGATGCTAGGAAAGGATCCTGGTTCTTTTTTGATATGATTCACAGGTTGAAATTTGGTTTGGGTCCTAAAAGAAGATTAAACTGGGAGTTGGGTATCTGAGCATCAGCTCAGGCGAGGTATCTTCAAAAAAATACCAGCCTTTTAAAGAGCACCATCCTGATGAAAAATAGAAATTACAGAGCTAAGGAATTATCTAGAAGCACTTTATCCCTCCTAACAAACGGAAAACTGTGGAGCTTTTGTTTCCACATCTAAATAATCTTGAAATTTGTGTCTGGACTTGAGCAATTAGGTTTCAGAGCACCTCCTCTACATCTGTGGATTTTATTAAATAAACTGGAAATGTTTTACCAAGTGTGTTTGTCATTCTTAGTTACTTTGGATATGCTGTTAATTACTGTCTTGCAATTCCCCTTGTTGTTATTCCCAGATAATTAAACCCTTATGTCTTTGTTCCACCCAGCTCATCTACCCCAAAGTTAGCAGGGAGTACACGGCTGCAAAACAAATGTGGAAGAAGAGCCTGATATTTGCAGAAGGGCCTTCCAGTTGTTCCTTTCCTCCCAGCAGTGAGTTCAAATGAACTCCTGACGGTGCGTGAGTGTTTGTTTTTCAAATTCTGCAGGTTTTGTTCTGCAAAGACCTGTGATGTAGCAGGTCAGGCCGAGCAGAGAAGTCCCAGCAGTGGCTCTGCGAGCATGAGAGACTGATGTTTGTGGCCAGAACGAAAGCTCGGTTTTATTTTAGTTCATCTCTTCAAAATAAAGCCCCCAGCACCCGTTTCCCAGATTATATTTCCCATGGATAAAAGCCAAAGCAGGTAACAATTCCAGCTCTAATCTAAAGATTTTCGTCTGAGAATAACTGAGGCAAAGAGCAAGGCTCTTGGTATGGTCAGTTAGGACGCAAGTGAACACAAAAATGCCCTCGCTGCTTGAAACCCACATAAAAGTCACAATCAATACTAATAATTCTAGTGTCGAAGTGAGCTAGGAAAACGGTAACATTTTGTGCTGTGAAGCATAAGCAACCTGCAAAATTTTAACTCATTAAACTCTTCGAGAACCTGCTTATTTTAAAGAAACTCTGGTATCAGGCAAGAGCATGACAACATTTGTTACACACAGATCAGGACAAACAATCTTTTCTAATTTACCTGACTGTTCCCCAGCAGATCCTCTTGGAAAATCCTCCTCCGGGTCTGTCGTGTGAGACGATGGAGTGCCAGATCAATTCTTGCTGCCAGAGCCAGGACAGAGGAGAACATCTTGGAGTTTCGGCCTCTCCGAAGTGCTGGTTTAGTTCTAACACAGATTTCAGCATTTTTTTTAAATCTCCCTGGGTGATTTCGACGAAATACCTTTGACAGAGGGTTCATTTTGCAGTCGCCTTCAAACGTTGAGATGAACCAAAGGACACCCATCATATGGGCAACACCACTTCGTGCCTCCACGCCTGTGTTCCCAGGCTGAAACGCATCCAGCTGGGAGTTTTCATCACCCTGAAGATTGGTTTCAATTCTCTATGTCTGATTAGAAAGATTTTTTTTATATATTTTTATATATTTTTATATTTTTTTATATTTTTTATATTTTTTAGAATATTATCTTCAATATCAAAAAGGGAAATACCATCATGGCTTTGCACAACCCACATAGGAAGCACAAAACTGTCCAAAGCCTTTTTTTTCGTTCTGTGACCACCCTAGAAGAGGATTAGCATAATTAGCAATGGGAGCTAATTATTTTCTTTATCAAAATAGCCCTGTTTACTTGCTGCAGAGCGGGCTGGAGCTGCGAAATTAGAACTGGCAGAGAAAAATTGCTTTGGAGGAGGGCGCATCTGCAGCCAAAATGAGAGAATGCTCTCGGTGTGGGGCAGGGCAGCGTTCTACTTTTTATCGATAAAAAAGACCTGGAAATTTAAATCATTAAGCGTGATGGGATAAAGAACCCCGAGACATGAAAAATGAGGATTTTTTTGAGCTCTGAGCTCTTGAGCTCGGCTCCTCTCGTGGTTTACGGCATGCGCAGAACCACTCGAGGGAATTAATAACCCGTCTGGAGCGAGCAATCTCCTTTAATCCAGCTGAAAACCCCATCCGCCCATCTCTCCTTTCCTCCTCTTCCAGCCCTTTTCCTTCGGAGTGGCTGAGGAGGGGAGAGATGAAGGTTTGGGGATTTTTTTTTGGTTGTTTTTTTCTTTTTTTTTTTGGTTTTAATCAAGAGAAATAGTTCTGTATACAACATATACAGGTTTTATACCTGTATATATGTATACAGATATATAGGTGATCAAATTTGGGTTAAACATACGTAAATAAGTTAAAAACAAATAAGATAAACTCCTAACTCAAATAAAAAACACGTGCTGCAAATTGTTCTCAGGTTGCTGCATCCTCTTTGGAAGTGAAGCGTTTCCTGGAAACTGGAAACGGTATCATTTGCAGCAGAAAAAAATAAGTTTTTAAAGTATTTTCTGTGTTTTAACAATCGGGTTGTCCAAGTCCATTCCTCCACAACATTCCTCCTGTATTTATGGTATCAAGCAAGGAGGATTTCCCATATTTTTCCCTCCCCTTCCATCCCCTCCTGGCTTTTTCTTCCTCCCCCTTCCCTCACTTTTACCCTCAAACTCTCTCCCAACCTCCCTCAAGCAGAGCCCACCCACACCCACCTCCACCCACGGAGTTTTTGAGATCCCAGCAGCGGCGGAGCCCACCCTGCTGGGATCCCAGAATTATCAGCACCCACCCTCTGCCCTCCCACCTCCCCTGCCCAGATCCCACAAATTGCTTGGCCCCTCTTTCCTCCCACCACCCCACCAGATCCCTTAATTCCAGACCCTTCTGGAAGCAGCTCGAACCCAGAAGCCCACCTCCCTGCCCAGACACCCCTCAGGTAGCAGCAGGGACCCCCTGCCCTCCCAGCACCCCTTACCAGATCCCATAAAGGCACAGAGCCACCCTGCCCACCCAGCACCCCTTACCAGATCCCATAAAGGAGCAGAGCCCCCCTGCCCTCCCAGCACCCCTTACCAGATCCCATAAAGGAACAGAGCACCCCCCACCCACCCAGAACCCCTACTGGGACCCCTTAAATAACAGCACGGACCCTCTGCCCTCCCGCCTTCCCTTCCCCAACCCCTCAAATAGGGTTCAGTCGTTCTTTCCACCCAGCTAGGATCCTTTCATTAGCTGGAGACCCCTCTCTTCCCCTAATGCCCCTGCTGGTGTCTCTTAATTAGGGGCACAGACACTCTCCCCCCACCCAGGACCCCCACCCAGAAGCGGCACGGACCCTCTGCCCACCCAGTACCCCACCCAGACCCCTCACGTTCCAGTAAGTTACTGGGAACAGCCAGACTGGGCTCCCACCCCTCTCTCCCTCCCGTTCTTCTGACACTAAAAAGGCCTTTGAGGAACAGCAGCAGCCGCCCTCCTTCTACAAAACCCTGAGTTACTTGCAGCCTGCCTGTGCTGTTAAGGGCACAGAGACAGCAACTGCTGCAGAATGCGGCTTGCACAGTTTATTCACTGTGGAAAAAGTGGCTTTAGAGCTGCCCAGCGTCTGCTGGCAGGGGTGTAAGGCTTCTAGGAGAGCCCTCAGCCCCAATTCTTAACGTTGACCCTCATCCATGGGGAATATTTGCTCCTTCTTCCCTTTATGGAGAATTTGGGCCATCCGTTCGTAGGCTCTATCTCTGCTGGCTGCTCTATCTCACTGGCTGCTTGGCGTTGGGAGGAACTCTGTGTCCACTGGATCCATGCCCTGCCCCAGCAGGGTGCCCAGCTTCACGTCCATGCGGCTCTTGGAGACCTCCCCGAGGAGCCCCAGGGCTCTGCCTCTGTGCCTGGCACAGGCACCAGCAAGACCCCTGCTCTGTGCTCCCTGTAGGTATTTATGGGCACTGATGTGGCTCCCTCAAGCCTTCAGGCCAGGATGTCCAAGCTCTCAGCCTTTTGTCACAAGGAGTGACCTTGTCAATGCCAAGGAGGCAAAACCTGCTCATAAGGTTAAGAGCATCTGGTGTTTGCTCCAGCATTAGGACGAATGCAGTCGCTTCCACATCATCCCCTTCTCCCAGATCATCTCAATTATGATCATGAGAGGCTTCAGGAGAATACAGATCCAGCCTTTGCTCTCCTGCCCATTTGCACACAGCAGCCCTTCTTCCTTCAGCAGGGTCTGCCTGAGCAGAGCATTGCATGGCGGCATCTTTGCGCATATACGTTCAGCAGCTGAGACATGGGGCAGCAGTGCCTTTGATACGGAACCATGCTCACTTTCAAGCTGCATACGCTGCGCTTCAGAGCTCTTATTGCCACCTGTAGCTGTTCCTCTCTCCTGACTTTTCATTGCTGCTCACAGCCACATTAAACGGCACAGGCATATGTTTTTCCTTTCCCTTTCATCGTTTGGATTTCTATATCGGCGCGGGGCCCGTAGCGGCTGGGCCCCGCGGTACAGCGGAGCGCAGAAACCCAGGTCCGTCCCCGCCGCCGTCCGGCGGCGACTGAAGCGCTGAGGGGCGGGAGGGGCGGAGCGCGGCCGGGCGCGCGCCGAGCCGCAGCCAATCAGAGGGCGCGAGCCTCCCGCCTCCGCCAGCGGCCAATCGCGCGCTGTTGCTATGGGGCAGGCGACGTGCGCGACGTGACCGCCGCCCGCACCGCAATGGCGGCCCGGGGGGGGGGTGACCTTTTGGCCGGGTCGCCACCCGGCTGTGTGGGTTTCCATGGGCCATACACACCTGCCGAATGTGTTTCCAGTTTATAAAAAGCACGAGGAGGCCTTTGGGCTTTATATTATGTCCGCTTTTCCCTCAGTCTGCATAAAAACAGCCACCAATGTTCATAAAATCAACATCTTTGCCACACACATTTGGTGTAATGTCAGTCTTTCACACCATCCACCACAACGCTTATAATACCTCATGTTTTCCTGGATAAATGTACTATTGCCTTTTTCTCACCTTTTTATGCCCAGCTGTGGCAGATCTGGGGAAGGTGGTTGGGTGGTTGACCAGAAGAATTGTTATTTCATAGCTTGATAGACCATGGTTGCAATGAAGACACCGCTTAGCAAGTAATGAGTGACAGGAGATTGTAAAATTGAACATCGGCCTTCAACGTCACCACTGACCCCAGAAAATCGCAGAGATGCTGAATGATTGAGGTTAGAAGGGACCTGTACAGGAGCAAGGCCACCTAGGACCATGACCAGGTGGTTTTTGGAGATGATCCATGGAGGGGAAACCCAAACCTCTCCGGGCAACCCGTTCCAGTGCTCAGTCACCCACACGGTGACAAGGCAGACCTCTGAGGGGTGCTGAGTTAAGTCTCCATCCCATAAGGAGATCAGATCCTTCTGGTGGGATCCTCCCTGAAGATCCTTCAGCTCCAGAACCTCTGAAGGAGGACCAGGATGTTTCTTCGGGCTCTGCCTGAGGCCAGGAGCTCCCAGTATGACCACAAAATCATGGCCTAGCACTGGTGTCAATGTAGAATCTAAGATCCTAATAGTCCTCATCAGAGCTAACAACGTCTTCTCTAATCTGTAACCTCCACGAGTGATCCCAGCTCATGGAGCTAGGCTTACTTTAATTACAACCAAAATGAGCTGAGCCGGGGATAAAAAACTGTATTTTTGTAGTCTTAATTTCCTCTCTTTTGTAGGATTAGTTGAAATCTGTAATTTTGGTCGAGTGTAGATTTTATGGGTTAATGTCTTAGTGCTTTTGTACTAGGTAAAAGAAAAAAAAAAAAAAAAGAAAAGAAAAAAAAAGCTTGTGTGCATGAAAATCGACATAATAAACCGTTATTGCTGCACAAGGGACATTATGGTCTCTCTTGGAATAGCAAGAATACATTAAAAATGTATTTAGATGCATTTAAACATGCATATTATTTCACAGATGAGTGTAATGGTTTCTTAGGACCTATTAGGTTTTAGTATGCAAAAAAATATATAAATGTTTATTCGTACGGCTTTAAAGAAAATTATTTACCAAAAATGACAGTGAGAGGTCCTTTAAGGTTTCATTCCATAAATCTTAATTCAGCCATTTGGATTATTAATCCAGGGAAGTGCCACGGACCTAAATGACTCATTACACACATTTTTCATGTCAGTTTATTCATAAACTCATATATAGCCTATCGTTATTAATTGGATTTTTCTGAAACAGCCAGAAATGCAATATAAACATGGCAAGGTGTGAGCTAGGATCATCGCAACTAAATGGAAGAGAGGCTTCTAGCAATAATAAACAGTGATCCACAGAAAATTTTATGGTGCCTGAAAATTTTACAGGGCCTGGTGCTGAAGTCCATAGGTGGTGACGTCTTTGCTTGTGTTTCCTTTCTCTTGGCATGGTAACTGTTGAGGCAGTTTAATAAAATTTAATAAAAAGAAATAGGAAAAAAAAATCCCGCCTGGATTTTTTATGTCTGAATGTAAACTTCTCAAAACAGATGCGTATCGTGCAATCTTCTTCCCATAAAACAGGGCCAGCCTGACTCCTCTGTAAAATACAGGGAGAGGAAAGAAAAACAGAGGTTTCAGAAACAGGGGAAGTTGGATTTCTCTTTCAACTGATGCATTTTGACAGCTCTCACCTCACCATCCACACGCACACAGGCGCCAAAAATGTCAGCTGTAAGAGGCTGTCACATCAAGAGTTTGTTTAAATAAACAGCGAGGCTGAGGCTGCCTGTGTCACATCCAGAGCCGGTTTGGGATCAGGGCTACGTTGTCTCCAAAAAGCCTGCCCCGTCAGGGTTGTTCTCAACAGGTTACGACGAGAGAATGCCGTTAATGAAAGTCATTTATTTGCAATTTCACTCGCTGAGACCTTTCCATGAAGGAAGAACAAGGGAACAGCAAGCCACGGCTGCATTGGGTGACTGAAGAGGCTGTAATCAGGAGCCGTAATGACAGCCTCCTGTAACCCCATTTGAAGCTGCTTGGGAGCTGTGCAAATTCAGGTGGCCTGAATTTTTTTTCACTTTTCTTCCATAAAGCCTTTACTGCTCGGCTCTCCGAAGGGAAAGTTCTTCTTTTCCTCTTCCTTGTTTAATTTTATTCCCCTGACACGCCACCTTTCCGGTGTCAATTAACTCGCACCCCGCATCCAGGCAGTAGGATATTGGCTGCAGTAAAAAAGCAGCAGCAACGATAAACTAAACACCGAAGTGCTCGCAGAATAGTGGATGAGCCTGCAGTAAGCTGCATCTGAGCACCATCGCCGTTATTTATGTACCAACTGGAGGTGCTCCCAGCCTCATTTCTTTCGGCCTGACAGAAGACATTAATTCAGATTCCTTAAAACAAAAGCAACAACTTCTGAGCAGGAGAAAATACAGCCTGCTGGACCTTATATCTAAGCATCGAGAGACTTCGTTTTCCCAGCTCTGTTAGTTTTTTGGCTCAGTTGAGTCAGGCTGGTTGTCTGAATTGCTGTTTTCTGCTTTGTCTCTGTCGTGTTTTGGGGTTAGGTGTGAGCATTGTGCTCAAAACACTTGAAATTTAAAGCATCCTAGAAACAGAACTGCTAGGTACAGGGCAACTGTTCAAAACATCACGAATTCTGTTGACTGCAGCATTAAGGGACGTGGAGAGATGGACACTGCTGAAGTTTACAATCCAGCTTTCTGTTGGATCAGGCCAGAATCAGAGTTTGACTTTCATTCGGATCCCACTGACTCCTTGCCTACTGCACACTTATTATACAATATATTCTGCTGATTATGTGCGTTTTGAATCCAGTATTTGCTTTAGATTCACAACCCGTTCTCTGTCGTTTTCTTAAAAAAAAATGATAGTTCCGAGCTTCTCCACAGCAGAAAAGCTTGTAATCGTCTAGCCTAAATCCAGCAGTAGCATTAAAAATTTAAAAATTTAAAAAAAAAAAAAAAAGAAAAGAAAAAAAAAGAAAAGAAAAGCAATTGCCCATTTCAATTTGAGCTTCCTAAGCCAGACGTGGCTTTGCAAAACATGTTCAGACACAACCAAAATGCAACGCAGCTTCCCAGTACATCATGTTTTGCGCTTGCCCTCCTTGTTTTATCCTTCTTCGTGCCACACCGGACACCGTGCTCTGATCTGTAACAATTGCTGCCCCGGCTGACAAATCAATACGTTGTTTTTCGTGTTGCCTTGTACACCCTCAGCAGCATCTTCTGCAAATTAGATCTCTCCCCCAGCCTTTTTGCTTGGCTGCCTGGTATTTTCTCCCTGACTGACACCTGTCCTCGTGATGTCCCCTTCCAGTTCTCCTCCTCGGCAGCCTTTGCTCACATCGAGCTGTTCCTCAAGACTGCTTTCCAGCCCTGATGGGTTAAAATAGAAATAAATG
Organism: Aythya ferina; assembly: GCF_964211825.1. Taxonomy (NCBI): domain Eukaryota; kingdom Metazoa; phylum Chordata; class Aves; order Anseriformes; family Anatidae; genus Aythya; species Aythya ferina. The sequence continues at coordinate 1,383,484 of NC_140313.1, read as the reverse complement.
AATGAATGAATGAATGAATAAAAGGGAGGGGGTGGATTTCAGAAAGGATGCAAAAAAAGCTGCTTCTTAATTTTAAGAGAAGATACCAGTGCTCGTGCTCAAGCAGAAAAGGGTGAACTGAAGCTGGGTAAATAGGGTTGTTCACAGGCCCTAAATGTCTGTTTCCATTTTTTCCTATTTTTATTCATGGATCTCACGGAGGCAAAAAAAAAAAAAAAAAAAAAAAAAAAAAATGCAAAAGCCATGCAAAATTCAGCAAAGACACTTCTAGCCCATAAGCTTTCCTTAGGGCATGGGAACTGCATAATTTATGAATAGCCCTTGTAGAGACAAGCCAAAAATAACCTAGGGAAAAGTAAAACAGACAAAAAAAAAAACAACCTGCCAACCTCTTGTTAGGTGAGGAAGTTCTGATTCAGGCACATTTGATCGACCCCAAACCTTGGCTATTACCTGAAAAACTTTCCTTTTAATGAAATAGGGGCACAAGAACTTTCTGCTTCTCCCAGCTTTCCCTTACCTGCGTTATTTTTATTTTCTGACCGCTTTCATCTCCAGTTGGCACCCCTCCTGCAGTACCTGGCTGTGCTTTGTGGGATGCTCGATGCAAGCGGGGAGCAGATTTTCCTCCTGCAGGTTTTAAAACCACCTCTGGCTCTGGAAAACCCCAGGAAGGAAGCTCAAAGAAGATGACTGCAATTGAACGAGGCCAGATGAACACGGTCCTGTTTTCTCCCAAACATTAATGTCACACCGAGACCCTCAAGGACCAGTATAAAATTCTCCCTATTAATATTTTACCGCGTCCTCATCCCCACAGCTCTGGCAGAAGCCCCATTTTTCACCATTTACGGCCAAAACCTTATTTCTGATTTGAAATAATGTAACTTTCGAGTCCATTTATTTTCCGTGATTTATTAAGAAAGTACATCAGTATCACCAAGCTAATTATCATAGGCAAATGACTTGTCATAAAATTAATGTACCTAGTGAGAAAGTTAATAGTTATTATTTAAATTCATTGATTCCTCTCCTTTGTCTGTAATTACTTCCAGATATGTGAATGGATACAATTAATAAGGAAAAGTGAAAAGGGAAGGAACTTGTTTCAGACTTTTTCCTACACAACAGCCCTTGTTCCTCCAACCTTTACTCGAAGCGAAAGGGCAGCAGGAGATCCGATTTTTATAATTAACTATTTCTTTTTCTTGTGTAGAAGGCCATTTAGAAATCAAACCCCAAACCTCACAAAGTACTCTGTCCTTTAATTACTAATAAAGCTGCTTGGGAAAAAGTCCTTTAACCAAAGAACTTTAATGGAGTGAATGTTTTAAATATTGTGGTGAGTAAATACGTCGAAAATGTTGGGGTCTATTAGTTTCCTGGCAAGCTGCTCTCGAAACCATAGTTAAAGAGAATTACTGTCCAAGCTCATAAAATAAACTAGACAAATAGCTAGCAATATATTTTCCCCCTATTTTTTTTTCTGCCTTACTCTGCATTTTCTCCAAGCCCATCATTCTCTCCTTTATAACCCAAATTCAACTTTCCACTTTGATCAAGTTTAAAGCTCCATCTCTTTTTCTTGCTCTTCTTTCGGCTCCATTTTTGGGAGCCAGGCTTATCCTCCTGAAATGAGATAACAGAACAATGCTCCGTGACCTGGAGTGTCCGAGCAGAGCAGCTTTAATCATCTGCTTAGCAGACCGCATGCAAACTGATTTCTGGAGCCTTGACCTCAAGAATTAATAGTAGAAAGGAGGGGGATCAACTTTTGGACACTATTTGCAGAAGGACAACTTACTTTGTATCATGCCACGTATTTCCAACATGAATGACACTTAATTTTCCATCAAATTGTGGGGTGGGATAATCCTCTGTAGCAGTTATTTTGGAGAAAATTGCTGCATCTTTGCATACAGTTTGCAAACAGAAAAAAAAAAAAAACGTTCTCCTTAAAGAACATCTGTGCCACAAATGATGTACTCAGCTGCACGGTGATGCAGCAGGAGGAGAAACTAGTTCCTAGCAGGGAAAGATGCGAACCACGATGCTCTGCTTGGACCATCGATGTGCATAAAATATTTATATGTTGACGGCCGTGAATGCATACCTGGTGCTTCTTCAGAATTGCCCGAACGCGGGTCAAATATTAGATGTCTTCCCAACTAAATCTCCCAGGGGGAATCTGACTGCATGCATTAACTCACGTACAGCCAACCTGGAAATCTGCCTCCGAATCCGGGCACAACATTCTCAGCAAGGCAGTAATAAAGCATGCCTGGTTTATAGAGCTGCCTGCGTCTTCTGAGTTACCCGTTATGATATTTACAGCATTATCATCGGCTGCGTCCTGTAAATAAGAAGCAAATCACTCTAAAATATTGTTCTAGTTAAAAAAAAAAAAAAAACAACAAGGAAAGCCGGCAGCCCAGCACGACTTCGCTGCGAGGCTGTGCTCAAGAATTTGAGCGCCCAAAAGTCAATGTTGTTTACTCAAGTGGCCAGGGTGATATAGATATGATCTACAGCGTTATCCGTGGAAGAAATGTATTATTGCTACAACAAATTGATGACCAGTTACGTCATCTGGTGAATTAGTCTGACAGCAATAATCATTTGCCTAAACCAAATTCAGACATACCTGAGGCTTTTGAGCTGTGAGGTTATCGTACCCTGCAGCTGCTACAGGTGATTTTGCGCAAGAAGAGCCAAAGTTTTCCATTTCTCAACACCATGGGCCAAAGACAGAGGATAACGAATATCCTGATGTGTTTTATACCAGTCTCAAATGCCTTATGATGCCAGGGAGGCGGCTGTATCAGTGTTTTCTTCTCTATAATCATTTGTCTTTGTAAGTGACTCATGATTTGGCACCCATGAAAATCAGTAACATCTTTTTTGGGTTTGGCAAGCAATGAATTCTGGTTCCAGCGCATAATGACAACAAATGAACAAAGCTGTGAATGCTTTCTGTGTGTTAAAGATAAGTGCATTGATTATTAAAATGAATGACTAAGAGAGGTACAATGGCTTAATTAGTCATCATGCTTCTTTGCTTTGAAAACTCCTATTGTCCTTGATTTAATTTGGTTCTTCAGTTAGCACGAGTCGCTTGCACTAGCAAATAAAGGCAGGCAAAAGTGCAAAGTGACTGTAACCTCTGTTTTACCCATTTGTACAGCTACATGAGCATACCAGGTGTGGAGGAATGCCTCTGGAGACTAAAATTGTGAGCACAAAGCACACAGAAGCCCTTGTTTGTATTCATTCGCTTGGCGTAATGCACCCTAATGGTTATGTTTCATCACTATTTCTTGCTAGCACTATTATGAGTAAATTTCTGACAATAGAAGTGAATAATAATTCGAAGCTGATTTCAATTTACGGATGAAGACGCCTAAATACCTACCTATGTGGCAGTGAGGTATCCAAACTTTCACAGTCCTCAATGGGGACTGAGTTCACTGGAGCCTGGGGAGCTGTTTCGGCTCAGTTTCATGCCAGTTCCTGGCAGCAGAAGAGCTGATGGTGTTTGCTCCGTTTCGATTTTTGATCTGTGTTTGTTCAGCTGCTCTTCTGGTGGTAATTTTTGCTGTTTGGTGTGCTCTGGTGTATTAGAGACGCCCAAAATGGAGGTAGGCATGACACAAGGCCGAAGGGATCCCCGTAGCTGTCTGTGGTAACAGCTAGAAGACCAGATTCTGCAGAATGGCTAAAAAGGCACAAAGTACCTTAATCTGTAACCTAAATGTGGCATAGATAACTTCAGGCTAGGTGATGTGACTGCTAGAAGTCACCAGGGCATGTGCTGAGGAGGCAGGACTCCCCGTGACGGTTATACAGCTGAAAATAGATTAACAAAGAACAGGCCTGACTGAAGTTCCGAAAAATTCCTCTGTTTTTCAGCTGATCTGGTGAAAAATTTGGCTCCCCAAACCTGTGTGTGGTATATTTGGCATATATGAATTCATAATTAATATATTTATCCGCTTCAAGGCTACTGGCATCTTACTTTGTTCCAGACTGTGATCTTTGAGGGTGTTTTTGTTCTCTGTGAAGAGAGCTGTGGGTTCTTCAGGTAATTCAGCTCAAAACGTGGATTAAAATTCAGGTCAAAAATACCTCGTGCTGGGACAAGCAAGCAATGAAAAGGCAAATCCAGAGGAGTTTAAGTCCAGTCAGCAGTAAATGTGGAGCAAACCCCCTGGAGGTTGGAGCTGAGGCGAAGGTAAGCTCGGGGCCTGCTTACCTCAGATGGCGTCCTCCAGAAAACGCATTTCAAATCCGTTCTTCTAACCAGAACGACTTCATTACTCATTTATCCCACTCTATTTTTTGATAGAGTGGGATTGTAGTAGACCCACTCTTAACCGAAAGGCAATTTAAATGTCTACTTGAAAGAAACTCAGGTAAAATTCCCTGTGGTCGCGCTGTGAGATCGCTGTGGTGTCTCAGGCAGGGGGCTGGGGATCAGATCACACCACCACGGTGATACAGTTGTTAATAACAGATTTTCAGACATTTATACATTTGTTAATAATGTATACTTTCTGGTGCATTAGGAAAAAAAAAAAAAATCCACGTCTTCATTTCTCTCCACGGCAAAATCCCTTGCCTTAATATAGCTAATGCTGACATTATTATTCCCCATCAATAATTCACATCAAGTTGATTATAGCGAATTTCCTCGTGCCATTTTTTGCTGCTGCTCTTTGCTCATTTTTTCCTGCAGTCAACCCGTGGTGGCTGGCTTTCTGACGTGGGCTAAAAGCACTAATTTGGAGAACTTGCTCATTATGAAATACTCTACTCCTCTGTGCTAAAGAGACTTTGCTATTCAATACCAGAACAATTAAGAAGCCTTGAGGAAGCCACAAAACACATGGGATACGAAGTGAATTACTGCGACTCTGTCTTGTGCCTTTCATTTATTGTTTAGGGTTGTCTTTACAGAAAATTTATTGAAAATATCATCTACTTAGGATCCGGCCCTGGTTCTTACTTGCCCCGTAGTTCTGTAATCCCAGAGCATCCTCATGAAGTCGCGTACCTTAATGAAGGAAAGTTTCTGGAGTATTTAACCCATGTGCTAAGCTCCCGCTGTCTTTGTGGGATTGAACAAATGTAATTAAACTGAATATTCCCTGTCTTCCCCCCAAGCCCCTCAGATGCTCCCCTGTGATCATTATTGAATATTCTTTCACCAGCTCGGTACGTAACCCTGCTGAGAACAACTGCGTTCACTTAGAAAGGATAAAATCAGATGTGTGATATATGAAACCAGTTCGAGGCTACTGTTAAATGGCTTCCAAGTCATTCTTTTGAACAATAACATAAAAACAAATTAGCTTTTCCTTCAGATACAGCGCCTGTGTTCGTTCTGTTCTTTTCTGTCTTCAGCCTGTCTTCGTCTTTCAGTCAAGATAATCACTGTTGACTTAATGTTTAGGAACAATATCAAGAAATCATTTGTGTCCAGATGAGTCCTGGTCCTACTGAAACGGGAGTAAATTACAGATATTTTAAATACATGCATCATTCAGCTGGACAGAAAAGCCTGAAAGGACAGCACAGATGGTGAAAACGTCATCTCGAGGAAGTCCCCCTCATCTTTATAGGACTTAACCACCCAAATGTCTTTTGGGAGGGCAACCCAGTGAGATGCAAGGAATCCAGGAGGGTTTTTATTTATTTATTTATTTGTTATTTATTTATTTTTATTTATCTATTGCTATTTTCTTTGGCATTTAAGTCTGGTGTTGTCGTCTGTGACTGCTAGGAGAAAACAGAGGCACTAACAGAGACATCAGAGGATGAAATGAGCGCCGCATGGACAAGGGCTGCACTCCTTCAGCCGGTGTCTTTGATGACAGAAGCACAATAAAGAAGAAGGAACAATTAGGAAGGATGGCAAAACCCCGAGAAATAACCTCAGGTACAGAGGAGCTGCTCTGGCAGAGATGAATGGGTACCAATCGTGTCGCTGCGTGCCGTTTAATAGCACTGCGAAGGTACAAGATGCAAGACACGGTTTTCACATTGTGATACCGGTTGGCCTATAAATACCGCGAATAGACTGATGAGTTTGGATAGACAGCGTCCTAATTATGAAAATGTGAACGCATTACATAAATAGGAACGAACTAGTAATAGCTTTTGGCACAAAGCATTCAGCGGTATAATAAGTTAATGGAGCAGCCTTAAGTCCCCAAGCTGTGCAAACCAGGGACTAGGCAGGCTTCCCATTATGTGCTCCTAGTCCAGACCCGTGATACACAACATTTGCTCTCACTCCTGTCCACTAGCATAAAAATCAGCCCCCGCGGGAGGCTGAACTTGCAGCGTAATCAAGTGTGCGACAGAGAAAGGGGTATTCTGCCAGAGGAGATAATGAATGTCCTTGCCAATCCAGAAAATAGTGTAAGGGGCCCTTATTGTTTAAGGGAGCTGAAAGGAATAGCAAGTAGAGGAGAGAGCAAATTACGCTGTTTTAAACACAAATGTACCTATTTGTGACTCTTCCCTGGTGAGATCCTTTGCTGTTGCCTGCAGAATTTATCCCAGTTCTGTTTGTAAACACCTCTACGTGCTGTAAAAGCGATGGGTGCTAGTCTCAGTCTTCCAGATCAGACGATCAATTCCACGAGGTACTAACTCAGTGGGACCCACTGGGTCCCCAGCGCTCCACCGCTGACATTTATTGGCTTTTTAAACTTCTTTTTGGCTGCACACCTTGGCCACTGACACTTTTATATCAATACCAAGACTTGGCCACAGGAGTCAGATCCCTGGTGTCAAATCCAGACCAGCAGTAACGATGTAGTTGCTTTTTCTCATGGATATTGTTTTGAGGTACACGAAATGAGAGAGGTTACCCCTCGTCTTCAGCTGACGCACCTCCGCCTTCGTGACACTTCAGCAACCTCGCCCCCTTCTCCTGAATTAACTGCTCAACATCAGCAGGGGGTTGGTAAGAAACCCGCAAGGTCACCCAGTGCCTTAATTTCGGGGGTTTCGACATAAATGAAGCAGAAAGCACACAGACACCTAGAGGAGGGACACGATGCCGTTCGGTACCACTCCCCACGATCCCCTCCTCGCTCGTTCTCACAGCTGGCTCAGAATAAATTCACATTTATTCAGAGCGGGCACTTGAGGACGAGCGCTAGCCAAAAGCTCAAAACTGCGAGCAGTTATTTCAGATTTGTAGCGTTCAGCAGTCTTTATCTGCCCCCGTACAATCCAAATTCCAGCAGCTATGCCAAACACCTTGTTAAAACTTTCACAACTGCCACGAAAACTGTCAGGGGAGATAAGCAATCTTTAAATCAGAAAATAGCTTCTTGCCTGCTATCTTATCAGCCAGTACCACCTACTTAGAGGAACGCGTGCCTGCTGAACTGCTGCTGATGGGAAGACGTTTGCAGAAGACGGGGAGCTCTGAGACTTGATTCGAGTAAGAGTCAGCTCCTCTTTTTTTTTTTTCAGATTTACAGCCTCTGTGCGAGACTGACAGGAGCCTGTGCCTAAACTGATCGTTGTAGCTTTCAAAGCCAGCCAGTCACCAGCAGGGGCCTGTGCAGGTCTCTGCCTTTCGCTGCCTACATGAAAATTGCTTTGTGCTTCCAGGTGCTTCTAAACCTTACGTACAAGCTTCTGCTTTTGTTTACTCTGTTGTTTTTTTTCTATCTTTTATTTTTGTTTTCTGGTAAGGCTGCTCATGTGAAAAAAAGTTCCCTTATAATCCTTTAGTTCCTTCTCCCAGTGCTGGCTTTCTAGGGAAAAAAAAAAAGCCTCTTTCTTCCTCTTACTGCAAGTTGTGACACTCATCATTTTGTAAATCCTGATTCAGGCTGTCTTTTGAAAGCAGCAGCTTGGTTGTCCATCAAGATAGCATCCGAGCCCGGGAGCTGCTGCATAAACCGTTCCTCGCTGGTAGGAGGAATGTTTCAAACCCAGCCAGACAAATAACGAGAACAAATGTATGCAAATAAATCATTCAAAGCAAGATTTTATTCCGTTGCTGGTAGTAGTGAATGTTAACAGATAGAGATGCTCATTTTGAGCATCCGACGAATGGTATTTCGGCCAGACAAACACACTGCAATCGAATTGCACAGATTCTCAGGAAAAAAATAGCTTCAGACTGTTTGGAGCAAAAGTTAAAGCCTGTGCTTGAAAAAAAAGTAGTCGCTGAACCCCTGCACCTCGGTTCCTGTTTCACCGAGAAATGAATAGCCCTGATCTTCCTCCTAGCGGTGGGTTTCGAAAGCACAAATCCAGGGAGAGAAATTGAAAAATAAAATAAAATAAAATAAAATAAAAAAACATAAAACATTGACATGACTTCAGGAAACTCAGTAGTTCAGCCCTTGACGACTCAATCCCATGACATAAGAAGGATGAGCCGATGGACTGCCATCTCAAAGGGCTTTTCATGACAAAAGAATTAAATATTCAGCTGGCCAACGTGCAAGATACTGTGGTAGGAGCAGAATCTTCACAGTCAAACCAGAAGAGACAGGGACTGATCTTGTTCCCATTACAGACGACACCTTCTCTTTTTTTTTCCCTCTCTTTTCTTTTTTCTCTTTAAACAGTAGAGACATGCCCAGCTCTTCAGTTACATGTCTCTGCAGAGAAATTTTTTGCATTCTCCTTCTTTTATGCAACAGTAAAACTTTTGGAGAAGTTCTAAAGCACTTTGAAGTCTGTAACCTTATAAAGTTGTACGGTTCTCCTGTCCCTAAGCTACGCTGTAAAATAAGCCCACTGCACAAGCTCGTTTCGTTTTTAATAATTCAATAGTTATTGCCCCATAACTTTCCCGGTCGTGAACTCCAGGTGTAAAAATGAACAAGAAATCGGAGGGCTCATTAATAAAATGCTCTCACGCAGTTTCTTTGCTCTCACTCATTTCGGGGACAGGTTCATCCCTCGGATGTATGCAGACAGATCCTGCCAGCGAGTGGCTCCGTGGACATGGCAGCCGAATTTAACCTCAGAAAACCCAAGGTGAGACGTAATTGTGGAAAAGTGTGCTCTCTGGTGTCGGTTTTAATAGGACAAAAGACAGCAAACGCATCGCATCCACACGGAGGTCCAGGCTGGAAAATGCACTGAAGGATAAAATCAGGCTGTGAATGCTGAAGGAAGGAGACAGGGTCAGAAAAATAAATAAATAAATCGAAAAAGAACACTTTGTGTAGCTTTAAATAGAGACAAGCCTATATGATCCAGTGCTGGAATTCAAACTGTCACGCAGAATTACGGTCTCTACCAAACCACGCAGTGAAAACAGTTGCGGGGACAACAGCCCTGCAGATTTTTCAATGCCTGACTTGTTTCGGGCCCCTCGGGGATGCAAAGCTCCTGCATCAGGACGGGGGTGTCCGGCTGGGACCCACGGCCAGGGTACTGCCAGAGCACTTCTTCGGAGGCTCTGCGTTGGTGACAGTAAATCTGTGACATTCGAGCTTTATTTTTGAAGTTCCAGAAGCTTGCAACAGCTTAAAATGGAAGGGTTTAAGTCCTCTGCTAAACACTGAATTTGGGGTTTAAAAAACTGCCTGCTAAAGACATCCCTGAATGGCTTCCAGGGTTTGAATTGAAAAAAATATTTTTGGGCGTACATAAAGTGTCGTTTTAAAAAATTATGTTTTACAGCACGGCATTACAAAAACTGCAGTCACATTTATTGATTAAACCCCTATAAAACCGTTTATAGATTATAAAAATTCTACGGGATTTTTCCCTGCAAATAAACGCTTCCCATTAATCTGTGCCGGGAACAAAGAGTTTCCGATGGCATGAGCTTAACTGCGAGTACTGAACAAACATCAGGTTCGGCGCAAAACATTTTATTATATTCATTACATCTTGCTTGAGACTCACAGAATGAGAGATATTGGAAATTGTTTTTTTTTTCTTGGAAATGCAAAGCACTGACACCGTGTTTATAAATGTGGTGATAAAAATTCTCCCCAGGAACCTGTCCTGCTTCCTTTTGTATTTTTTTTTCCTTATATTTGTCATGTTCTCATTTTAATCTGTTCATTGTAACTTCATTCTTCTATTAAGGGAAAAAAAAATATATAGATTTGTGTTTGTTTTGTCCCTCCAAAATGTGGTGTCCAGCTGTCCCCGGGAGGCTCCGTGTGCTCTGCGCTCACCCGGGTACCACTCGCGCTCCCCGTGCCGTGCTGCTCTGGGAAATTTCCCAAAATAGATGTGTCGGAATAATTGTTCCCTACGAGTTATTTTGGTATCTACCCCTGCGTGAACTCTCTCGATCTGAAATCATTAATTTTTCCCCATCTGGAGGCGGACTGAGCTAAATTTGAAAAAAAAATAATAATAATAATAAAAAAAAATAATCATTACAATCTGGAACACATTTCCACAGGGGGCTTGCAGCGGAATAACTTTTTTGGGAAATAATTAGTCTATTGCCAGTCTGTTGGCAAACTTCCCGGCGTGGTGAAGCCCTTGCAGGGTGCTGCTTCATTCGTTCGCCAAGCGCCGCGCAGCGCCGGGACCAAATGTGGACGGCGGTGCCCACGGAGAGCCCTGCAGTGGGGCCGGGAGGTGGAGCTGAGCTCTCAGGTGGGTGTAAAGCCAGTGTTTAGAGCACCACAGTGCCAACCTGCTGTCCTAAGAATACCTAGGTAGGTCAGAAGACAAGTTGTAGGGCTTTTCTTCGCTTCCTGACCTTGCTCGGCACCCAAGTGCTTCATTTTCTCCGGTAGCTGCAGATGTGAGCTGTGTTAAGGATGGAAGTTATCACTAGTGATTTTAATCGTAACGGCCAAACGCTGCTCCTTCTGGACCCCCAGCACAGTAATCTCTCCATTAAATACTTAATAGGTTATTTTGATTTCTCCTCTTTGGCAGAAAGCAGCGCGTGCCAGCAGCGCAGACGGGAAGGAGGCTGCTGGAGCTGGAGGGACCCAGCGTGGTGGCAAAGTGCCCGGGAACGGGCAGCACACCCAATTTCGTCTGCGATCCCAACCTCACAGCGGCATTTTGAGGACTGAGAGACCTCTACCCTCGTTATTACTCGTTCAGAGGTGACAGGATGGGTGGGAATATGACACAGCACCCCACCTCCTCACCCCCAGCGGCGATTTCGGCGTCAGGTGCTGAGCCAGCCTGCCACCTCTCCTTGCACAACCTCCAGCAAGGTGCTTTGGCTGGAGGCCAACAAGGTTGCAAGCTTTCTCTCCATAAAATGACTAAATTACCAGGAATGACAGATGTGGGCCACTGCAGTGGTTGGAGATGGATTAAGAGGATGCCGGGAAGCAAGAAGGCATCGTAAAACTAGTTCTTGCTAAACTGGCAACTCTTTGACGTTTAACAGGGGCTGACAGAGCTTCAGGATTGAAATAAGCAGGATTGAGGGCCATAAAACTGCCAGTGATTTGGGATCCTTCGTGAAAATAGAGCCATGCTAAATGGCCTGCTGAACTGCTGATCTCGGGATTTGAGGATGCGAATCTGAGGGCCTTTTCTTCGATGGAAACCTTGGAGAAGAAGTCATTGTTGATGGGGAGAAGCTTGGGCTTACTTTTTACTATGAATTTTCCCCAGAGACAAATGTGAATGTAATTATTCAGAGACTAAAATGAGTCCTGGGCCAGGAATCGATGCTTCTGTTTTAAGCTGCAGTCATAAGGAATGAGTACAGGCTAAAATCATCCATAAGGGTTTCCCGAGGCTCTGTCCTGGCTGTAGCTTCCCAGGTGAGTGCTCACACCCTTTGCCCTTACCTGGGCTGATCTTTCCCCTCTGTCCTTAGGACGAAACTTTCCTGAATGCGTTTTGCCACCTAGCCGGGGAAAAGCGGCAGAGGAAACAGAATGGGAATCACTCCTCATTCAGCCTCATGCTAATGCAATTTCCCTTTTTGTTACTTTCCGCCTTTCCAGGTTCAAATTCAGCTGCAGGAGCTCTTATTAACATGGTAAAAATATCAGAAATATTTTAGGGGCAGCGTTCCCACTTTGTAGGCCAGGACTTAGCACCTCAGAAGAAAGCCACCAGTTTGCAGCCGAAGGTCAGACCCCAGGGGCAGAGCTCTGACAGGCTTTCTGTCTGTCCCCCAAACAGAAAGGGTTAATAAACAGAAAAATATCCCTAAATGTTTATCAGGCAGGAGTCTTTGGCAAAATTTTAGGACAAACTGCCCCCAGGTGAGGAGCTGAAAGCCACACGGGTACCGAAAAACACCTGGCAGAGTGTTTCACGTGCAAGTTTAGGGTAACTGCATCTGCTTGTGAATTTGGTTAGAACTGGTTAAATGACACAGGGCTGAGGAGAAATTTGGAAGCACTGCATCGTTCACTTTGCTATTTTTACCAAAATAGGAAAACCCTTGCTCAGGAGAGATTGATCTTTTCATTTAGCGTGCTTAAACTTGGCAAAGAGCAAACCCGCTCGGGAGGGAGATGCTTTGGGTCAGCGTGTTTACTTTTCAAAGAAAAAAAAGTAGGTTTTTGTGGTGAACGATGTCCCCTCGGATCGGTGACACCTCAGCGCCGGCCCCGCCTGAGGGGAGCCCGCTCCCGCCATGGCGGCGCCGAGCCTGAAGCGGCAGCGGCCCCTGGGGGCGGCCTCGGGCCTCAGCACAGCCCTTCAGAGCGTTTCCATTCCGCTTTTCTTCAACACCCTGACCTAAACTGCTGGTGTCACGTTGGGTATGGGGTTTTCATCAAGAAACCTTCAAATATTTACCTCACAAAGCAGTCCTCCGTCAGGGAGGGCTGGGGAGAAGCAGGAACCCAAGCGGTGGCTGAAGGGAACTGACGCATCCTTTAAAGAACTGTAGCAACTACATAATATATACATGCTCTAAATCATATTTATTACCGAAAAGTTCAGTATAAACCAGCACAGGAACAGGTCCTGCTGGAGGGAAAATCGGAGGGGAATATTGTGATAAATGTCACCATGAGCGGCACCGATTTAATGGCAGCAGCTCGTCAAGAGAGACAAATTTGTCTCTCGCTGCCCTACTTCACATAAACCCAGAGCTGAGCCCGTCCCAGACACTGGCAGCACGGGTGAGAAGAGCAAATCGTGGCATTTAAGCCGTCTTTTGGGTGCTCTTGTTCTAAAGAAACTGAAAGTAGAGGAAAAATGGGTTTTAAAACAGTTGTCTGGTTCTGAAAGAGGCCACCAGAGCTGTTCAGGGGCACAGGTGTCCACAACGGACTGCGTTTCAGAGCCCTGAGTGCTGTGAACTTTCTGAGTTCTCCAAATAAGCCCCTTAAACAGCAACTGAATCATTCCTGCTTTCTTGTTTTGACAACTGCTTTTAACATGAAGTGCTCGCAGTTTTACACACCAGCAGCTTATATCACTTGTCAAATCTATCTGTGACAGGATAAAGCTAAAAAGTAAGAGGACTAAACCGTCAGCCATTTTCTCCCTGAAGGGCTTTCCAACTACCTCTGGCAGCGGTGTTGCTCACCCAAACAAGTGACAAGGCATAATAAGGACAAGGAAACTACAAGGCATGGTTAAACCACTACTTTTGGGAGCAACTCTCCTCAAAGAGTTGGGTCTGCTTTTTGCTCTGACATGAAACATTTTAGCTGGGAAGAGCCTCTAAAGCCACTTCTGGGCCAGTTTTATTGGACTTCAGTCACCTAAGTGTAACGTCCTGGTATTTTCATCCCTAAAATGAGACTGCATTGTACGGCTACACGGGAGAAGCCACTCACATCCTCATCCAGGAGCTTTTGATCAGTAATTACACAAAACAACTCTGGAACTAGCACAGAGTATATATAAGCTTTTTTTTTTTTTTTTCAATCCAACTAATTATCTGTGGCAATATATATTTACTAGCCTTCCCCACAGTTCTACCTTCTGAAATGTACCCATCAAGCCCTTACCTTGTGTTCTGAAACGTTACTAGGCACTGCAGCACGGATGCATTTCCCCCAGAAAGGGCCAGCCCAGTGTCCTGCTGCTCTGTCTCAGCAGACAGAAACAAAAACGAGTTTCAGCACCTGCTGCATTCTGCACCGAAGCCACTTTCTTCCCAGTTTCACTTCAACTTCAGAGCAGAACTCTGTAAAGTCATGCCGGCTACTTATTTTTAGCACTCCTCTTGCTCAGGGGGAATGCAATTGTACTTCAGCTCAAGTGAAAAATCCACAACTGCTCCCGAGATCAGACAGCTTTCCCGAGGCAGTGCTCTGGGCAAAGACAGAACTTTTTGACATCCGCCCTTCCCAGCCTACCCAGCACCTGGCCAAGCAAACCAAATACGAGCAGGGACTGTTTTCACTTACTCTATCCACAACACGACAAGTTTTCAACTGATTGGAATATAATCTTTTATTTCTCTTTACAGTGATGACGGAAGAATGTACGGGTGTTTTCACCCATAGGTATAAAAATCTGTTTATATACAGAGTCACAATAATCTTTAATTGGGAAATCACTCTGTGCTCCTGATCCATCCTTACTAAAGACCACAGGAAAAAAAAAAAAAAAAAAAAACAACCAACAAATATTTAATACAGGCAATATAATTCCAGTAGGTTTGCAACCTGGCATCAAAAGCTCAGCTTTAGATTAAGGGTAATGTTTGATACTTAAAAAAGGACTTTAAGTCATAGGACACAAAATAAAGTTGCTTTTCAAATAAGATATATACATCAAAAATAGGAGTCTAAAAAAGGCATTGGTTTTAATGCTATTAGAAAGCTATATAAATGTGCATGGGTCCGTTTCTTCTTATAACGAAAGACCGAAGGAAAAAGTGCCTCTGGCTTTTGGGAATTTCCTCCTGGGACAAGTCAGTTAAAAGTACCTGCAAGAGAGAAAGAAAGAAGCCCTTTTGGAAAAGCAAAGGCAGGTGGTTGCATCAATTAGAGCGACTTTGTTTGAACAGTTACAGCTGTGCTTTAGCTCCGTATGAAGAGCACATTATAAATTGTTCCTAGTGAGTAATAAAAAAAATTAACACCACATAAGTAGCTGCTCAGTTGTTAAGACTCCTGCAAGCGCCTAGTTATTTTTTTTATTAAGCACAACCACAACACGACATGGTTTAAAGGTTCAACCTCTTCCACCACACACCCTCCTGCATTCCGGGGTGTTTCATTACAACCTAAAATCACTTTCTGGATTCTCATTTTTAAACACAGAATAATTAGTACATAAAAAGTTTCTTAATATCAACGGATCAGACTGGAAAATTAGTCTGGGAATTATTAGGGAAAAAAATTAGTAGGGAAAAGACTCATCTTTCAAGCTGCTTTACTAATCCACTTAAAACTCTTGTTAAAATTTATAATGATAGCCATTAGGACAGAAAGCAGGGGTTTTAGAGAATACAGCCAACACACTAAGTACAGGTAAATAGGTAAGGAGAGGATGAAAATCAAGGTCTGCTGATCCAACTGATTTCTACCGAGAACCGCAGCATCGGTGCAAAAATAACCACTTCTGTGACTCCATTACAGAGTAATTATTTCACGCTAAATTAAGGAGTTCAGATTGACAATTTGAGTCGAAAATGGCAAAGGTTCGAAATTTCACACCTTAAATCAGCGTTCTTGCCTGACTTCCTTTAATGTTACCCATAATTAGGCTTTTAGAGGAGAAATATTCAGGGATTAAGAGTCTGACAGTAAATATCTAGAACTTCAAGTAATTAGAAGGAAGGTTACTGGCCTGTTAACTGGGCTAAACAACACTGCCAAATAGCTCTCGTACACGACATAAAGAGCAAATTTACGTTGCACTCATTCCATAAGTAATAAAAATGTGCATTAGAAACATGAATTAACGAATACGTTAATTAATATTCGTAAGTATTATCCATTTAAAAATAAATAGAAAAGTTTTGGGAATTAAATTAAATTCGGAAGAGCAGCAGGACATTTACTTTGATCGCTTTACCCCTTTTTTCAGCACCTACTAAGCATTAAAAGATTCACCTGCAACGGTTTCCAGAGACTGGGCTTTTACCCTAAAGGATGAAAACCACTTTCTTCCTCCCCCAGCGATCTGCGTAGCATTCGGTGTGAAAATATTCATTTCTAAATATGCAAAACTGCCCCTGCTGATGCAGTGCACTAACAAACGTGCTGGGAGAACGTGGGGCTGCTGCTGCGTGATACTGGCGGATGCTGCTGCTGCTGGCGGATGAGATGGGGAAATCTGAGCGTGCCCCTCCTGGAGATCTGACTCACCTGATTTCTTTTTATGCTTCATCTCCGTTATCCATTTCTACCTCTAGATCTTTTGTCGTATCAGCCGCCCGTGACAGAATGTCTGCCATTAGTGCTTCCTCCAGTTTCTTACGCACTTGTTGCACCCGCTCTTCTTGTTTCCTGAAAGCAGAGAAGGGGCAGAATTGTCAATCCTTCAAGCATAATATCATCCTTGGAGCATGCTACATGGATAAACAATGTCTCAGGATTGTTTTTTTAACCCATACTGATTAGTTCTTTAATATATTACCTTCACATTCAAGTATTATCTACCAGACACTGATGCATTTTGGGCAGCAGCAACAAATGGTTGTTTCCCTGCTGAGCTATTTCAAACATCTTCCCTCAGATGTCTCCAACAATTTAAGGCATTTTGAGTCAATGTTTAGCTTGGAAGGTAAAATTTACCTTTCCTGTGTTACCTGAAAGCAAGGAGTCCTCTTTTGAAGTTTTCCCAAGAGAACACAACTTTTGCAAAAGAACATTTATTTTTTTTTTAAACTCGAAAATACACCTGTTCTATCAAGCTATGTTTTCTAAAAAATAAAAAAATATATATATATGCTTAAAAATGACCAGAACTCATCAGAAACAGGCACAGGCAGCACAGGAAAACATTTGTTTGAGTGCTGCAAACACCCTGCAGCTATTTAGGATGTCAGGACAGATAGGAAGAATATCAAATCTTCGAAGAGCAGGAGTGATATCTAGCGTGCTGCACAAGCCAGAAGCCTCTCAGGAGCACCAGCCTCTAAAGCTGTTCAGTTTTACCGCTGCAGCTACTGCCAGCACTTCGGAGGAGGCTGTCTGCTCACAGAGATAGCAAAAGAAGTGCAGAACAAACCAGCAGCTCGGTACAGAAATTGTTTTCTGTCTTCCAGCTGTTTCCTGTCGTTGTTTGCTGTCCTCCACGGACAGCTCGCTGTCTCCCAGAGCTGTTAAGTGTCAGTGCCCAGTGATCTTTCAGACCCCTGGGCAGAGAACTGAACCGAAAATGCCTTATAACCTGTTTTATTTCTCCTTCGTCACACAGAATAGCAACTTTGGTATTTGTTAATTGAATGAAAGCGATCCCAAGACCGCAAATAAGATGAAATATAACCAAAACAAGCCAAAAAGTTTCCTTCCTACCACCTCAAACCCAATATCCGTGGTATTTAACTCCCACAAGACACAGAAGTGCCAGCCAACGTCACGTATATTGGACCAGCTCCTGTTATTAAGGGCTGTTAAGGTTCCTGTTAGCAGGGCATGCGGCCTCCTCGTGAGATTCTTCTTCCTCACCTCCCAAGGTCAGGTGAAGACAGAGCTTTCCCAAGTTAGCTCATTCCCAAATCGTCAGGCAGCCAGTTAATCTCCCTGGCAGCAATAACCATAAAACAGCTCGCGGCACTTCCAGGCCTGAGCAGGCTGCTCTGCTAGCAAATGGATTTAAGCATTAAAAACCCAGCTCTGTTTATACAAGCAGTATTACTTTTAAAGCACGGGGAGCTGCCGAGAGCAAATATTTAAGAACCAACAGCAAAAAAAAAAAGCGTGCTACTAAGAAGTGCTCATCTTTAAGTAAAACGCTAAGGCTCAGACTATCTCCACTGAGCAGCTCCGCAGCCACATGCTCTTTTCAGCCTTCCTCCTGCCAAGACGCACTCCTCATCCTATAGTATTTATGCTATTGTCTTCAAAAGCAAGCGAGCGTTGAAGAGATGCTCCCCCTAACGCAGAAATTCATTCAAATTCCGACCATATTTTCACGGGAAAGCTGCTTCATGCAGCAGGACTGCGCATAAACGTCGCATTCAGGCGATTTCCTTAGTGCTCAGAATTAAATTCAGGTTTAGGGCCATCCGCTGACTCCCCACACACACAACTCTCCCAAACGTCATCTCACAAAGATCTTCTCTCCTCCCCTCTCAGCAGAAATTAACCACTGCTGGCACAGCAAATCTAAACAGCAATGACATATTCTCAGCTGCCTACTTTGCTGACATGCTCCCTATCAAACTCATCATTAGAAAACGGGGTCAGAAAGTTGATGCCATTGCTTATTTAGGTTTTTACCTCTCTGCAACGCAGAAGGGTGTGATCATTTTACCTTACAAGTTTCTTAATCATGAGGAGAGCTCAGGCTGCAACAGCATCCTCTCATTTCCTCCCTTTGGCACTTTGTAGTTCTCGTGGCTTTGGTCTGCCACACAGAGCAAGATTTGTGCAGGGCACTGAGGAATATCGTGAGCTACCAAGCTCCAGCTGACTAGCTTGGATCGAGGTTCAAATAGCTGAAGACGACGGCATGCTTAGCTCCAAGCTAAGCCGACTTGGAGAGCCCTAAATTTGAATTACTCTCCATCCCTGTCTGATGTTAAATGCCACTTGGCTTTTGGACAGATTAAGAGGTAATTTTTCTTACCCACTACCGCGCAGAGCGTGACGCTGCCAGACATACTTCATTTATCGCTATGCTCTGGTGAATTTAGCAGGTTACGGCTGCTTACAAGGAAAAGCAGAAGTCCTATTAACATGCAATTTCAACAGGCCATTTGTCAAGAAACCTGAGAAATCTCAGGAACAACACCTAATGGGCAACAGCGATCGTTCAGCAAAGAACCTAGCCTGAGCAAGAGAAAGGGCTCTTGAAAACCAAAAGGTAGGATTTTCAGAAACTAGGAGAGCAATCCCTCTGTTCCTTTCAGAGGATGCCATTCCCCGATCCACCCCAGAAGAGGAAAACTAGTTAAAGCTTTTTATCTAATAGAGACTCAAGGATGTCACCCCGAGCCTTTTACAGAAACGGAGATAACTCAATAGTGCGGTTACAAAAAGAAGATAACGATGTGCAGGTCAGGAAAAAAAAAAGCTACGAACAAGCTGTGAATCAGCAATCTCAAGATAAATGATCTCGGACTCGTATGGGAGAAGCCAGTTTACAGGGAATACCAGAAGCTTGCCTAAAGAGACCAAGATTGACACGTAAACACCCCTGGGAACAACACCATGCTCATTTTACACCCTTACCTTGCACAGGACTAGCATTTAGAAGCCGTATCCCACAACTGAAAAATGTTAAGTGCTTATCCCTGCTGATATGGAAGCGTGGTTAATTCTTAATCATGCATTTAGAGGAGGAGATTTAAAATGTTTGCTGAACTGAAAGATGAAATTTTGTATTTTACTCTGCTTACGAAATAGATTTATCATCATTACATGACCATGAATACTTCAAATTAAACGTGATTCAAGCTGGCAGCTATTTTCAGAGAATCCAAATGTTCCTTGGGCTCCAGCAGCCTCCCCTTTTCTTGAAGACTCGATAAAAGCTCACCTAATGTCATCGTCTGTGACTATGAAAGCTTTGCAGAGGGGTTGAGATGTGTTGAGCCAGACGGCTGGGTTCTTCTCCACCGCTGCGGAGAGCTGGCCCGTGATGGGTGCCGAACTGGTGTGCAAAGCGCTGGCAACAGCCGACAACAAGGTATCGTCGTTGTTACCTGGGCCAACTCCTAAAATAAGGAT